>NW_027271458.1:985000-1445000 GCF_040938485.1 Diadema antillarum
CTGAAATAAAAAGAAGAAGAAAAGTTTGTTTGAAAACGACATCTTTCGGACTACTATAACCTTCGTAAAAACAAACCTCTTTCCATTGTCGGACTAATTTAACTTTGGACTGAGATTTAAACCATCGGCATAGCGAACTTTAACAATAATTCGTTGCCATTTTTCATTGACATTTTGTGAAGCAGCATGCGTTTCGGCGGTTTGAAACGTGTGAATGTTGCGATGTCTTTCCCCTACAAGTGCAGACTAAGTTCGGTCACGACGAAAGTTCCGTTACGAAATAAAAAATAATGCGAGCCTTTTCAACCATAACTCACTTCCGTAAATTTTTATGCGTTTAAACGCAGTTTCTAGTTTCGGACAAAACCTGCAAGTCTTTTCTGCAACGCTTTTGCTTTTTGAATACAGCGTTGCTTGTGATTTGACGGACTTGCATTTGATGTTTAGAGTTGCATTTAAACGCAATTGAGTTTAAATTTCATACAATTTTCTAGTTTCGTATGATTATCAAACGCAAGTCTTTTCAGCGTTCCGTGTGATTTGATGGACTTGCATTTGATTTTCAGAATTGCGTTTAATTTTCAATTTTGCTTACGAAATGAAAAATAATGCAAATCTTTTAAATAACACACTTCCGGAGATGTTTAGAGATGCGTTTAAACGCAGTTTCTTTTAGTTTCGTACAAAAACCGCAAGTCTTTTCTGCAAGGCTCTTGCGTTTAAATACAAGGTTATGTGTGATTTGATGGACTTGCATTTGATTTTTAGAGTTGCGTTTAAACGCAATTGAGTTTTAAAAAGTTCCCTACAATTTTCTAGTTTCGTATGATTATCAAACGCAAGTCTTTTCAGCGTTCCATGTGATTTGATGGACTGCATTTGATTTTCAGAGTTGCGTTTGATTTCTTATTTTGCTTACGAAATGAAAAAAAAAAGCAAGTCTTTTAAACAATAACACACGGATGTTTAGAGTTGCGTTTAAATGCAGTTTCGTGTAGTTCCGTACAAAAACCGCAAGTCTTCTCTGCACCGCTCTCACGTTTAAATACAGCGTTACGTGTGATTTGATGGACTTGCATTTGATTTTTAGAGTTGCGTTTAAACGCGATTGAGTTCAAAAAAAGTTCCATACAATTTTTTAGGTTCGTGTGATTATCAAACGCACGTCTTTCAGCTTTCCGTGTGATTTGATGGACTTCCACTTGATTTTTAGAGTTGCGTTTAAACGCGATTGAGTTCAAAAAAAGTTCCCTACAATTTTCTAGTTTCGTATGATTATCAAACGCACGTCTTTCAGCTTTCCGTATGATTTGATGGACTTGCATTGGATTTTCAGAGTTGCGTTTAATTTTTGATTTTGCTTACGAAATAAAAAAAGTAATGCAAGTCTTTTCAACAATAACGCACTTCCGTAGATGTATAGAGATGTTTTTTAACGCAGTTTCTAGTTTTGTACAAAACCGCAAGTCTTCTCTGCAACGCTCTTGCGTTTAAATACATCGTTGTGTGTGATTTGATGAACTTGCATTTGATTTTTAGAGTTGCGTCTAAACGCAATTGAGTTTCAGGTTCGTACAATTATTTTCTGGTTTCATATGATTATCAGACGCAAGTCTTTTCAGCAACGCACTTGCGTCTAAATGCAAAAGTTGCGTGTGATTTGATACACCTGCATTTGATTTTTTTTAGTTGCATCATTAGTTGCATTGTAATAAATTTTCTAGAAAGGGCCCAGGTTTTAATACCGCTTCAGAATAATTAACGTCAGAATATTCGGATTTACAAAAACATTTCATGTTCGGATAATGAATACCTACTGGGACATAGTTAAGTGTACAAATTTTTTGCGTTTTTAGAAAAACGAGAGGGAGGAAAGGGGCAAAGTGAACTGCCTTGGGTACTACATGTAATACTCCAGGTGTAAATGAGTGTATGCCCCTTACTATTCTGGCATATAAGACAATGGACGCATGGCGCGAACGCTACCGCGACGTACACTAGCGAATTACCGAGTAGAAATGCAGCGAATCGGAGCGGGAAAACAATTCTTTTTCAGAGAATGGCGATAAGATTTTGAGCGAAAAATCATGTCGACTTAGACGAAGGAATTAACACGTATTTCAGCTCAGTTGGCACTGAAAAATCACGTCGACTTACGCGAGTTGTCGACTTAGAAATGTCGACTAAGACGAGGAAATTTTCAAGGAATAACAAAGGCAAAAATCGGGACTTTTATATTGTGTCGACTTAAGCGAGTTGTCGACTTATGCGATGTCGACTTAGGCGAGGTCTACTGTATATCAAAGAGAGATGTCAAGGAGAGATTTTTCCAGTGAAACCAATGTCTGTTTTAATGTATATACATGTAAGGCCTTTACAACTTTTTGAAATGTGGACTACTCCGTGGCTACAGAGTAGGGCAAGTCCAAGATAAGGTCCCCTCAGAAGGCAAAATTTCATCTTTGCTCAATATTGACATGTTTGGTATCATTTTGAAGCTTATGAGTTGAAGTTTTGATTTCCGTGGAGGAAAAAATGATATTATGTAAATTTATGCAAATTTCAAGGGCTTCATTTGCATATATGTGAAACACAGCGTTACGTATGGGACATTTATAAAAATTCATATTAATTCAAAGGAAAGCAAATAATATTTGATTAATATGTGGACATAAGAAGTTCATCACATAGTATAACTTGGTATGAAAATTTAGGGATTATGCAAATGATTATGCAAATTAGCTCGTGTCCTATCATGAGATGTCCCATACGTAACAAAATGAGGTCATTTTTTTAGGTTTTTTCTGAAATTGCTAAGGTTATTTTAATGCCCTTTTGGAAAGTTCTAATTTATTGTTTAGAGAAATGAAATACCAGAGAAAAAAGAAAAAAAAGTAAAAGAACTATTTTTTATTAGGCATTGAAATAATGTTTGGGACAAATGCGTTACGTATGGGACATCCTCATACATATTGCATGTGAATGCATGTAGCTAGCTGGGAAGGTCTCTCAGTACACAAATGGTCAATCATCCTGAAGAAAGCATCCCAACATTGTAGCTACTTCTTGAGTTATAGACACTTGAAACAATACATGAACTTGACTGAACAATTTTCAGAAAGGGGGAGGGGAAAATGGCAAAACACACAATGAAAAACCAGCATTAAAGGGATGGTTTAGTTTTTTGTAGAAATGGGGATTCAGTTTTCAACATTTAAAGAGATGATTGGAAACCAATTATATGAATTACTTAAGAGCATAAAATCCTAAGACTAGAGGAATTCAAAGTTTAGGTGACGGAGATCCAATTTGAAATGGTTGTGATATATATAGAAAACAAAATAAAAAGTAAAATGATTTTTTTTTCAATGCAAGTGATACACAAATTGTCCTTATTCAGTTTTCAGTAGTAGCCACAACAAAATTCATGGGTATACATACTGAGGTGTGACTCGAATCAATGACCTGACTGCTAGACAGACATCATATCTACTCAATCACTGGGGTTCCACGCAGCAGGTATTCCTTATTTATTAAACTTAATATTTCTTGTGTCAAGTTGTTTTTTATTGAAACTAAATGGCAAACTGCCCTTCATCAATGGAAGTAAACACTTTAAACTACCAGGTATTCAATTTTTCAGTAGTAACTGTCCTGATAAAAATAGGGCATACATACTCAGGTTGGTCATAAAAAATATAGAATATGATTGAATGTGATTATGATGGTAAATATCTGGGGAATATTGTTCCCTTGTCAATCTGGATCAGTATTTGAGTAATTTCCACTGATTCCACCTCAATAATTATGCAAAAATTTGTTTATGGGTATTTTGCAAAATTATTTTGCAAAATACCCATAAACATGCTTCTCCACACACTAAACGAATGGGGGACAAAGGGCATGCATACCCAGGTTGGTCATAAAAACATAAAAATGTGATTGAATATGATTATGATGGTGAATATTTGGGGAATATTGTTTCCTTGAAAATCTGGATCAGTATTTGAGTAGTTTCAACTGATTCTACTTCAATGATTATGCAAAATACCCATAAACATGGTTCTTCACACACTAAATGAATGGGGGACAAACTGTCCCATACGTAACTGTCCCATACGTAACACGTCATGTCTGTCTTTAATTAGAACCTGTAATTAGAGCTTTTTGCCTAATGACATGAAACTTACCTATGATAATCTTGAGTGTTGTGACTTTCATCACAGTGAGTTACAAGTTGTAGAATGGTATACTTTCAGAGAGTTTTGAGGTTGAAAAAAATGTTCAAAAAAACAAAAATTTTCTGGTCCCATACGTAACGGCACACATTTTCTCTTCTAGAATTTAATTGTCATGGTTATTTTTCTCAATTTTTTACATGATTATACTTCTCCTAGATATCAATCACCATGATAAAGTTCAATATGATCAAAGGCCATTAACACTATTTTTTAGGTCATAAAAATCTCTGAATGTCCCATACGTAACGTGCGCGTTATCTTGGACTTGCCCAGTACTAAGCCTGGACATACAAAACACATTGGTTCAGTTGTTATTATGCACCAAGTCATTTGCTTACTTACTTTTTGAACAGAAAAATATGAGAATGTCCCAGGCACATATGTCTTCAATACGTTATGAACTGAAATACATTGATTTGGTTAATACAAGTTTACAATTCTGTCATATTCACAGCCAATATATGCTGCATGTCAGCCAAATGTTGTTTTCCAACATTGTATGTTGGGTGCTAGTCGTGCTACTCCATGTGGAGCTCATAGTTTGTTTGACAGTTTGAATGTCTGCATTGTACTGTTATGAGTTTCATGTGCATATTAATAAAAAGGAAACTCTTGCAGGATTGGTGAGGAGATACCCAGGATGCGGTTTAGAGGTGATTGCACCCTGAACATTGTTCAGTGTTCCAAACTACTAGTAGCAGGTTAGGTTTTCATGTTGATTTGATTTGTTTTGTACCACAGTATTAAGCACAGGATGTCTTCCCATGTACATCTCAAACAGGTGCAAGCCAATGGCCTCATCACATGGGGTAGAGCCCCAGACATGGATGCTGCCCTCAAGAAAGATTAACACCTCTGTGAGGTGTAGATAATGGAGATGTTTTCCCCACCATGATAAGGTTTGAAAAGAATGTATTGCATGTCGCCAGGGCTTCTGTCTTACTGCCCATGTCAACCCTCATCATAACCACTGCATGTTCACGGGAAAATATGGTATTAATTGTGCATTTCCTTACTCTATCTACCCTTCCCTACCTAACCATACCCTCCCTACCAAGCCCACCTTAATACCCAGCTTGTACCTTACTCAGCCTACCTTACCCTGCATGCCTTACCCAGCATACGGTTCATTACATAGCATACCTCACCTAGCCCAGCGTACAGTGTACATTGTACCTTACCCAGCCTACCTTACCCAGCCTACCTTACCTAGCCAACCTAACCCAGCCTACCTTACCCAGCCTACCTTACCCAGCCAACCTTACCCAGCCTACCTAACCCAGCCTACCTTACCCAGCCAACCTTACCCAGCCTACCTAACCCAGCCTACCTTACCCAGCTAACCTTACCCAGCCTACCTTACCCAGCCTACCTTAACCAGCCAACCTTACCCAGCCTACATGCCCCAGCCTACCTAACCCAGCCTACCTTACCCAGCCAACCTAACCCAGCCTACCTTACCCAGCCAACCTAGCCCAGGCTACCTAACCCAGCTGACCTAATCCAGCTTACCTTACCCAACCTACATTATCCAGCCAACCTAACCCAGCCAACCTTACATGTTTGTCTCTTACCTTCCCCAGCCTGCCTCATTCACCATATATTTCCCAGCATACAGCTGTACCTTACCCAGCATACATTACCTAGCATACCTAACCCAGCATACCTAACCCAATCCTTCCTTACCCTACTCTCCCTTGCCCTATGCAGTTATTGTCGTCATGCATGTTCATATTTTACAAGTAGGCAGATATACAGTGTTGTATGTTCCCCTGTCCTTACATGCTTCATTTTGTGTTTGTGTATGGTACTCTTAGCTGGTCTGAGTATTTTTTTTTTTTTTTTTTTGCTTCATATCTCTGTATGTGTTTTGTTCTGGACAATTACTGTGAAAGTGGACATATTTTGCATTCCTTTTGACATGAAACTTGTGAAAAATAAAAGCACACAAATGTTTAGCTTTATGTTCTAATTCCACAGAATTAAAATCACACTAACTTCACTCACGCAAAAATGTCCACTTTTGCAGTATCACTGTTTTTTTGTCAATCTATGCTGTCACATACAATAACATGTGAGCCTCTTTGATATCTACCAACACTATAACATGATTAAACAATTGCACACCGAATAATTACTTTTTGCATACTGAGTTGGTTTCTTCAGTGGGAAAAGTATGTTTCTAAATTACTGTATATAAATTTCATACACAGCTTCTCTTGAATAAAATGTTCATATTTTACATAGTTGTCTGTTGATACACAGTATAGGAATAATGTATCATATACATACATGTTGTATTCTGAAATCCACATTTTAATTGAAATCTTGTGATGTTGGTAACATGTATGTCTCACAGGGATGATTTTAGTTTGTTAAAGCTATTCATTATTGGCTGCTATAGTGTAAGATGTAAGCTTTGCAAGTCAATAGGGGTAATGTATGAGTCCAATTAGACATCTGACTCTTGCTGTTTATTGGAGAGTGGCATAGGATAAATGATGTCAATATTGCAACTCCATTAAAATATGAACATTGATTTCAAAAAACAAGAAGACACTCTTTTAAAATTATTCAAGGAGCAAATCTTGTGGATTTTTTTTTTCCTGGCCACATTTAAAATTTGATGTAATATCTTGGTGTCAAAGTCTGTGCCTGTTTGTTATCAGAATGATTTAATATTAACCTGTGTAGAGCTGTGTCTAATTGTTGTTCATCATCCCTCTTTCCTGTAGTCCCCATGTTGATCAAGTCTTCTTACACTACTCCTTGTTGCTGCTTGTCTCCAATCACTAACCTCCCAGCTTTTCCCTCTAATCATGTCGTAATAGTAATGTTGGCCTTTAGTTTTAGATTTTAATTTGTACAAGATTGCTTGTATTAGTTAATCTTTTCCTCTTGTAAGCCATAGCAGATGTACTTCTTAATGCATGGAAAAAAGAAATCACTTCTTGTTCAGACGTGGCATGATGTTAGTTTCTACCTATAGCATATCTAGTTCACCATGTGGTGCTGCTGTATGGCCATAAACTTTCATTTTTAATGATTTTTATTTTCTTTTTTTAGATTGAAAAGTGTAATGGTCCTTACAATATGATTTTACAACCCAGCATTTGTAAGAAATGTGTGTTACATTTGTACATCTTTGCTGTTCCCTATTTGCATTCAAACTCAAACACCTGTGTATTGACATGTTACAGCATTGACCATCAAATATCTATATTGTGTAGTGACTAACACTGCTGTATATTTAATTCTTCATGTTCTCTTCTGTGTTGCTTACTACCTGCTTTGTGTTCTTTATTCATATTCTGGATTAACTGACACTGACTGATATCCACCGTACGATCAGTACTTATCATCTCTTGTTTGCTTCTTGTGCAGTTTCTGGAACGTCATGTTTAAAGGACAAGTTCACCTTCATAAACATAAGGATTGAGAGAATGTAGCAATATTAGTAGAACACATCATTGAAAGTTTGAGGAAAATCAGACAATCCGTTCAAAAGTTATGAATTTTTGAAGTTTTTGTGCAGTACCCGCTGGATGAGAAGACTACTGCAGTGTATGAATAACTTAGATGTCACATGCGTACAACAATATCAGGAAAATATAAAGAGAATTTCACAAATTCCATCTGTTGAAAAAAGTATACATTCCCCTGACTTGTTACCGACAAATGTTATGGGTAATATTATTCCCCCTGCCTTTAGAAAGAGGCAAGTCAAGTGCTCTTTTATTATGCGAAAAAAGTGAAAATATGTTGAATTTTCTTTTACATTTTCTTTATACTGTTGTACGCATATGACTCACAAGCTGTAGTAGTCTCCTCATCCAGCGGTTCCAAGACAAAAATTTAAAAAATTCATAACTTTTGCATCGATTGTCCAATTTTCCTCAAACTTTCACTGATGTGTTCTACTAACATTGTTGCATTTTCTCAATCCTTATGTTTATGAAGGTGAACTTGTCCTTTAATGTTGCATTTATATTAAGTAGTGCAGTCCCAAGCATGTGAAACATCTAATTGTTATGGTGTTTTGTACCCTTTTGGCATAGTTTGGTGAATCTCCCTACTTCTGCATTATATCTGCACGAGAACAGATGCCTGTATATGGCATTACATATTCAATGATTTGTGGTTGACTTTATGCAGGGATAGTGGATCTAGCCAGATGACATCTTCAGGAGAGTAATGCCTAGAATAAGTGCATTACCAATAAGAAGTCATACTGACAAGCCTTGATCTGTATATCATATTTGGCCAAAGCTGAGATAATGTGATTCAAAAGGACATTAATGTGCTTGTAATCTTTCGTATGGGTTACACGGCCTTTAGCTTTGCATACAAAACAGTCTATTTTCCTAAAATGATATACATTTTAAATTGCAAACACTTTATCCATGATCATTACTCAGTATCAAAATGTGAATCATCATTTTACTAATTCAGTCTTTCCTGATATGTGTGAACAATATCTTAACTTCTGACTGCATGTTTTACTGTGATAGTATTACCTTCTTAATGAATATTTTGATTTCAAAGACCCAGGATCTAGTCACTTTTTTTTTTTTTTTTTAAATGTACAGGGTATAATTACACTTTTGAAAACTCAAGCAAACATAACTACTGAATAGTTGTTTTTCCTTTCAAGTAGTCCTTTCCCCAGAGCACTTACCTTGTAATATAAAAAGTGAGTGTCTGTTAAAAAAAATAGAAAAAGTTACTGAGGAACTATTCTTTTTTTTTTCATATTGTATTTCTTTCTAAGATGTCATGTTTAAGAATATATAGATGTTGACTGGCGGGGAGGGAACATACTGAATGTTCCACCCTAAGGATTTGAAATGCTATTGAGGGAGGTTGTAAGTCCTGAGACGAAGTCGAGGGACTTATAGCCTCCTGAAATAGCATTTCAAACCCTGAGGGTGGAACATTTGGTACATGTTCCCAACAACAAAAGTCATCATCTGTTGTATTATATGGGTTAGTCAAATATCATCATCTGTTATGGGTTGATATTAAAGTCAAAGTAATCTTTATCCTATTGATTGCGTGAAAAATATGATCGTTCAAACGTTTGGTATCGTTTGTCATTTGTTACGTGAAAATGTTTTCCCATGGGAGAACATTTCAAAAATGTTTTGCCGATGGGCGAACATAACCAATGTGCCTCCATCACGTGACTGTGTTTAGCCAATCACTAACCGGTATTTGACTAACCCATTTAATATTAGTCTTTACTTCCAGTTGACATAGCATGTAGATATTCCAATAGATGTGCTACCTTTCACAAGAGGGTAATCAAACTGGGATAATTTCTAAAAGACAAGGATAATCTCTTGCTGAAGTAGCTTGATGTTGGTCTTAGATTGTTTGTCTCCAGCTATGCTCTCTTTGTCATTTGTTTTATTCTTTTTATTCTCTGCTGCCCTCTATATTGTGATCCAGGGCTATGAGATGGGTGAGGAGCCAATGAAGTTCTGCCTACCAGCCAAGGATTCACTGAAGGGACTCTGAACTAGACTACTGGCTGGAAACAGTCATCACTGAGCACTGTCTGTGACACTTCATCACTTCTCGTCAAGACAAGAACACCTCACAGGAGTTTTTACACTCATTATCATATCTTAATTCAGTGTTCCTGGAAAATTTTATCATGTCTACATATCAGTAGATCAGTGCAAAAATTTTGACCTAAATCTACATATTTTTACCATGCTTTGAATCATTGATTTTTAAAATCCTTATCAATTATGACAAATGTTGCTGATGAATGGCAGTTAAAATCATGAGCAATCTTTTTGACTGAAAGAAATCATGATACATTAAAATTTTAGTGTGAATGCAAATTCTTGAATGTGATATGAATAATCATGATAGAAATGTGTCCGAGTCTCAAGCTTTTGTATGATATCTGAACATCATATGGTGAGAACTTGCCAGCACCTGGAAACAACCATTCTGCTTCCGTAGGTGTCACACTAATGACCAGTGGGTCTACTCTAGCTCTCATTACTCCACTGTGGGGAGAATATCTGTCTCTCTCTCTCCCTGTATATAATACATGTACCCCCAATCTAATCTTTATATTGAAATAGAGAGTGGTATGTCAGTGTGAAATACAGTGTAGCAATAAAATATGCTGCTGCATAAATGAGTATACATGTAAACTGGTCTGATTTTTTTGTGTGTGTGCTTGTTATAACTGTTACAGTTAAACCCTGCGATAATGAGGTCTGTGGGACCACCAATATTACCTTGTTAGTTCCTTATTATAACCTTGTGCACAAAAAGCAAAGAAAAACATTAGCATGGAGTCATATACCAGTCAATCAAACCAATATGAGCAGTCTTCGCATTGTTATTACACAAGTATGGATCATTGCTATTGAGACTAAAGACTAAAAAGGAATCATCTGTGAATAGCTACGAAAAAGAAAAAAAAGAAAGAAAGGGGTTGAAAAGCATTCTTTATTTTTCTTCTGAAAATCTTTTCGCATACTTAAAGTTGTACATGTGTTCTTGAAAAGTACATGGCAGGATCGCATTCCTGATGCTTATCACACCTACACAAGTGTATCTCTTTCTCGTGTATTTCACTATTCTGAAAGAGTGAAATATTCCTTTGTGAAATGCAGTGTAAAATGATAATGAACAAACTTAGATCTGCGTGTGTATTAGAAACACGCGCTATGTGTTAAGTACAGACTCTGCAGAACGGCAAAGAGAATGTACATGGATAGCGTGAATTCGTTTTTCAATGTTTCATTTGCCGCTTGTTTGAAAGGGGCAGGTCAAGAAATGGAACCTCGTTGTATCCAATCAGATTGCTTATGTTTTTCTTAATCATGATGCTCCGAAATGTCTTCATTATAACCGGAACCTTCTTATAACCGTGCTCGATATAACCGATTTGTTCTGCCATAGGTTTGCACATGAAAGAAAAAAGGACTGATGCGATTACCTCATTAAAAGTGGTTTCTTGTTATAACCGAACTTGTTATAACAGGGTTTCACTGTACCGGGGTATGCTGTTCTGCATTTTACCATTCCATTTTCATTCAATTTCATAACCACTGGCTATTTACATTGTACATATTAAGAGAAATACAAGTATGTGTACTGATGACTGCAGAGGTTTTTGTGAACAGTCCCTGTATTTTGTGATGTCCATGATGGTGCTGTGTATTGCAATGAATTACACCAATTCTACAGTTTGCAGAAATGTAACACAGTAAGGTTAATGTAAAGAACAAAATTCTCACTGAACACTAGGCTGGAGGAAGTATCCCTTTTCTTTGTAGTCACAAGTGATCTTTTGTTGCCATATACGTGTAGTAAATCAAAGTAAATACATAAGCCTCAAAGTTGGTGTAGCCAAGGAGGTTCAAGAGAGGAGTTCCAACAGTCTGTAATTATTCAAACAGTTGTCGGTTTCTCTCGATGTACAAATGAATTCCACAGGTGCATTTGTGCTTCTGATGATCAATGTTAGATGCCGAGCAATCTGGGGATTAATTTCAAACTTAACGTAATGTTGGCTATATTTTGCTTATTCATTTATTGAATGAAATGAAATCTCACTTCATGATAGAGCATATGTGACCGTGCATCACAAAACAGAAAGTCGCACCCTTTGATTTTACTTGAGGACTCAAAAAAGGTGAAACGGTTCAACCAAGTCAATTTTGAGTTATCCATATTTTCTGAAAGAGCTATTCTTCATAATTTTGAGTTTCAAATCACAAATTGAATGAGAATGTGGGTTTTCAGCAGTTTTTCTTTAACCCCTTTTTTTTTGAAGAGTAATGTGACCAGGTTCTTTTAGAGGCCCCATGTCATTTCTTGAAAATACTTTGCACACTCTTCACTTTGAACTCAAGTAACTTTTGAAAAGATGATGCTACTGCTTTGAAATTTGACATTTGTTATGGACAGAATGTGTTACTAGAGCATGCTCAATTTCAGCTTAATCTGACAATCCCTCCATTGTTGTGGCTACAGTGATTTACATCATGTTTTTGTCCCATTCATGGCACAGGTAGCACAGCTTAGTAAAGATTAAGCGCTTCAAAAGACCCTGTACTTGAGAACCTCTTTTCTCAGTTCACACTTTTCCAGAGTGTGTGCTTTCTTTCCAATAGTTATATAGGTTACGATAATCCATTTGAATTGAGTTATACAGTACATCATTTCAAAGCTTAGAGTCTGCTCTTTCAGAATCTGCCCTTAACTAAAAATCAATGCCTGGCAGCTTTTTGTTGGTTTTGTGGTGCAGGGTCTATTTTGAAACAAGGAAGGGAAAACTGACCAGGGGGGTGTTTCATAAAGCTGCTCGTAAAGTTACGAGTGACTTACGAGCGACTGGTGATCAGTTCTTGTGCTGAATTATGGAAATTCTGATAAGTATGGCACATCAGAACTGATCACCAGTCGCTCGTAAGTTGTTTGTAACTTTACGATCAGCTTTATGAAACAGGGCCCAGAAACAATTGTAATAATAAATAGCGAAAATTTTGAGCAAAGAAAATGGGTTTTTCGAATCGAATCCCGATGAAAACCCATTTTCTTTGCTCAAAATTTTCGCTATTTATTATGTATGTATAGTATAAAGTGAATCCCATCCAGAATTACATGGAAAAGTATACATCAGAGCTGTATCAGGTAAAAGGGCTTAAAACTGTACCCTCCCTGAAAGCAGGGTTTATCACTTTTCCACTTAGTTCCAACAAATAAAACTGATATGGAATAATCTTCAAGTATGATTCTTTATTAACCCTAACCAGGCCGGGCTTTTTTGGGTGTTCTGTGGCCGGGGAGGGGTTGATTCAAACCCCCCCCCCCCCCCCCCCCCCCCCCCGAGATCTCGGCCGATGATCGCGCAATCGCCATGAAATTTGGCACGCGCATTACCTGTGGCGTAATCTACCAAGCTATACAAAAAGAAATGGAAATTTTCGTCAAAATAATTAATTATGCTAATATATGCATAAAATCACACATTTTGCTCTAAATCAGAAATTAAAGCTCCTAGAATCCTAATTTTTGGTGAAAACATTCTTTGAAGCATTCCTAACAATGTACTTCAAAAAAAAATTTGATATCAAAATCAATTTCTTATGTATTTTATTGTTTTATGAATTTCTTATGTATTTCGTTGTTTTTTTGACCTTTTGTTTTATGATTTTTTTTTCCGCAAAATTCATGACAGAACCTATATCAAGCATAATTGTGCTAAAATTAATTAGTATCAGCTTATAAAAGTGAAAATAAACAGATCTTTATGAATATGAAGAGAAAACTCAATTTGCATAGACTTTATACACAAAATCACGTTTTTGAGCCATTTTCGATCTGACAGGCATGTATAAAACGTTATGCAGCGTCGTAACGGTATGCACGATTTTCGCGAATATGGTGTCAAAAGATGCGCAAGACTTGAAAGTAAAAAGTCAGCGAACGGCGCGGTCAAAAAATTTCGCGCGGCGGAGAAGTCGCGAAAAATGTCGAGGGGGGGGGGTTGATTCAACCTCTTGTCACTTGTGAAATGCGTACTCGTATCCATAGAAATCCACTTGAAAAAGCCAGTCTGAAAATATACAGGGAGGACTTTTTCTAGAGAAATTCAAATTACGCAACAAAATACCGATAGAATGTTCGAGGAAAATGAAAGCAAATTTCATATTTGGGCACTTAATGACAAGAAAAGCAATGACTTCAATGACAAGCCTTTCATATCATCCACCAAAAGAACAGTATTTGTTGCACAAGACACATACAGTACACTAAACCTTGTGAATGCCAACTGACACAGAACAACTTCATTAAAAAAGGAAAAGAGAAAAAAATTACAGACTTTTCATTGTGTTGTCTTACATCATTTGTTGACTTATTCAATGCCGACTAAAGCAGAGTTTACTGTACATAATGACAGAAATAATAACAAGAGCTCAATTTTAAGTGTTACATCACTTGCTTATTTATTTATCTTTTTTTGTTGTTACTAACATACACAAAACTTACATAAAACTTTTCTTAAAATACTGCATGAGGCCTTGTGGTCCAGAAAAGCGACATAATGGGAAAAAATAAATTAAGATGGATAACGTTGAGAAACTGGTTCACATTCACACAAAGCCAATACAAAGGTGGCCCCTAAACATCAAACCTACACAATCTCTTCCCAAGCTTAAGAAACATCTAATTAAAAGTAACATTCACTGTCTTGAGTGCAGATAAAATGAAGTGTGTACACACCATTTTACAAGTGTACCAAACAAAGGAGATTTGCTGGCAGTCACTAGCTGCCTTGATATTATCTGCACACTGCACATTGCTATTCACTGACACTGCTTTACACGCTTAATTCTCACATGATGCACACAGCATCTACAGTGACGTACTCCTCCCAGTCGAGAAGGAATTATAGGACCATCACTCCACACATTAATGGGGAATTCTGAGGTGAAATTCAGTGTCTGCTTCAATATACACTGACAATGCACATGCAATGACATTAATAATACTAAAATCGATGGTTGTCTTTAACTTACAGTATCATATTTTACACATCTTTTGTGTCACTTTAATTTGCTCTGGCAAAACAACACAAACTGATTGCAAAGCGTTAAATCCAAGATGTCAACAAAATTGAAAGCTTACTCAGTTGAATTTTCTACATATTACTGGCTGGTATGCATTTAATAGGATGAACATAATAAGATATAGCCTTGAAAATTTTCATAAGTGATATAATGCAACTATACTGGTGAAATTTAGCAGCATTTTGATCAAACGTGATTTTCTGATCAAAACTATATCTGCTGCCATGTTATCTACACATTTTCTTTCATTATGGAGGGCTGAGAGCAAAAGTATTGCAAACATGTTCTGATGAAATTCCAAACGTACACATTCACATGAACTATATCGTCGCTGGGGTGACAAGACCTAGTATCTGCAATTTTGGGGAAAATGACTTTTTTGTATTTATGGTTAAATGATCGGTTAAGTGATGTCCTGTCCAAATCCTAGCTGTCTTACCCCAAAAATGAAGCCACCATGGCACGTCAAAGGAACGGGTGTCCCATTCGGTATAGCGCTTTGGCCGCCATGTTTTTTGGCTCTCCTGAACATTTGACATTTTCTAGATACGAGGTCTTGTCGCCCCAGTGACGATATGTATCTTGGCAAGGAATTGGTCTTTTTGCCTACATCCTACACTACATGTAATAATAGCCCAACAATAAATATACAATTCAAGACCACTTGTCTGGTGAGTTATATTTACCCCCAGAGTTCACCACTTGAGTCTCTGTTGAGTCTCAAATTTTCAAGAGGAATTACTATAAAACCAGAAACATTCGCGGCAAAAAAACATCCGCAAATTGCCACACACGATGATGTATAGCACAGAAGATGTTCATCATCGTTTCCCTCATGACATGGACGTATTCAATGCATTGTGTGGTCAAAAACTTTCATGGCCATTTTACTTTCACTAATCATGGCTCCTCGCGAAGACTAATGCACACAAATATTTCTGGATTTACAATACCATAGCAGACCCCCAACCCCCCAAACACAGCTTGCAACAACTAATTGCACAAAGTTAATGGTGCTAACAATGTTCCGTGTCCAATGGTTGCACCAAGCAATCTTTTCTAGTCTTCCACATTAGACATTATGAAGGTGTAACAGATGACTGGAGAACAAGAAGTAGGGGGTTATGAGTGGTAATCCTCACCCGGTAACCCTCACCTGGTAACCATCACCCGGTAACCATCACCTGGTAACCTTCACTTGGTAACCATCACCTGTTAACCTTCACTTGGTAACCATCACCTTGTAACCTTCACTTGGTAACCATCACCTGATAACCTTCACCTGGTAACCTTCACCTGGTAACCTTCACCTTGTAATCTTCACCTGGTAACGTTCACCATCTTGTTTCTTTCTGACATTTGCAATTCACTACCGGGGCTGCAGTACATGTGTCCAGTGCACACAGCAGGAAATGTTGCCATGGTAATTTAAACCATTGCACTTTGCACTTGTCATTACAGTTTGCTCAGACGTGACAATCTGTGTAGAGCACACACAGTATCAGTGCACAATATGCTTGGTCATTAAACTCAATGACATGTGCATCCATAAGAACATGTAACAGACCTCTGAGCTCTTCATGTACTGTGTGTACATCACCATGATGGGTAGTGAAGGAGTTAAGTACGAGTAGAGAAACAATTTGGCTACATTGCAATGCAGTGAAACCTTATAACATCCATTCGTTCCATCTACAGGGAACACACTGTGGATTGTAACCGCCATGTATGTACAATGTGCACTTCTTGGAATAGTTTGTGCTTTTCAAAGGAACGATTACTTTCAAGCCTTGCTAGTTTGACATCTCGACAGATGGGGCAGAAAACTGTCAGAAATTCTACACACTCACATACTGTTCCATAATCAACTACTAGTATACATCTTAGTTCAGGCATATATCAAATTTACCACCTTGCATATCCTTTCTTGCCATGTATCGCTCTATGTCATGTTTGCCAGCATCACTACACTTTGGACTACAACATACTTGGTCTAACATCCTACAACCAGCATGCTTCTAAATGTACAATGCAGTTCAATCTGGATTCTCTTTAAGTTTAAACTGTGTCATGACACAAGAAGTATTAACTTGACAACTATAAATGCAAAATGCACCTGTAAACATGTGAGAGCATTTAAACTATGGGTAAAGTACAATCATGATGCAATTAACAAGAAAATCCCAATCCTTCTTAGTTGGAAATGACAAAAAACATAATTTTGTCACACATTCATTTGTATATTATGTCTGCAGAAGGCTGGATGCTGACAATGTCTCAAGTAAAACTCTGGTTATCGAAGCTATAACTGCAAAAGAAGAAGCAGAAAAAAAAAACACCACTAGATTACAGAGCACTAGACCAGTTTGCAAAGTCACTCTTGGTAACAAATTGTGACAGGTGTTACTAGCCAGAAACCATTCATTGTTACCTTGTGACCATTTCAGAGCAGCAGAAATGAAAACTGCAAGACCAGCACATTAGCCTAGCAAGGAAGCATGTAATTTGTGTCTTATTACCCTATGATGGTCATTCATGTATTTGCTGGTTTTAAATTCAAGGTATTGATTTATAATGTGAATATATTACAGTGGCTCATCACAAACATCATGCATGTTCTGTATCTACTTTCATCACCTTCTTGTCCTTATATTTGACACTATTTTACAAGGCCACTAGGGAAGCACTTAATGCTTATAAGCAAGCTACCAAGAGACAGTTTAAAGTCCCTTCATAGGATAGGGTAGTGTGGGTACAGTGCCTCGCCTAAGAGCACACCTGCTGCTGCTAGCAGACTCGAACCAAGAGCCTCAAAAGTTTGAGACTCATTCTATTCAATTTGTGCCACAACAACTCCAAATCTTCAATCACTTTGCTGGACGAGTGCAAATTGGGATTCATACTGGGAATGACATCACACAAAGTACTTGGATAGTCATTTAAATATCATTCTTGATAACATTGAGCAATTTGTAGCAAGCACACTGAAGAGAGAGATGCCTTCATAATTACACTAAAAGAATGTCAGTATGTTGCCAGGAATTGAGTTGTAAGAAAATATTGACAATATTGTTTAACAATGGGTGTATGGAAATAAGCCTGGAGGGAGAGAGGTTGTCAAGGAAGGCTGACCACTGCCTCCTTCCATCCAATCAGGGAAGAGAATTTTGAACAAGATATTGAGTCTACTGTGACTTGAAATAGGATTTCAAAAGGTAACAATTCAGCGCTACATTATCTCTATAAGCTTTCATAAGCCATGTGAGCACCAAGAATTGTAGCTTCAGTGCGGGCCACTAAGCCATCTTTTCCTCCAACATTACAATCTGCGGCACAATCATCCATCTTTAATTTACAAGTCACTTTCTTTAATGCCTCTGACACACAGGGATCTATTTCGCATTGAGTGTTCTGACTCATATTAACATCAGTACCCAGGAATGTCTACCAAACATAACTTAGACTATGCATATCTATCTAATGCACTACATGCAAACTAGCAAGATATTATCAAACAGATTTTCAAGAGGAGTCTCTGTACTGCTACCAAGTCACAAATCTTTTGACAAAAATACAATCAATCTGCATGGAGACAAAGGCAATACTAGTTCAATTTTTGAAATCTTGTAGTTAAGACTTGACAGAAATCATTTTTCTCTTCAACATTCTATTTACAGAGGAACAGGAATTTGACAATGTCACATGTCTAAATCGACCTGAATACATTAGCAGGTAACAACACTCACCTCTCCTTCAACGGTAACCTAAGTGTGCATTAAATTATACAGCATACCTCTTTCTTTGTGTATATAAATACATATTCTACTGTATGTGGAACTACATCTAGACCCTTCTATGTCTCATGCAGCTTTGTCTATTTCTCTTTCTTTTTTGATATTTATCAGCATTCACACTCTAGGCAGTCAATTACTGTACATGAAGTGGTACTATGGAGACATACAATGTATTTGCTTCCACTCTTGATAAGAATTCAACTGCACAAAATCTATGCAAGCTGTTTAGTAATAAAACATACTGGGATCTGTTCAGGAATAAAATTTACTGGGGTGCTATCAAGAACGTCTGGAACAGCAAGTGCAGTCATAAGACAACAATCTTTTACATGCAGGACTATGTTTACATTAAACCATTATACTGAGAAGATAAGATGAAAATGTTTATCTCTTGAAGCTGCTAACTTCCCTCATCAGTGTTCAGTATCATTCAATATCTACTGTTTCAGGTACTGTTATCTATACCTCATATTAATTGAATGCTTCTGTTACACATTGATTCTCATACCCCCTACCCCACACACCTTCTCATACCTATACCCTTATAATATTGTTTTTTAATGATTGGAAGTACACTGCAGCTCTTTGTGGGTTACCTCTATAGTTACTGATGGACTTTTGTAAAGATTTGGGACAATTCACTTCTTGCTAAGGCTCTCCCGAAGGGCCTTCTCTAGCTTGGAAGTACCAGATGCCTGGGCTTGTTGCTGTTGTGGTTGCTGTTGTTGCTGCTGTTGCTGCTGTTGCTGCAGCCGTTGATTTTGCAACATACGTTGCTGTTGCTGATACTGGGCAATATGTTGTAGTTGTCTCATGCCAAGACTGCCTGGTTCACCTAGAGATGAGCTGGAGAACTGGCCTGCCTGTTGTAGCATCAGAAGTCGTTGCTGTTGTAACCGATGCTCTCTTTGGAGCTGCTGTTGGCGCTGCTGGTGCTGAATCTGGGCGCGGTATAGACTCTGCATCTCTAACACACGCTGTATCTGAAGAGATATTTGAACACATACAAACATGAAGTTTTCATGCTATGCTCATTATTCATGAGTTTTATATGAATACATCGAGACCTTTACTGATATTACCAAACATATTCAAAATGAAAACATATCTCCAGCTTCTACAATAGCATATTTATTGCTTAATGAATCATTAGTTTCATCATTCTGCCTGAGAGAAAAGAGGACTGAGATAAAAAGGAGAGACAGAAAAGGAGGGAGAGAAAGCCTTGTTGTCAAAGATCTGTATCAAAAGAACAAAATTATTGAAGTATGTAGGTTCTCACATGGTTCACAGACACTCCGGGTCCTCCCATTGGCAGCAAGGGGTTTCCACCACCACTCACAGATGTGGACTGGCCTGGATAGTTCAGCATCATTTCCCCCATGCGCAAAATGGACTCTCCCTCCTTGTAGATTCTCTGCATATGACGTAATGTGACACAATATAATGAAAGGCTTTGAGGATACGGGCCTCCCCTAAGCATGAAGTAGATCCAATAATTGAGTAACAACTGTGAAGCATTGCCATACACAGATACCATGGCCCCATTGCATACAAGTATGATAACTTTAAAATGTTGGTGTAACTTTGCAAGCAAAGGTAACCAGTAGTTTTCACTAATTGCAAAGTTACTATTGATTCAAATTCTCTCCACACAGCATGGTTCCTACAAATACTAGATAAATCAGCTATAGCATTTTAAAGAAGGTTGCAATGAACAAAAGTATTTTGTACTACATGTTAAGTCCTCCGCATACTATACGATCCTACTGGTCGTACGACCTTAAGACTGGAAGTGTGACGTCACCAGTCTTGCCAGTTTCCAGTCGTACATCCGGGTCTTAGAGCCAGTCGTAGAGATTTGATATGTTGAATTTCCATGACCGGTCGTGGGCTTTCAGCCAATGACAATACAGTAAAATGCAAGCGCAGGCAGTGCGCACTGCGTGTGATGTAATACTCATTGCTAAAATGTACTGAAGACAAGACAGTCGTAGGCCTACTTATGAGGTCTGGTCGTAGAGTGCGTTGGCAGGTTGTACAACTGGGTCTTATGGTCTTAAGGTCGTATACTGGTAGTTGCGAGTCGTATTGCGTGCGGCGGGCTTACCAGTTGTCAGAGTATGGTAGCTACGGTATAGTAAAAACCTCATGAACACTATGTACAGTGAACACATAAAGAATATCTCCAGATGTCTCCATGTCCTACCTCCATATCCTGGGGATCAAAATTGCGCATCATGCCAAGGTTGGGGATCTGACCATTCTTCTCTGCATCGTAGTCAGACCAGGCTGCTTTTCTCTCCTCTTCTGTCAGCTCCTCTTCTTCTATGTTCTCCAGGAGGGAGTCGTGTTCGTGGTACTTGACGATCACATCCCTCTTGTGCTTTAGAAGCTCAGCCAACACATAGTCCTGTATCACAATAATGTCATGTTTTCAATACATGGTGTTCTCATTTATTCTACTGGGATGTCAACAAAGAATAAGCCATGAAGTAGCCGTGTACACAAAAGAATTGAAAACATTGACCCAGCAATGTTAGAGTTTCACTCTACCACAATATCTGCATTGTCAACAGAAAACAACCAACCATCCAAACATTCTAGCAACATATGGAAAATCATCATCTCTCATCTCTCACTGTATGAGGTAGTTCTAAAGTGTAGGTAAAGAGAACTCTCACTGCAACAAACACGATCATAATGACATTGTTGTTACATAACGAAAACATTCAGGTCCCAAAATTATCATCTATACATCTTAATGGACTTTACGGTTTGATGTTAATGAAATTTTGATATGACAAAAGTTAACTGCTGGTCCTGAGGACTTCTCTAACCACAATAGGAGTCGTCTAGGTATAATGATTTTATTGGACATATATATATATATATATATATTATATCATATATATATACAATGTAGAGATGCTGCATTGTTCCAGATCTTACATGTCTTTCACCACCTTTCCTTCTACTCAACATTGGGCTCTTGCAGAGACTCCAACCCCAAGCACCTTCTGATCTGGAGATTCTCCCGCCCGAAACCCCTAGCAAACGGGAGACTCCAAGTTGATGTGTGCAAAGCGCGAAGTTCCTAGGGTTCTAGAATGTTCTCTGGTGCTATATCTAAGGCTTATTTCTTCAACATACGACAGCAATAAGTAAGAAATCCTTTCCACCGGGAGACACAGAGCCAGGGTGGGAGAAATCAAATCTCAAGCGGGAGAAGGGGAGATTTTGCAAAAATGGGCTTTCGGCGGGAGATCTCCCGTCGAGAACGGGAGAGTTGGAGTCTCTGCTCTTGTCAGTTTTCCACCTATCAACACTTAAACTCCTGTCATTGTACACATAATAAGGGATGGGACAAACTCTACTTGTCAAGATGTTTTGTGTATTGCTGCAACAAAGCAATCTTTGCATACTCATCTATATGACATCGCGGAGCAAAAAAACTTCAAGTTTGAAAATGCAAGCCAAAGCCACTACATGAACAGCACTCATTGTACATTTCAGAACGGACAAAGAAGCTTGATATAAACCTTGGGTAGGACTGGGGTAGGTTGCTCCGGTCGATTAGGGTCATCCAACCTGTCTGGAGTGAAGTTGTACAGTTCTGAGAGATCAGCTGATGTGAAGTGGCGCTCAATTTGGTGTTCATCAACAACCCTCTGAGCCAATGCTTGTTTGATCACCTACAAGAGAGATCGGGAAGATCTGGTAAAGGATCTAATTCTTGGATTTTGTATGGAAAGCTCTTACAAGGAGTTACCTACTGTGTAACTAGACAAGAAATATTTTAAGGTCTTGTCCTAAGCATGAGATTTCCAAATCAGGAGGGGGGGGGGGGGATTAAAAAACATCATCACAGAATAAGTAAGGGAATAGCTTGTCAATTTACATGCATGGAATAATGACAAGCAGGACCAATACATTATTGCGAGCTAGAACTCCATTGTCAAAGGCTTAATCAAATGTAACTTATATAGTCTGTGGCATTTGTATCCCACATAATGCATAAAGATTGTGAATGTGAATGTGAATGTGCAGTGGGTCTATCACTCTGTTTCTAATAGTTTGAAAATGATAGCAATGGATTTGGTTAGAGTGATTGCAAAAATAATTTTCAAACTGGGATTCAAGTGTCACAAGGCATGCTTGGTAGGAAAGACATGAGTTAGGTTACCTGTCGGTCATAGATCTTCTCCTCCATGGTTCCCTGTACAAAACAGGAAGATAAAATATAAAAAGAACATGAGTAAATACCTTGAGCTGAAGTAAAAAAAGAGAAAGTGCTGCTCTACTGCCGGGCACTTCAAAATCATGTCTTGCACAGATTTTTTGCTTTGTTTCAATGTAACAATCCTCTCAGCAAAACATTCACAATTCATAAATGTAAGGATATATTTGGGGTAAAAGTTTGAACTGAATAAAGTGACAGGGACTGGACTTCCTAACCTGTGCGATAAATCTGTAGATGAAGGAGGACCTTGTCTGGCCAAATCGGTAGACTCTGAAAATGGACTGGACATCATGGCTTGGATTCCAGTTGGCATCAAAGATGATGACACGATTAGCAGCCACTAAGTTGATACCCAAGGAGCCTGCCTTGGTGGAGATCAAGAACAGCCTTGCTCTGTTGGGCAAAAATGTATTCACAAGTATATTTCATTTTCAGAATGATTTCACATAAACAATGGCACACATGCAGTATGATATCTACCAATCAGGTGCAACTCATTTCTTCACTGAATTCATCTCACAGCATAAGTATTCTCATTTATCACTCTTTTTTTCTCTCTATCTCTCCAGAAACTCTCTAGTAACGTCCTTGGATCCAAAACACAACATGTTCTAGACATGTTCAATATTTGGTATTTTAATAGGGGAGCAATACCTCAGTGATATTACACTTTGGCACTAAATTGGAACTACAGGTAATGCTGCCAGTCACCCAGAACATACTGTATCATTCTTTGACATTTCGTATTGGATTGGTGGTACGGCCATCTGTCACACACCTAAAACTGATACAATTAAATATTTGTCATCTATAAAGATTACTATAATCATTATTTTGCTCCAAGCTCCTGTCTACGCAGATTTTCGGACTCTTGCATTGGCACTTCCATACAATGGCTGTTACAGAAAACCCTGCTACAGCAGAGCTAGGCACTCATTTCTCACCGGATATTCTCAAGATCATTGAAGATTTCAGACCATCTTTGTCTGAGGTGAGCTGGAGTGGAGCCATCCATCCTGAAGTAATCTTCACCTTTGACCCATGACCCTATGCCACCAATCTACGTCACAGATGGAAAGAAAAGAAGCACAAGGTACAATCATGTGTTGAGTGACAACAGTGGGATGACAACAGGACGTAACACGACTGAAGTTTTGTCACAACTGCACAATTATCTCAGAGTATTGAGTATCCACATGGCTTATATAAACTTTCCTAACTGGTAAATTTGAAACTTAATGGTGGTGGGTGACTGATGGCTAGGTAATACCTTGAATGGATTCTTTTTTAATTGAAAAATTATTTCATAGCACAGACCTGCAGAAAATTAGGTTGAAATAGGTAGTGTATAGTAACAGAAAAGTCATATCTAACCCTTCTGAACTCTATATTTTTATGTTTATTATTATGATGATTATGATTATGATTTATTTTTTATTATTATTATTATTTTTTTTTTTGGGGGGGGGGCAAAATGTGTACATCTACAATATCTAAACCATTATAATCAAAAGCATCTAAACTTGGTTGCCAGACACACATGCCATTACATTCAATAATACTATATAGGTTAAGTGAGAATCAAGAGTGGTCTATTGAAAAACAATCTCACTTGCCACATAGTCCAATTAATACTTCATACACTAATAGCAATCAATCAAAAAACCAGTAACTCCACCAGGGATCTAAACTGGTTAGAAGTGGCTGTCTAGTTGTGCAGTCCTGCAGTAGACTGACACCATGGTAGAATCAGAGTTACATTCCTACCTGGTTTTCAAGGTCCTGTTCTCCATTGGCCCTCTCCTCCTCAGCTTTATCATCCAGGTGGGCTAGCATCTCCTCTATCATGTCCAGTGATAACAAACTCTGGCTGAAGACAAGGCTAGTGAGGGCAATGAAAATAATGGTAATACTACCCATACTACTACCCCTACAACTACTACTACTGACTTGTAAACGTTACTGACATACTTTAAGGCTAATATTATTCTCCTTGTTTTCTGAGAGAAGTGAGTCAAGTGCTCTTTCATTATGCTAGAAAAGTGAAAATCTGTCGAATTTTCTTTATATCATTTTCTACATGTGATGTCACAAAGTGTTGTAGTCTTCTTATCCTGTGATGAGAGCACCTCCCCCCCCCAAAAAAAAAAAAAAAAAAAAGATAAAAACAAAAACCCTGACACTTCAATGGATTGCCCTATTTTCCTAAAACTTTCACTGATGAGTTCTACTGATACTGTTAAAGCGGTCATTTTCGCCAGGGTTTAATTTTTGTGAATCACTGTTGGGCTGCAAATTTACCAACACATGAAAATATCATGAACAGACAGGCATTAGTGCACTTACAATAGCCTCACTGTCAAGTCATGAAAACAACATCTTTTGAAAATGTCTGTGAGTCCTCATTCGCGAAAATATCTGTACGCGAAAATAACAGCTGTACAGTAATGCTGAATTCCCTCGATTCACATATACACTTAGGTTTTATTCCCCTGCTCTTGTTTAGTTTGTCAAATATTACTAATTACCAGTACACTTTTCTCTTTGGAGCCAAAATAAAAAAATAAAACTAGAAATGTCGCTATGGCGACTGATGCCTCCGCCATAATGCATGATTCTCCCAATAGGTGTATAGTACAATGTCTTCACAATGTGTGATGACAGTTTCATATAACTGGTAAATTATTGAAATGACAGGTTTGTCAGAAATGTCTTGAATGTTCATTTTCCTTGAACTGGGTTTGCTATAATTGTCTACGAGTGCAGGTACACATATTTGGGGAATTGAGAATTTTTACTTGAATTCTGACGGACCCTTTTATAAGTTTATGCATTGAGTAATTTCCAAGGTATGAAGAAAGAGTGTAATTACAGTACAAAATGATTTTGTTTTGTTTTGTTTTGTTTTGTTTTGTTTTTTTTTTTGGGGGGGGGGGCATTGAAACCTGGCCTTTGACCCTTAACCTTTGACCTTTGACCTTCTGGCTGGAAATTTCCAAGAGAATCTCCATTAGGTAATGCATGTATATATTAAGTTTTAACACTAATAATGCAAGCATTGCATACTAGTATATGAGGGAAATAGTAAAATTTTGAGGAGTTGACCTTGACCTTTGACCCCTGACTATTGACCCATGACTCCTAAATTCCCTAGATAATCCCTGCCAGTCAGTTCATGCGTATGTACCAAGTTCCATAAAGATACATTGAACCATTTGCGAGAAAAGTGATATTGCAACATTTTCACCTAACCTTTGACCTTTTGACCTTTGACCTTATGACATGAAACTCTCTCTGGAGAATCTTTACGCAGTAGTACATGTCTACACCAAGTTTCAAGAAAATACCTTTGGGCATTGCATAGATATGGGGGAAATAGTGACATTTTTAGCATTTGACCTTGACATTTTGACCTTTGACCTCTTGCCAATGTCACTAAAATCTACTCAACTAATTGTCCCACCATACATCATCCTTGGACCAAGTTTGGTGAAAGCTGCTTCCTCCAGTTTTGAGTTATCACGTAAACAGATAAATTTTAGGATTTGACCTTGATCTTTGACCGTTGACCTCTGTCCGATTTCACTAAAAAACTTATCAAGTAATTGTCCTATCATACATCATCCTCAGACATAGTTTGGTGAAATTTGCTCCATCCAGTCTTGAGTTATCGCAAAAACGGATACAATTTCATGATTTGACCTTGACCTTTGACCTTTGGCCGATTTCACCCTAAAACTTATCAAATAATTGCCCCATCATACTTTATACTTGAACCAAATTTGGTAAATTTCCAGTTAATATTACTCAAGTTATTGCGTATACGAAAGTGGACGGACGTACATATGGACGGACGGACAACCCGATAACATAATGCCTCCGGCACCACTTTGTGGCGGAGGCATAAAAATCTCTTTGATTTCAATCAAAAGCCAATAACCACATTTTCTCATATATTCTAACAATAACAATGATAATAACAACAATATGTAACACTTAAAAGGTGCTTAATACTGATTTTTCTGAGTGCATCATTTTCTGAATTACAAATATTCTGGAACTGACTTTGAGAGAGAAATAGCATTTGACAGAAGTTTTTTTTTTTTTTTTTTTTTTTTTTTTTTTAATTTAATAAGGTAATTTCTGTCCAGCAGTGAACTAAGGTGGATTATACCAGAGATGTAGACATGTGACCATGTTAGTCAGTCTGTGGTACCCAGACGATGGTCAAAACTTGATCAATATTTGCTGTATTTTATCATAATACTGTCATATCCTCTCTTTTTTAGTGGACAGAAGTTCACTGCCAGCAGTCACAAGTCTTTTATGCACGGCAAATTTACTTTCACACAAGAATATTTCAGAAGGTACTTACACTTTCTCTCCCATACTCTCAGCCATACGAAGGATTTCAAAGAGAAGGATCAGCTTTCCACTCAGCTCTATATTGTGTTCATCGTCCTCCTTGATGAAGTCTGAATACCACTCATGAGACTTGACTGGCTCCGGAGGAATGTACACTTCTGCAGAAGTTGATGCTCCCTCTGTTACAGTGAACAGAAGTTGGCTTTAATCATGGTATTAGTTGGAAACTGTACAAGTTTTGATACACAGGAAGCTAAATTGGGTGAGATATTAATATTTGCTGTACCTGCTCACAAGAAATAAAAAGAAAGAATACAATAATGAAAACAAAGAGTTTTCACTGTCTTTCTCATTTAGAAGACTATGACAAATGTGACAAACTGATTTATCATAGCAGTGTGTAATAATATCAAAGAACACTGACAAATTTCAAAAATTATTTTCCCTTCCCAGCTACAAACATTGTAGAAAGAGAGAGATAGGGAGATTGGTGATATTGTATCAGGGCAATTCCCCCCCCCCCCCTAGCAATTACACCCCCTGGCTAAACTCTGGCTAGTGATAAGGTTAGAGTAAAGATTAGGGTTAGGGTAAGGGTTGGTTTAGGCTTAGGGTATAGAGTTTGGGTTAGGGTTAGGATTAGGTTCAGGATTAGGATTAGGATTAGGATTAGGGTCAGGGGAAGGGTCCAGGGTAATTGCCCAGGGGGTGATTGCCCTAGACCCAGTGAGACACCTTTACCTGAGAGACCAGATTCCTTGGCCCTACTCCTTGTATTCCATGTCTTGACTACCTCCACACTGCTGTCAGAGTTGTGATTATCCTGATCGTCTTCATTCTCATCGGAACTTTGGCTACCATCATCATTGGCTCCTCGTGACCTTGACCTACTCGACCTTGGTGAACTGCTGTGGTTTGTGAATTAAGAAATAATTATGATCATATTTTACTACACCATACTTTTATATTCTCTGCAGGATTAATGTTACTAGATGTTCTTAAGATTTCAGGTGAAGCATCTACCACTACATGCCACATTCCCCCCTTTTCCCCAGACATCACAGTAGAGGTCATAAGAAACACTTAATTTGCTATTTCACAGTACCCAAAGAGTCATACATACTGTATATACGCTATATATTTTGCGGGGGTTTTATTTTCGCGAATTTCGTGAGTCGGGAGCTTCGCGAAATTAACAACACGCGAAAATATTACCTTCCAAAATGAATCCCTTGCCTTGATGATACGAACATTTCAGTACCATGTCACGGTTTACCGAACAGACCATACTGGCTAAGCTTGTTTATGTACATATAGCACGTCCACGTTTACTTACGAATACTGTAGAGAGCCAATCCATTATGCCACAACGTTACAAACGCGCGGCATGTCACCGTTGATTACATGTAACGTTACTAGTACTAGCTCTTGCGTTTGCATGCCGCTTCCTGTCAACTTTCGGGACCGGGGCTTCGTATGCTCCAGCTGGTTGCCGCTGAATTTACTCGTACCCCTCATACCACTCGTCAGAATCTAGCGCGATGTTGAATTCTAACTTAATAGTTCGCAGAGTTTGGTAAGTTTTTTTTTTTATGCAGTGTATAACTAGTATCATTCTTATTTGCTAGTAAGTTGAAAATTCACATTTTCTTTTCTCTGGTCGCGAATTTAACCACTCGCGAAAATGTGTGACAGCAGCAATTCGCAAAAATTTATGTACGCGAAAATTATAGCGTATACAGTATTACAAGACTTTACATTGTTCTTCACAAGGAAAGTACTCCAAGAGAGTGGTTTCTTTCCTTAGGCAGGGCTCGACACTAACGGTGGCCCGGTAGCCCGGGGCCACCAAAAACGCACGTCGGGCCACCAAAATTTCAGAAATGAAGAATTTGGTGGCCTGATCGGGCCACCAAAAAAGGTTGGATGTTTGCCTTTGGGCCACCAAAAATAAAAGTTAGTGTGGAGCCCTGCCTTAGGTTAGCTGTCTCTCAAATTAGACTTCTTCTTTTTTCTCTCTCTCTCATGTTGGAGCACAGAAGGCAATATCTACAGATGATAAAGATTCGTACATTGCTTTTGCACAGGTAGTTGTTTTTATCAAGTCTTACACTAACATAAACCAGAGTCACAGCTTGAAGAATTGTTTTCAGTTTCAGTTTGGTACCAATCTGCAGGAAGCATATTTGTCAATCCCTTCTTTGAAACAGATGATAAACACTAATGCCAAATAGGTAAAGCATAGAACACTGACAAAGCTTCAGCATACTCACATAGGAACAAACAAAAACCAGCAATCATAATGGACATGGGTGCAATACAGTGGCAATCATGAGTTCAATTTACACTCTAAGCCAGGTTTGGTCTGCAAAGGAAGAATGTTTTCAAAAACATGTAATTAACTCCAGAAGTCTATGAAAAGCTTAGAACTTTACCCACAACACAAAAATGATTTGATGACTGCTTAGCTGTGTTTCACTCTTTTCTAGCAGAGCAAAACCCCTAATCCTAACCCTAGACCACAGCATCATCTTTGCCGATATTCAAAATACCATATAAACAGGTGTCTTTCAGGTACCAGCTAACATGATCAAAGCTACATGAAACATGACTTTACAGTGAATTCAAGACCAAAGGACAGAAAGGGTTTTTCTTTTTGAAAAGGCAAGAGCTCACATAACTGCATGATCTCAGCATGCACACTGCAGGCAGTACCTCTTTGTTTGATAAAGGCATGTCAGTCCTGCAAACTTTCAGGAACTAAAAGAGTCTTACCTCTCTGACTTGATAGAATCCTTTCCCCTCTTCTTCCTAGATGACTTCCAGGGATCTTCCAGATCACTATCTGATGATATCACAAATTCTTTCACACTGTCCTCCTCATCATCATATTCATCTGATGTGACGAAGTTATCCATCTCACGCTTAGCAGCCTTTTAGCGAGTGAAAACAAACATGTGCAATGATAGAAGAGATAAACAGCAATCATTTTACAAGAAGTCATACACCTGTTATCTGAGTAAACATGAAACAGGCAATCTCTCACAGATATCAAATGAACTTCTGTCAGACCAAGTGATTGCTGAACACATACAATATGGAAAGCATCTTCAGATTCATAAGGCAAAGAGCTGTTCAAAAAACAAACGAACAAGAAAAAACAAAACAAAACAAAACAAAACAAAACAAAACAAAAAAACCAATTACAAGGGTATGTGCAATGATTATTCTCTCATTGATTCACATTGTGTCATTTCATACAAATGTTTAGTCAAATTCTCCTGGGGAAAGGGTGAACTGTCTGCATTATTAGCAGTCTTTAATCTACCCTTTATTCGCCTATGCAATCGTAAGTTTAAAAAAAAAGAGAAACTATGAATGCCTCTTTGCTTTAATCAGTCCCATTATGGACTTATTTCACTCACTGCTCTGTCCTCCCTAGCGGTGGCTAGCTGTAGGAGTCTAGGATGTGTCCAGACATTCATCAGGACCTGGTAGTCAGCAAAGAGACTGGTGGTCTGTGTCTTGGAGCCATCCTCCTTGCGTCCTGACAAATTGTTCAGGTAATGTTCATACAGTTTGATCTGGACGGGTGTCAATCTGATGCTGACGACGAACTCGTGTTTGGGCGGCAGGAACTTGGTAAGCGCTGAGTAGTCCTTTCTCTGTGTGAGTATAATGTTCAACAGCCAAAGATGAGAAGAGTGGTCAACTGCAAACATTTACACCAGGCAATGTGGGAAATTGACTGTGTGGTTCAGAGGACTGGGCATCCATCGTGAAATCTTAAAGCAAACCCTGAAGGCATGCAGAGGCAATGTACCCCTTAATCTCTCTAACAATTCTCACTATCAATACTCATGGATTATGGATTTTTAGGCCTTCAAGATGTTGATTTCACTTTTTTTCTAAAATCCATAATCGGAGAAGGGCACATGTGAAATAAATCTTGATGTAACATTTCGTCTCACCTCTGATATGTCTTTGCACTAATAAACCAAACTGTCTTTAATATCGAAGCACTTTGTGCATGTAAAAAGGTACATGACCCACAATTTTTTTAGTTGAACTTACTTACTCCATCCCCCATGTATGAAAAATAGACATGTGGGACTACACGTAACTGGTATGCAGTTTACTATAAAACCAGCAATTTTCTCTTGCATGAAATTTTTCTTGTGAATTCTGTTAGGAGCGAAGTTACTTGCAAAAATACGTGCAAAAAGGCTGTCAGCTCCAATTTGTAAGAATTTCATGCCGCAAATATTTGTAATTTTACAGTATTTTGGCCAGAAATGAAGACCAGAAGTAAAAGGTTGCAAACCTGGACACATCCAGAGAGAAGGTTGTGAAGAACATGAGCTCTCCTTTTCATGATCTTGACATCTCGAAGAGTGGAGTCACTGTGCTGTCCGTTTGTGATGGGATTCACAAAACGATTCTTGAACTCCCTCATAGTACCAAGCAGATTGGGTTTCACAAAGTTCACCATACAGTGGTCTGGAGTGAAGACATCATATACCATTACTATCTCCACTTGAAGATACACTGTGCTTGTTTTTCATAATTAGCTGGTATCCTGCTACAAAAAGTACAAGACTTGTATAATCAAAACACAGGGGATTCCATTTTTAAATTTGATCTTGCACAAAGTAAGGAGGCTACACATTGGACAGCTACAGTATAGAGTAAAAAGTGCACTTTTGGGGGCAACTATTTTGTTTAGACTTGGTCCTGGAAGATAAATTTCAGACATTTACATTTTCTGGTTGGTAAAGGCACAACTTCATCAGAACACACAATCTTATAGAGCATTAACATGTGCACATCAGAGCAGTGAACTGTAATTCTAGTGTGTATTCAGTGCTTAAAGGGACTGTACAGTACTGGTTGAGGTAGGGATTCATGTTTTGAACATTCCTAAGTGAGATAATGAAAAGCCTCTTATGAAATATGAAAGAGCATGTAATTTTAAGAAGGATTCAACGTTTATTTGATGAAAATTGGCTTTCAAATGGATGAGATATCCCAAAAAGTGCTAATAATAAAAGGCGACATGCCCCAACTTTATTAGTATCTCTTTGTTTCACCTTGTTTCTGGATATCTCAGCCATTTCAAAACCGATTTTCATCGAATAAACTTTTGATACCCCTTAGAACCGCATGCTCTTTGACATCTCATAGAGTGGTTTCTGAATATCTCACAAAACGTTAAAAGCTAAATCTTCACCTCGACCAGAACTGTACACACCCTTTAACAGTCCCCATTTTCAAATGGAAAATTAAAATGAAAAAAAGAAAAAAATTCATGTCCTTTGTTTTCCCACCGTTCCCTGGGTGATGTATGCACACACTTTGATGTGGAAGATAATTCCCCTGATATTTCAACACACAAATAGAGTAACACTAAGATAAAAAAAAAAAAAAAAATCACAGGTGAGTTACAGAGACTCCAACTCTCCCATTTTCGAAGGGGGATCTCCCGCCGAAAGCCCAATTTTGCAAAATCTCCCGTTCTCCTGCTTGAGATTTAATTTCTCCCGCCCTGGCTCTGTGTCTCCCGCTTGAAATGATTTCTTACTTAATATTGTATGTTGAAAAATAAGCCTAAGATATCACGAGAGAGCATCTAGAACCCTAGAGCTTCCAGGACCTGGCCGCAAGGAACTTCGCGCTTTGCGCTCACGATGTGTGCTTTGCGCACATCAAATTGCAGTCTCCCGTTTGCTAGGGGTTTCAGACGGGAGGATCTCCCGATCAGAAAGTGCTTAGAGTTGGAGTCTCTGGAGTTATCATACGTTACTGTCGCAAGTGTGCTCAGAAGACTTAAAAGCACTCATATGGGAATAGGTCCAGAATATTTTTATCTTCTATACCATAATAGCAAAATGAAAAAGAAGATTGTACAGGGAACAGACAAACTGAAAACTTATACCTCTTAAGATTGTAGCTGATCTATAAAATACATTGCATAATCATGCAACAGCAAAAAGAGAAGAAGAAAAAAAAAAGAAACAGTTTCATAGACTATCTTACATTCTATGAGGTTGTTTTGCAGTGGTGTTCCAGTCAGACATATCCTCCTCTTCGTGTGAATGCTATTCATAGCTTTGGAGATTGCCGAGTTGTCATTCTTGAGCATGTGACCCTCGTCACACACAACAATCTGTGGTCCTGCAAGGAGTGCGGTGATGTGTTCGGGAGGGAAGAAGACAACAAAGATCTTCTGAGAACATTACACTTGAAGTATCAGTACTACATATTAACTGTTCTCACTCCCTCTCAATTCAAAACTGCATAAATATTTCCCCTACCAAGACAATTGGCATCTCTGAGACACCAGCTGATTTAACCCCATTTTAATTGGGGGGAGGTCAAATTGACCCCCCTCGACATTTTGCGACACGATTCCGCAACGCACAAAGATTTTGCCGTGTCGTTTCATGACTTTTTTCATTGAAGTCTCCTGCATATTTTGAGACCAAATTTGCGACATCCGGGTACACCGTTCTGAAGTTACGCAATCTTTTGCATATGCATGTCAACCCCAAAACAGCTCAAATTCATGATTTTGTGTGCAAATCCAATGCAAATTGTGTTTTTTTTTTTTTTGTTTAATTGATATAAATTAAATTATTTCAACTTTTGAACAATGAAATTAATCAATTTTAATGTAGATAAGCTTGAAAAAGTGTCTGCAACAAATTTTGGCAAAAAAACAATAGAAAATCTGGAATCTGGAATTCTCTTTCTCATGAAGTGCGATGGTGCCAATCAGAGCATACTTTTAGAAGACTAGCAAAGAATACCCTTCTTTGCAAATATGTTTAAAGAATACCCTTCTTTGCAAATATGTTTTAAAAATACCATTTGCATGGTTCTTGCCTGCTGTCTTGCCCCAGGTTCACAGGTTTATTTTGTCATACGTACACTACGTACATAATAGCAGCAAGTCTTTCTATGTTAGTTGTTACCAGAATTGTCAATCTTGTATACCTTTAACTACCATGATGTAGAGTATCCCTCTCCTTATCTCTTCCTCTCACTTTTCTTTCTTTTTCTCTCCTTCTCTCATCTTCCCATCTATGAACAAATTGAACGCGCATAATACATTTTTTTGAATGATGTTTATGTACATAATAATGTGTACGTTATCCATACTGGACTTCCCAGTAAAGCTTTTCATAGCTTATGACGATCCAGACAAAATGTGAAATATGTTTCATGTACAAACTATGTGCATATTTCTTGTGAATAATGTATGTATATGCATTTTGTGAATAAATCAAATCAAATAAAATCAAAACAAAAGGTCAATAAACAATAATATACATAAGAAATTAACAAAACAATAAAAAACAAAAGAAACTGATTTTGATTGCACTATTTTTATACAAGAAAATTGTTTGATGTGTCTTGAGGAACTCTGACACAAAAATTTAGCAATCCTTCATTCTTTTTGATGGAGTTATAGATGAAAATATGATTTAATGCGTATATTTGCATAATCAATTTATCAAAAAATATAAAATCAACATTTTTCTATTGTATGACCATGTAATCTTGTAGTTGACATCCGGCTCTATGTTCAGGCAAAATTTTGCGGCGATTGCGCGATAGGCGGCCGAGATCTGAAGGAATTTGACCCCCCCCCCCCCCCCCCCCCCCCCCAGTAAAAACTTGGTCTCAAATAGCCCAGTTAAAATAGGGTTAAAGGGAATGCACAATACTGGTTGAGGTGGAGATTCAGGTTTACAACATTAATAAGTGAGATGAGGAGAAACCTCTTATGAAATATGAAAAAGTGTGTAATTTTACGTATTATTCAATGTTCATTTGATGAAAATTGGTTTTCAAATGGCTGAGATATCCAAAAAAGTGATAATAATAAAAGGCGACAAGCCACACCTATTATAAGGATCTCTTTGTTTCACCTCACTTTTGGATATCTCAGCCATTTCAAAACCGATTTTCATCAAATAAACTTGTGATACCCCGTAAGAGTTGCATGCTCTTTGACATCTCATAGAGTGGTTTCTGAATATCTCGCAAAATGTTAAAAGCTAAATCCTCATCTCAACTAGAACTGTATACACCCTGTAATATCAATGTTTGAATCGTAATTTAAGACAATCCCAACTGGGACCTCAGAAGATTATGATTTATCATGAATACACTAAAGTAAGAAAAACAGCACACATAAAATCTACAGATCAGAAATGAAATATGTTAATGCTTGCTGGAATGTCAAAAAGTATGACATCCTACAATATCTAAGAAGTGCGTAATAGTTGTCTGTAACCATACAACTGACAATTGGCATATACCTTTTCATTACAAGTTACATAGAACAAAAAATAAATTGATCCCAAAATATGATTCGCTTGTCAATGGAGTCAAGATTTCATAAGGTTTGATAGCCACTGCATACCTGGTTCTACAAGAGTCTTGCGGAATGTTGCCTTTTGCTTCTTGTTGCGCACATGAGTCAGGAGGGACAGGTTGCGGTACATGGAGTAACCCATGATCATCACACCACCATCGTTAAACCACCTGTTTAGGAGGTCCGCCCGAGCCCAGTTGTTCTTGACTGTACTCATTTCATACACCTGTTACAACAAGACAAAACACTATCAGTTCTCTGAAAACATCTCTATCATTTGCTTGGCTGTTCTGTGATTTTCTCTACTACTGGTAAGTTTACCCGCGACACAAGTGATTACTATAAAAACAAGGAAGTTTTAAACAAGCATTTTTTGCACATGTGAAGACGATGGATGGCAGCTTCCCTTGTGTTCTGTGTTATCATGTCACCTCTACTGGAAGTCACATTCACATTATACGAGATGAGTATTGACGCCTCAACTTTAAAGAAAGAAAAACTGGATTTCATAAACATACGAGGAAAGGAGGAAAGCACATGCATCTAGATGGTGGTCATAGGACAGTGAGAACACACTTCTAAAGGTATGTAAATAAGGGCAAGTCAATTTGCTGTGTTTTCTTCTTCATCAAGATACACTAATTTTTGACAAATCTTTGCAACTAAGAACAGGGAATAATTTTCCAACTCATATTTGATTAGCAATTTCAGCTGATGAACAATATTTCAAGTGGCATCCTGTACACTTCTATGGGAGAAAACTGCAACACAAAAGTTAGTTTGTATAGCAGTGGTGTAAAAATGCATAGCAAATTGCAATGCGACACCAGGAAAATTATTCCCTGACATCCTTAACATACTCATTTGACTACTGACTGAAGTAAAAGCATCAGTGATAGCTGTGAAGGAACTCACTTCCATACAGTCATCCATTTCACCTAGCCACTTCTGGAACTCATCCTGCCAGTTGAGAACAGTGTTGAGAGGAGCCACTACCAGACAGGTCTTGATTCCTAACTTCTCACAGTTCATCACTGTATGCAGGTATGTTATCACCTAGATACAAAGGATGAACATTATATGGACACTGAAGTGGCCTCTGTGCAGGTTGCAAGATGAACACAAGGTTTCAATCAATTAAGCATGTTTACATGTACACATCACTGCAGTGCATGTTTGCTTACACATCATCTTGAATATCATCATAGGCACATATCTTTCCATGTTGGGGAACCCCACAAAAAAACAAAAGGGAACCCCAACAAAAAGCAAAACACAACAAAAACAAAAGCAGAACAAAAAGAAAAAAAGAAAAAGGATTGTGGTGCTTGCTTTTTACAAGCACATCAAGGGGGGGGGGGGGGGGGGGGGGCATTTCATGAAGCACTTTGGCGGACAACTTTGTCAGACAAAACTGCTCTCAGTCAATCAGATGCAAGGATTTCAGTAGCTTTTAACAGTTTGTTGGACGAAATGTCTTGACAAAAAGCTTCATGAAATGCCCCCCAGGAATTACAGCTGCACAGTCAATTTAAGATCATGGCTACACAAACAATATACTTTGGCCCCAGAGTGTACCATGTGACGGTGCAGTAGTGGAGCATTGCTTTTTGACTCTTTCTTCTTGACCAAAAATTGAAGCAGAAACAAATTTGAATAATTTCAGATAAACTGACCTCTTATGCATGATTTCTTCAAGGCATTTATAAATTCTTATAATGCAGGTCTTTTTAAACAATTTAATTGTCATCCTAAGAATTATCCTTCACTTTAAATGTGTTAATTTCACATTGGACTTCATCACCAATATGTTAAATAATAAAGACCACCTACATGATTTGTATGAGGAGTATTATTGGCAATATTTTACTATTTTGCACACTTAAGAGTAAGGGATGTGTCATCGTGAGTGTGCAATACAAAAAAAAAATTACGGCATATACCCAAACAAATGTGTGTGCGTGAGTGTGTGTGTGTTGGGAGAGAGAGAGACAGACAGACAGAGAGAGGAAGGGGTTGTACAGTAATACAGAAGTACAATATACATAAACAATGATGCATTTCAAATTTCACCTTCAGCAAGAATTCTTGTACTTCAATGGCTGTCCAGTAAACTTACCTATGATATACTTTGCTACATTTTGCACTGGTATTTTATAATTCACACAACATTAAAAAACATGTATCCTGTGTCTTTTTCAAGTTGTGAAAGCATCATAATAGAGGAAGGGTCCTGACATGGTGCTACCTGTAATGTTTTGCCCAGTCCCATGCACTACCTGTAATGTTTTGCCCAGTCCAAAGCACTACCTGTAATGATTGGCCCAGTCCCATGCACTACCTGTAATGTTTTGCCCAGTCCCATGCAATGTGCCAGGATACAGCCTCCGCCTTGTTCCTCAGCCTTGGAAAGAGACTCAAAGGTGCTGTCATACAGGAACTGGACACCATCAACCTGGTGGGGCTTCAGCTGCTTGGTCAGTTCCTGGTCAACATCCAGCAGGACTTCACTGGACTCCTTGTCCTTCTCCAGGACACAAGATTTGACCACAGCACTCTTCTCTGCCTTCTCATCTTCCTCTGCTATGATCTAGACACAAAACACCACACAACTTTTCAATAGTAAAGCAAATTTCTGCTGGCAAACCTAACTTCATTCACGACTTAGCTGCTTATAAAACATGGCTTTTCTAATACATTTGACACTAACATTAAAAACAAAGACACTATGTTTCCATCAAATATTGATATGTGCTGCTTATAAAACATGGCTTTTCTAATACATTTGACACTTACATTAAAAACAGAGACACTATGTTTCCATCAAATATTGTTATGTAAAATATAAGTGTATTCCTATTAAAAGCCATAATTAATCTCTGAAGCCAAGTATTTTGTTATTACAGCTACCTCTCTTCTCTTCTCCAGGACACGTTTTCTCCTTTCCTGTTCCTCTGCCTCAGCTGCTAAGGTCTCAGCCTTAAGCTTGCTTTTCTTCAGTACTCGTCGGATCTGTTTGCGGCCTTTCTTTGGAGTGTCATTCTCATCTTCTTCACTAGTGTTTCCATTTTGTGTGGATGCAGCCTGTGCAAGATATGATTCAATTCACATCAATTCATGAGAATTAAGAACAGTCACGTTGATGACATGTCATCTTCACATAAATCAATACTTATCAGCACTATGCATAAAGTGTACACTTGTCACTTGTGCAGCTGCACTATTTTGTATGAGACAAAGCGTGACAAGACTATGGCATTGTTATTTGTAGGATTACAAAGTATTTCGAATAGACTTCAGGACAGCATGACAAAGTACACAAATCTACACTCAGGAAAACACTTTGTATCATCAGCTTGCCGTGAGATACTACACAGAATAGAAACTAGGTTGCTGCATGTTGGCCTACAGCAGTGTTCACACCAGCCAAAATACAACTTGCATTATGTTTTTTGTCATGTATATGGTGGAAAACACATGAATCCACCTTGACTCCAATTCAACAAAAATAACAATTATTCAAACGAATGAATGAATGAATGAATAAATAAATAAATAGACAATTAAAATAATAGTAATAATGCCACTAACACCATCATAGTTAAGTTATATGTTGTGTGAATACTTCAGATTTTGTAATTGATGACTCTCATAAGGACTACAGACTGATCAACATTTAATTACAGACAAGCAATGTGTCTATGTGCCACTCATCAATGCCACTACATTGTGTTGTTGCATTGTTGGGTACATTCGAAGCTATATCATTGATAGGCCTATCTTGACAACATTCTGAACGTAGAATATCAAAATAATTTTAACCCTAAAAAGACTGGGCTATTTTGGTAGCTCGAAAGACTGGGGGGGGCCTAAAGGGCCCCCCTTAAGATCTCGGCCGTGTATCGCGCGATCGCCGCGAAAATTTGCACAATGGTAGTGTGCGATGTAATCTACAAAATCATATGTTTAAATTTTCCAAAATAGTCTTCTTTTATTTTATTTTGATTAATTATGCTAATTTATGCGAGAAATCAGACTCTTTGATCTAAATCATTAAATAAATCTCCAAAAGTGCTCATTTTTGGGTCTAATTTATTCTTTGTGGCATTCTTAGCAAATGCACTTGAAAAAAAATTCGGTATCAAAATTAATTTATTTATTTTATTGTTTCATGAATTTCTTATGTATTTCTTTGTTTTTTCGACCTTTTGTTTTTTTTGTTTTTTAACCAAATTTGTGGCAGACACTTTTTGAAGCATAATACTCCTAAAACAAATTAATTTTATCCATTGAGAGTAAAAATAAGCATATTTATATGAACCATGTGAAAAAACTAAATTTGCATTGACTTTGTACACAAAATCACATTTTTGAGCCATTTTCGGCCTCACATGCATGTACAAAATGTTATGTAACTTCAGAACTGTACCCCCGGGCGTCACAAATTTGGTGTCAAAATATGCGAGAAACTTGAAAGAAAAAGTCAGAGAGCATCACGGTGAGAGCATTGCGTGTTGCAGAGTAATCGCGCGAAATGTCGAGGGGGAGGGGCCTTTTAGGCCCCCCCCCCCCCCCAGTCTTTTTAGGGTTAAAGGAAATCTGAAAATATAACAGAGAAACAAACTGGCACTGTGACAATGAACTTGGTTTGTTGAAACATAAAACCTGAATTACTTCAGGGTGATAACTTTTCTTTACTATCAACTACCAGCACCAAAAAGTTAATATGATATACATGTATGAAGAAATTCCTATGTCTCACTGGATACCTGGTATCTTACCTTGTCATCGTCATCCTCTTGCGTCTTAGATTCCTCGCCAGATTCAGAATCAGATGGTTCCTTTATTCTTCGTCTCTTTTTTCCCTTTCCACCCTTAGCTCGTCTAGCAGGTTGAAATTCCTTGCTTGAGTCTGCCTCAGAGCTAGTGCCTTGAACTCGTTTTACCTTCTTCTTTCCTTTCTTTTGCTCTTTGGAAGAATCCTCAGTGGAGGATGCTGTTTGTGACTGAGTCGCACGTTTTCTCTTTGACCTCCTCTTGGGTACATCATCTGATTCTGATGACGTAAAGTAATCATCAGTGTCCTCTACAACCTTCTTTTTCTTCTTCACAGTCTTGCCTTTGTTCTTACTCTGCTTCTTTGCTTTAGTCTCCTGTCCCTTCTTTGGCTTTTCACCCTCACTGCTTGATCCCGATCCTGATATTCTCACTTGTAGCAGAGGATGAGTTTTTTTCTTCACCGTGACTTCATCCTCTGAGTCATCATCTGCCCCTTCATCCTCATCCTCATTTTCATCTCCATCTTCACCATCTTCTTCATCTTTATCTTTATTCCTCTCACTCTTGTCCTCATCTTTATTGTCATCATCATCTTTTCCCCCACTTCCTCCTCCCCCCATACCTTCTCCATTTTCATGGTTCTCATTCGTACCCCAGTCTCCATCTTCTTCAAGTGATTCTTCATCCTCTGGTTTTCTTTTCTGGGCCTGTTTCTTGCTTCGCTTTGACCCTGCTCCATCCATTTCTTGGTCATCATCATTGTCATCCTCGTCATCGTCATCATCATCATCATCATCTTCATCATCAATTTCATCCATTAATAGTCTCTCTTCAATGTCTTCTAAACTTTCCTGTTTTTTACTGTTCTTGTTTAGGCTTTTCCACCTCAGGCCACTGTTTTCATCACTATCACTGTCTGAGTCATCAGATGATGTGTCTGTGCTGAGAAATTCTTTGCTCTTCACTGCACATTTTGCAGGTGACTTTTTCTCCTTCTTTACACTCAGTTCAGTTTCTGCATCATTGATAACTTTGTCTTCAACTGAACTTTCATGAGCTGAACTGGGGCAATCTACACCATTTTTTGGATTACTCTGGTCACTGTCGTCTTGAACCTTACTGTCTTTTCCATTACTTTCCTCGTCCGTGTCTTGCCGTTTTCTTTTTCTCTTCAGATGTGACAAACTCTCCAACCTCTGCACTTCCTTTTCATCTTCAGACAACTCTGAAGAAGAAGGCTTCCTACTCCTTTTTTTCACTTTTGGTCGAACTTCCTTCTCTTTTCTACCTCTGCTGTGAATATTACCAGTCTCACTTTCACTTGAGTCTAATTCACTACTGCTCGAAGTAAAGCCTTTCTTCTTGAACAGTTTTTTCTTTGCTGTTTTTGTGTTCGAGGCACCATCTGGTGGATCCACTCCAGATGTTTTTTTGGCATCCTCTCCCTCTCCTGAAGTATGATCAGCTGAGGATGCATTTGGTATTCCATCAAAGCCTGACTCCTCTTCCACATTGCTGGAGTCCAGTCCTGGTCCCCGTTTTTTATGACCTCCCTCATCATCATCAAAATCTTCACTTGATAACACTTCCTCCTTCTTAATCATACTTTGCTTGACTTTTTCAGAAGGCTTTGTTTCTTTTTTGGGTGTGTTTTTCTTCTTAGAGAGCTTTTTCAACCCATGTGGACTGTAACAAGAGCCATCACTTTCATCATCAGAGTCTGTCTCAGAGATCATGGACATCAGCCTTTCAAAGTCATCTTCATCATCATGAGACTCTTTGTCTTCATCTTTGTCATCATCTAATGTTCTTGACCTCGGACTCTGAGACTCTCTACTGAGCCGAGGAGTCACTTTCAGTTTCCTGGGACTGTGTTGGTTTACCAGTTCATGACTGTCTTCACAAACATTTGGACTAAGGCAGTCACGTGTGGATTCTTTTCCTTCATCACCAGCCAGGTTTGACTCATCATTTTTTTCACCAACTTCTTTGGTGTCAGGATTACTAACTGCATTGTCTAGTGTGGGATCACTCTTTTCAGAACTTGGCAATTTATCGTCATTGTTGTCATCACCAGTATTAACTTTTTGCTGCTCTTTCTTGATGTCATTCTCTTCAACATTTTGTTGCACGGCGCAATCCTGTGACACATCAACTTCCATTTGAGTCTCGTCCACCGTTATATCCCTTGGTTGAGTGTCAGAGTTACTGGTAGTTCCAAGAGACAATCTACAAGCATCCTGGACATCCTGCCTTTGTTCAGAGTTCTCTTTTAAAGCCTTGCTTGAGGCTACTTCTGCACAAGACATCTCACAAACCTGCATTGTCTTGTCAATGCTCACATGTTTTCTCTCCTCTGTCATGTGGTCTGATGGCAAATCAGTCCTAACTCTATGGCTATCTGAAACATGAAACTTTGATTTCCTCTCTGGACTATCGCAATCCTCAGTATCAGTTCCATCCAAGGCAGAGTCACTTTTGTTGATGTCACCATGGAGACTCCTCTTGACAACAGATTCAAACTCATTCAGGACAGCCTTGACTGCTCCAAGGTTCTTAAGTGACAGCTCCATTTGGGCTTTCTGCATTTGTGGCACCTCATTTTTTAGACGCATCAGACTATGCATGAAGAAAGCTTTGCCAGAAACATTGCCAACAAGGTACTGCAGAAATTCCTCTGCGATGTCAGAGTCTGTCATCACTGCTGTTTTCTTGGCTTGCTTTGCCACCTTCTTGGTTGCTCCATTTGGAACAGGTGGTTTCTGTTTTACTCTTTCTGTTTCTACCTTTATCTTCTCCTGTTTTTCCTTCTGAGTTTTCACCTTCCTACTAAGATTTGAAAGCAGTGAAGAGCACTTGGCTTTCAGTTCTTTGAGGGGTAATGGATTGCAAACATAGCATTGCCATTTGCTCTCTTTTTCAATTCGAGACATCTCTTTGCGTCCTAGATTCCTCTTGATACAAGGCTTGCAGAATGTCCTTGGACAGAAATCACAGCAGGTTAAATTGCCTCCCTCACCACACCAGCGGCACTGCTCCTCAATGCCCTCAGAGTCACGCTTCCAAGGACCACTGTCATAGAAATCCAGGCATTTCTGTTGGCAAATAATTGGGTTGTGTGAATGCAGTTAATAACACTTCAGTTAGTAACATGAAACATGGGACCTGATTTTTTTCCATCATATCCAGTATGAGAAAACTCCTCTGCCTTTTCAGAAGCATTCATTCAAAGCTGGCTATTGTAAAGGTGGACATTTTTCGTGGTGTTGAAATTTCTGTGCATTTTAGGCAATCAGAAACTACTCTGTAACGCAAAAATAAAAGCACGCAAACATTTTTGCTTGCCATATGTTCCAGCAGTTGCTGTCAAGAAACATGCACAATTCATCTTACCTAGCAGAGTGCTAAATTACTTACTTCAAAATATCCACTTTTAAAGTAACCTGATGTACCCATGAGTGACACATTTGTAACCTTCAACAAGCAATGAAATCAACATTATCTTCATTACAGTATATCAGTATTCACATCTACAGGTGTCAAAAATATATGATTTTTTAAAAATGTTGCATCTCCTCATAACTTTCTGAACCACACACAAACACAGTACATAATTTGTCTCAAAAACAACCAGAAATGTAGCTATGTCTCAAAAATAACTAGAAATGTCGCTATGGCAAATGGTATGCCTCCGTTATAATGCATGATTCTTCCAATAGGTCTAGACCATATCTTAACAATGTGAGACAACAGTTTCACATAATTGGCAAAACATTAAAATGACATGTTTGTTACAAATACATCAAGTGTTTACTTTCCTTGAACTAGGTATAACTTGGATGGATGGCTAAATTGTTTAAGAGAGCAGGTATTTGGGGATTTGAACATTTTCACCTGACCTTCGACCTTTACCCTTTGCCCCATGGCCTACAATTCTACGAATAACCACTAACTGGTAATATCCATTTTTAGGACAATACTTTGAGCTATAAGATATGTGAAAACTGTGACATCTGAACATCTGAACATTTTCCCTTGACCTTTGACCCCCATGGCCAAAATCTTTCTGTACAGAATCATTACGCAGTAACACATGTATATAACTTGTTTTTATTCAATTTACTTGAGTATGCATTGAGTAATCTCCACGGTATGGAAAAAAGTCTAATGTTAGCATTAAATAGTAGAATCTTAGCCTTTGACCCCATGACCCCAAAAGTCCCAACAGAATCATTGTCACGCAGTTTATGCAAAATATGCATATTATGTTCTTGAAAGTTTCACGAAGATACCTCAAGCCATTTCTGAGATATGGAGAAAAAAAGTGAAACTTTAGCATTTTCATTTGACCTTTGACCCCATGGTCCAAAACTTACCCAAGAGAATCATTACTGGGAAATGCTTGTATACACTAAGTTTCAAGAAAATACCTTCAGGCATTGCACAGACATGAGGGAAATAGTGACATTTTGAGAATTTGACCTTGACCTTTGAACTTAAGCATGTGCACTCAAAAGTTGATAGCCACAACTCATACATACATATTTAAGTCAAGTTTCATTAGGATGCTTCAAACAATTCTTAAAATACGCTGTCAAAAAAAAAAAAGACTGATGGACGGAAGGATTGTTCGTTTGTTTGTCTTTTTGCACCGTGTGCTGAAGCTATCACATACCTTACAAATAACGACTCCAAGAACTGGATAGGAATGGAAGGTCCGTTTGTTTGGGAGGTCTTTCGGATAGGACATAAAATGGAGGTCCCGTGTATGAGAGAGTAACAACTCATGCACGTAAAAGATCCCACTTCATTCATTCATCGCAAAGAGCAGGGTGTTTAACCCGGAGAAGTGGTCCCACCTCACATCCAACTGGACCCCACGGAAGACCAGCTTAACGTAGCTGAATATGGGCTATCCAGCCATCTTCTCAGATGGAATGAACAAACAAACAAACAAGGACAGACAGACAACCCTGAAACATAATGCCTCCAGCGACACTTCGTGGCAGAAGCATATAAAGATAAACAACATTCCATGCTTGAAACACAAACTTGGATGCCATCATGTGGAATGGTCTTGTGATGCTCTTTGCTATTCTGAGCTATGTATCACATATTCTTGAAGCAACTGCAAGTGCTTTAGGCACAAAATAGTCACCCTTTCAGTAATTTCCTAATTTTTGTGTGTGTAGAGTTCGTTTGTTTGTGTGTTTTGTTTTGTTTTGGTTTGGTTTGGGTATTTTTTTTTTTGCACTGTGTGCTGAAGCTATCACATACCTTACAAATAACAACTCCAAGAACTGGATGGGAATGGAAGGTCCGTTTGTCAAATGGGTTGACCTGCTCACTGCAAGATGTGCAGAACACAGAATCTATGACATCTTTTCCAGTTCCTGCAAAACAGAAAGTTTCCATACACAATCACTTCAGCTTAATTTTCTGTAAAGAGTCATCATGTGATATTATTTTATATCATTTCAATTTCATCAAAATAGATTGGATAGCAGCTCACACTGAGAGCTGTTATAATTCAAAATGCTGTTATAATTCAAAATGGATGAATGGGCCCATATCACACCATTATGACATAAATCTAGGGTCATCTCATGATAAATACATTCCTGTTCCGTGGTGTACACAGATATCATTTCAATTTAACTAATTTCTTGAAGTGTCTAAAATCTTATGATCAATACACTCATCCCACTGTGCAACATTGACATTATAATATTGATAAAGATACACATCAAACTCTCTGGGCTTGACTTGTTCTTGATTTTAGCTCTCTGCTGAAGGTGTTTCAGGTTCTGGGGTCAGCAGCAGGTGGTTAGAATGCCTAACACCCATCCTCCATGCAACCTCGTCAAGCACGTCAATGCTTGTCTGGACCTTCTCCTATCTAAACCTAAATTCTGAAACATATACTGGTTTACATGAACTTACCAGAGTTGAGTTGCTCTTTCTTCTCCCTCTTTTCTCTGGGAAACTGTTTCCTGAACTCAACACTATTGTACCAGTCTTCCTCCCCATCAGGGGCAGCTTCTGGTTCAATGACAAGTGTCCCTGATGAAAAAAAGAAGAAGAAAGAAATATCATACAAGTGAGGGCTACAGGTTGAGGAATACCTTACACTCATCTGACTGAAGGCATTGAGACACCCATGTAGAAAGGACATGCTACTGTAAAACATAACATATTTGTGGCGTGAAATTTTCGCGAATTGGAGCCAATGGCCTTTTTCATGGCATGAAATTTTCGCGAATTGCCACTGGCATTCAATGCATATAGTGTAAACAAGAACTTTTGCTTGCATTTTAATTTCATGAAGCTTGGCTCTCCCGAAATTTGCAAAATCAAAATGCTCGCGAAATTCGCAAAAGTAAAATGCACGCAAACATTTCCCGTTTTACAGTATTCAAGGCTGAAGGCTGAGAGTCCACAAAATATATGCAATGAAAGAACAAAATTCAGAATCGATTGAATCACTTTAACTATCAAAATTCAGTTCAAACTGTCATGTCAAGGTCTGTGAAGGGGAATAGAAAGAAAAATCAACACCAAAATAAAATCAAGAGGCAATGAGATATCTCACATCACAAAATATAATATGCAGTCAAACCTGCCTCAGTGGCCACCTGTATAAAGCGGCTACTTGTTATAATGGCCACTCTTTTAGTCTCCCTTGGTTGGCTGCTATAAACAGGTTTGACTGTACTACCAAACACCACATAGTCTGTAAAATAAATATTTCAAATTGAACAGTACACTTCCCTTTACCACACTTTGCCAACATGCCACATGAATTACCAAGTATTTGAACAACTCATCATGTATCTTCCAGCAATAGGAATAATACACACCAAACAGGGTGAAAATTTGATCACATAATTATGACATTAAAAAAATGTCAATTATGTCTCTTCAGGCCAACCTCAACTTATTACCCCCCCCCCCCCCCCCCCCCCAATTCTCAAGAGTATAATTCCATGAAAAAAACTATTGGATGCTATGCAACTTTTTGTATCATTTTGGCGATTTTTGGTCCATTATGAATCAAATTCTTATTGGAATACGAGGTGGCCCTGAAAAGTACCAATTCAATCAGGGCCACCTCTTACTATGGAAAGAATTTGGTGCATGGTGGAGAGGAAATCACTAAACCTATGCCTCTCACCATGGAAACATTCTAAGAAAGCTTTGTTGTAGTTTGTAATAGCATATCTTCATACATCCTACAACAAAAAACAACGGAGGCATAAAAAACAATGAAAAATGGCCTAGAAAAGAACCACAGATTTATTCAGGTAAGACAACTTTATATAGTAGGTAAACACTGATGTGCCTCCATTATGGTCAACTCAAGCTTATTTTGGCAAGGTGATGTCTAGTCTTGACATTCTTTTATAAAAGACACTCAGTTGAAACTAAAACACCTACTGACAATTCTTTTGAACAGTTTCAAAACAATGTCTGCTACTGTACAAGGAAAAAAAATACCATGAAAACATGGTTTCACACAATGTTTTATCATTACCTTGAAACCAGGAAATATTTACACAATTAGCATTCTGTCACTAAGAATTTAATGTGAGACAAAAAAAAGAAGGAAACAAAACAAAACATTATTCCACTGGCTACATTACCTTCAGGAATTTCTTCGTCCACGGGGTAATCAGATACTAGGTCGGCAGGCTTCTCTGAAGTATGTTCTTCACTTCTTGAGTCTTGTCTCTCCTGTTCTCTACCCAACTTACTGCCAACCTCAGCTATCCGGAAGACAAAGCCATCCTTGACACCTGTTAGAGCTTGGATAGAGCGCCTGTTTTTCAACCCAGTAGTAGCTGTTGCCACTGGCTCCTTGTCATTAGATGGGCTTCTTTGTTTAACTGCTGGGGAGATCCTAGTCCTCTCCACCTTTGACCTGTCAATAGGTGTCTGCGATGATGATGGACTGTTGATGAAGGGAGCAGGGAGGCAATCATCGGAGTCACTCTCAGATGTAACAATGCGCCGAGTAACAGTGGGTTTTCTCCTTCAAGTGAAAGACAAAAATAATTGACTGGACCAAGATGCAGTGATATAAGTTGTACTTAAACAATTTCTGCCCAGCTATTACTGATAGGTAGATGAGTAGTTATTTGTCTAACTCTGGAGTGCATCATAAAACACTTTACCTAGCTTGCCATATCAGTGTTCACCTATTAAACTAACACTAATCCAATTGATATGCATCAAGGAAAGCTGAATCTTTGAAGTAACGTCCTTTGTATTTGGTAAAATCAATAAAATACCAGATATAGCTGATCATTTTAGTGGTTATGGTCCACAATAATACCCTGTGTGAAAAGAAACTGGGCTACACATACTGTAGGCCTACACTTGTATGTGCAAGAACTTCTTTTTTTATCAGCGTACCTTCATGCTCAGATCTTGAGCAGCAAATACACATTAAACATGCAGCTCGAAAGTGATTGTAAGATACATAACTTCAGCATAACTGAGTCACAAATAATTTGATGGGTAGTAGAAAAATAAGCAACATCAGGCAACACATGCTGTGTATAAAATTGTACTGATAGCAGCTACAGAATACATTTTCACTGTGGAATAATACCACATTTAGTAGCTTTTGTTTATTCTACTTTTCTTTCATATTGCACATGTCAGTGTGTTGAATTGTGGCAATGGCTTAAAAACCCTTGAGTCAGTTCTGCATCAAGGTAAAATTGATAATCAAGTCATTAGGTAACTATAATAACAATATCAAAAAGACTGATTTTGGCATTGGATGTGTGTGAGGATAAAACATACAAACACCAAGAACAAAGTGCAAAAGGAATGACATACGAGGCCACAGGGACATGGGAGTGCTCTTCTACTCTATTATCAAGGGGATCATCCTCGTCAGCAGACTCAGATTGAATAACTCGACGTGTGATTGCAGGCTTTCTCCTATGGAGTAAATAACAGCAGCACCACAAGAAATTAATATTATAAATAATAAAAATAAAAAAAAACACTTTATAAATGATAAAAGAAAATGGCAACACAATTGGAATATGAATAACAATTAGCAAGCACACCATGTAAGCATTACGGCATCTTTGATGGAGGAAACATGACACATATTTCTGGTGAGATACAAGTGGGTAGACTGTTTAATGCAATAAAGACATTTTTCACAAGACTTCTCACAAATACTATTTGAAACATGCAAAAAGTAACCTTCATTCCATGCTCAATAATGTTCAAAAGGGAAACAGAAGGCATACACTGAACAGATACCTCATAACAAGTGTTTGCAGAACTGCTGAGCAAATAAAAAAAAAAAAAAGACCCAGTGGGACTGCCACTCATCTGAGTATCACAAGTTCACCTTCTGTGCCTTTTTACAGACTATTGCCTGAAAACAGCATTGCAAACTTGGGTGCTTTGGGGGCTCCAAGGGGCATGGCATCCATTTATATTCTATCACACTAATGATAATACCAGCCAGGACTGTAGAAAACTTGACCATGAATTTTCAAAAGAAGATCAAAATGTGAAAACTGGCCCCCAATTCGGTAATGGCCCCTAAGGGGTTAACCCTGGATCTGCCATAAGAAACATGAAAGTGCAATCATCCATATATTTACTCATAGCATTTACTCAAATCATTTCTGCTTCAAAAGAAAGAGATGTATGATGCTTACTTTTTGTTTTTTATTTTTTATTTTGGAACTTTGAAGCTCCCTAGGGGTCCTTCAGGAGAACATGGTGCTCGTTTGATTTAATATAAAATTATACTGGTTGTCTCTCATCAGCCAAGTTTGCTGAAAATTTGACCATGCAAAATAGAGGTTCGTGTTTGCAAGAATGAAATCATTTTCTTTTATAAATTCTTGGGATGATTTACCTAAATAATTATTAAGAAATGTATCGAGTAGATCTTGAAAATAAACAGTACGAGTCGACGAAACTACGCTTCAAAATTCGATCATCACGGCTCGGCAAAGTCGACTGTAGGTCGCCATTGTTAGATGGTCTCCCTCTCTCTCTTTGTGTGTGTACTGTGTGTGAACAATTTTTGAGTGTTCAATATCATTCGTTGCTCAGCCAATGACTCGAAACAATGCATGTCTATCTAGTCATATCGACGGCTGTGTATGGACCTATATGTGGCAATGCGATATGAGAGGACTCGAGCGCATAATCTGTCCATGTTCTTGCGATGATTTGGATGTTTGGGGATGTTAAAATGTCTGAAGGTAAGCAATTTGGAAGGAACTTTGATGTAATGTATGTTAATCATGTTGGAAGTAATATGTAATTCATGTGTGTTTGTGTAGGAGTTCTCAAGGAGTTGGGAATCCCCCTTTCCTCTCATAATTATTTTTAAAAAAAATCACGGCGAGATTGCGTCCGTATAATAGAGAGATCCGGATAAAGGGAGGCCGGATAAGAGAGGTTCAACTGTACACTCACTCATACATTTACTCAAAAGTAATTCTGGTTTTTATAGATCATTTACAGATTCTCTAATTCGCCTAATAGATTTGATCTACATCAGGGCTGCGCACTAACCCATTTTCTTATACTGGTCTGACCTGTCTGTCGGACCAGTAGGTACCCAGTTTTTAAATTTTTTTAAAAATCCATTCCTGAACTAGAAATGTCGCTATGGCGACTGGTATGCCTCCGCCATAATGCATGATTCTCCTAATAGGTCTATAGTACATGTGGACAATGTGTGATTACATTTTCACAAAATTGGCAAAATATTAAAATGACATGTTTGTCACAAATGTATTGAATGTTTACCTTCCTTGACCTATGTTTAATTGGATGAATTGGAGAGCATGTACTTGGGGATTTAAGAACTTTAACTTGACTTTGACCATTTCATAAGTTTATGCACTGAGTAATTTTCAAGGTATGGAGAAAAAGTGCAATTTCTGTATTGAACAGTAATTTGTTATCATTTTCATCTGGCCTTTGATTTATAAGAGAAGCACTGTCAGGCAGAACATACATAAATTCAGCATGTACTAAGTTTCAAGATAACTTGAGCCACTTCCGAGATATGGAGAAAAAAGTAAGTTCAGCACTTTCACTTGATCTTTGACCTTTTGACCTTTGACCTTCTTGGCAAAAAAAAAAAAATCCCAGAGAATCTCTATTGGGTTAGACATGCATACATCAAGTTTAAAAAAAAAAAATATCCTGCTGGCATTGCATAAATATAAGGAAAATAGTAAGATTTTGAAGTATTGCCCTTGACCTTTGACCCCTGACCTTTGACCCCATGAACCCTAAATTCCCTAGATAACCACTGCCAGTCAGTAGATGCATATACACTATGTTCCATGAAGATACCTTGAACAATTTCCAAGATACAGAGAAAAAAGTGAAATTTTAACATTTTACTTGACCTTTTGACCTTTGACCTTTTGACCTCATGACCCCAAACTTTCACCAGAGAATCTTAATTGGGTAGTACATGTATACACTAAGTTTCAAGAAAATATCTTCAGGCATTGCATAGATATGGGGGAAATTATAAAATTTTAAGCATTTGACCTTGACCTTTTGACCTTTGACCTTGAGCATGTGCACCCAAAAGTTGATAGGCACAACTTCACCCCCTAATACACATACATGCCAAGTTTCATTAGGATACCTCAAAAGGTTTTGGTAGTTACCCTGTCCACAAAATTCATTACGGACGGACGGAAGGACGGACGGACGGACGGACGGACGGACGGACGGACGGACGGACGGACGGACAACCCGAAAACATAATGCCTCCGGCACCACTTCGTGGCGGAGGCATAAAAAGTTACTGGTCTGACAGTGGTTTTTACTGGTCCTGGACTGTTGGACCAATTCCAGTGTGCAGTGGTGTGTATATGCAAAGTTTGGTGATGAATTTGACCATGCATTTACAAGATGAAAATGTGAAATTTCGTACCCCTCTTCCCCCCCCCCCCCCCCAGCCCGAGCAAGGGTACCCCTGGGTCTGACATGAACAAACTTGAATTATGGGGCCCCTTGGAGTGCATCTTTGTTTAAAAGGGCACTGAAAGGGGGGGGGGGGGGATCCATCATAAACAAATTTGAAACTACACTCACCAATGAACTCCTTCATAGAACTATCTTAGCTCTATCATATTTGGTTCCAGAAGAGACGATTTTTACAATTCCCTAATTTTCTGGGAGGGGGTAGGTGGAATTGTGCCCATTTGAACAAATTGTGATCTGATCATCCTCTACAAATTTAGTGCAAATCCATCTTGGGGTTTTCACAGACAAGCTGAAAATACAAACAAGTTTACACACAATGCATGACAGCAGATGAATAATCGCAAAAGCTCACTTGGCTCAGGTGAGCTAAAAATCCAAGCAACATAGGTCAATGCATATTGTCTTTAAAGGAACACACCGATGGCAGTCACTTTAAGGATGCTTGAGTCAGGGATGCAGCATGCTGCACTTGACTAAAATAAAAAATATTCTGGAGTAAGAGTCACATACCTTCGAGAGCCCTCCAGAGGGGTGGCCTGTTGGGAAAGAGAAAGGATCAATGCACATTTAGTTTTCAATCAATCAAGATCTATCCATCTAACACTTCGATCCTTCAGTGCTGAGGAAAGGATAACACAGCATCACTTAACATACAAATAAACATTAGAGAAGTTCTCCTGAAACATATGTGAGGATTCAGTGAAAAGAGAGGTCAAAACATTAGAACTCAGTGAGATTGAATAATTTCTGCTAGTGAAATACCCTCTCTATAGGTCCAGGCTGGAAAAGAGGTATACTTGGGAGTAGTTGGTGGATCAAAGCAGTATTTTTGGTAGGCACACAGTCCTACTAACGTCCATGCTAAATTGTTCATTTAGTTATTTTTCTTTTGGATTAATTCATTATTATTGTGAGTGCAGATTTTCCTATTACAGTGTAAACTGCAATGTAAATTCTGAGACTCCTCCCATCTGCAAAACTGTGCAGATAATACAGCATGATACACCACTCATGGCTCCTAATGCAATATTTAAGGATACCGTGGTACACACTTGCTACACAATCACTACAATAAAGATTCTGGCAGCATCTCTTCACACACATGTATTCTCATATACTAAACTGCTGCATGCTGGGGCTTTCATGATGCTGCAGGCACGCACATAATTACGTCCCTGTACAAGGGTCTTGATAAGAACACACACACATATGTATGTATTTGGTTTATATACTGAAAATAACTGCAAGGAAGTCAAGGGCATTAATACTTTACCTGTAATACCCCCCTTCCACACGGCTTTTTGCTCATTGGTCACTCGTTGGAAGCAAAGTTGTTGTTTTTTTTTCCTCTTCCAGTCACCTACTGAAGTGTGAATCACAGTCCGATGAATCTGGTTTATGGTGGTCGACTATCACTTGGTAAGTTTTAGACATGTCTGGCATGACCCAATGAGGCAAGATTGTCTGATGAAGGAACTAAGCTCAGAGCTTAGTTCACTATTGGACGCCATTTCCAGGCACAAGTTGACTTAGTGTCAGATAAGTGTCAAGTTATATCCCCATTCCACAAAAATTTTCTCTCATCGGTCACTCATTGGAAGCAGAGCTTATCACTCCAGGCCACCCATCGAAGTGTATCATATCGCAGTCTAATGAATCCGACTTAAATGTTGGTGACCTGGTCAGTGTCAGACATATCGGGCTGTGATCCCATGTGGCAAGATCTTCTGATGAGGATCATGCGTGACATGTCCGACACTCACCTGATAGTCAACCAACCAAGTCCGATTCATCAGAATGCGACTTGATACACTTCGGTGGGTGGCATGAAACAACACACTTTGCTTCCGATGAGTGACCGATGAGAGAAAATCTCTGTGGAGTGGGGGTATTAGTCTGAGGTACCAGGTATGTCAGATTTGTATAGAGCGGCTATTGATGTGCCCAGCTGACATCCTGTGACAGTCCATCGAGTGTCAGAGATCAACATTCATCGACATTAATGGCTCACTCGAGTCCGGGTTCTAGGGTTCTATGACGTTGGTATCTACTTTGGTGGGAGTCTCTGCAGGTTGTCGTCTCAGATTTTATCAGAACTCATCTGAATGCTGAAATTTTGCATTTGGGGGATTGCATGAGCCCCTGACAGTCAGTGGAAGGGGGGGGGGGAACTAAAGTATTTACCTCAACTTCACCTACTGCCATGGTCGAAGAAGTTGTCATTTCTCTCTATGTTGAAGTCATCTTGGTTTGTGAACCTGAGATCCTGCAGCAGTAGAAGGTTGAGGACGATGGCAAGATAGATTGCTCAACAGGTTGAAAACTTCTCTTGGTTGAGCACCTGTCACTCAAGAGTTCAGTCAATATGTATGGTCTCCTGATCAGAGGAAATCAATCAGATTTCACGGCTGTACACTCTGCAAAGAATGATAAAATACAAATTGTCAAACCTGAGAACCAAGATTTGATGGAGTAATTTTGAAAAAAACAAAACAAAACCTGCAATGTTGCAATCACTGGCATTTTGGAAATGAGTAAATACTATGCTGCAAGTTATACAGGCAGAGACATAACAAACTACTAATGCAAATTTTACACTTTGAAATCCCACTTTCCATGTAAGTTTATAAAAGCTACCAATGGGGTGGCATATGTATCCCAGGGCTGCACACTAACCCATTTTTTCCACAAGTCAGACCTATCTGTCAGACCAGTGGGTACCCAGTTTTTCCATGATTTACTGGTCCATTCCTGAAAAAGTTACTGGTCAGACGGTGATTTTTACTGGTCAGGACCGACGAACCAGTGCCAGTGTAGCGTTGTGTAATCTTACTTTTATAATTAACAAACTTTGAATTTTGTTACAAGAGCAGTGTCCCTGCTTAACCCATATCCGCCGATCTACGGGATTATCCCGTAGTTTGCGCAAACACTGCAAACGCCGATCTACGGGATAATCCGTCGCAGAAATGGCTTGGACAACGTCATTTATATAGCTTTATATTAAATTATAGCCTGTGAACTATGACCTGATATCCCTCCAGTCCTTTGCCTCACTTCCTGTTACTGATGTTTTCACTTGGATTCGTATTCACTTCTGAGGTTTACAGCAGGCTGCTGACAGAATCTACATCTACATCCTGTATGTGAGATCGAACACTGCTGTACGTGTAGTTATAGGCCTACTTTACTGTAGTCCCACCCATAGAGTCTATGAGTTTATAGACCACGCTAGTGTGCAGGTGCAGCACTTTGAGTTATTATTCGATATTTCTTCACAATTGTAATAGTATGAGTTATAAACCACCAAAAAGCTTACATTATGAAGATTTCAAAGTTCATAGTTGTTTTTCTGTATAAAAGCTATGGATATTTTCATTAGTGGTTTCCTTTGAATAAACTATGTGATTATTCATAAATATGGAAATCATATGAAAATATCAAAATATTATGATGTCATATGATTCATGACATGATGCTGATTTACATTTTATATGAAAGGCCATTTCTTTCTCTTTCAATTGATTTTATAGTTGTCCATAGTTTTCTTTTCATAAGTGCCGGTGACATTACCTTGAATTTGAGACGGCACAGTTTAGTGAACTTATGTGAAATAGTCTCCGGCAGCAACAGCCTGTAAGACTGCATTACACGATCGGTGGATACGGGTTAAGTGGTTTCCTGCGATTATCACATGAGCACTGTGTAAGACCTGTTTCAAATGAAGAGCTAACTGCAGACTCATTCTTGTTCCATGATTTACAAACAATGACAACAGGTCTCTTTGACTAATAGAACTCAATGCTATAGCATCTCAGGCCCACATATGTTGTTCCATGTTAGGAGGGTCTTCTAATCCAACCCGAGTACAATATGCCCATGATTTTTTTTTATCATGGCTACTAATAAAACACTGATTATACATACAATTACAATGCAACACATCCTAAAACCAGTAAAAAATACTATAAAATGTACTACAATGTAGGCCCTCTAGGCTACAAATTGTATGTAGATTATTTATAATGGAAAACTACAGACTACAGCTAGTGGTAGACCTCTACTACTACAAATCCTAAACAATATCAGCTCCACTTGTACACTCCAATGTATTTTGTCTTTGCAGAGAAGAACATGGAATCATAGACTGATAAATCTGCCTCTTGTTAGCTGTGCAGTCAGTAATGAGGTCGACCCCTTCCAAGAGTGGCAACAGATACTATCTTTCATTCACTTTGTTGTGCAGACTTTGCGATCTACATGAATCTGCGCATATGCAAGTTCAGCAACAGCAAATGCCAAGTTTTGTGGTCTCTTAGAACAGAAAAAGAGGAATTCTACCCCCGTTACCCACTCGCTGTTGTTGAGTAAGTGATAAGTCCGCAAAGCAGTGTGGGATGAATGGAAGATATCTGTCTCACCCAGTGTCTGTTGTGAGGGCCGGGGTTGACCATGTGTCACTGACTGGACACCGAACAGGACACCAAACAGACAGACAACAGGTCTAATGGAATCAAGAAAGATAAGTCGGTTGGGGTAAAAAAAAAAACAGACAAAAAAGAAAGATAAGTAGGATCTAGAGTATAACCCCCAGTTTTTGGCCACCCTCCAGGATGTGGACACTTATCACTTATCACAAGCCAGCAAATTTTATTGTTGGAACAGAAGCCGCATCATAACACATACTGACACTGTCTTTTCATTAAAACAGAAAAGTGCCTTAGTCCCCTCCAAATTCCATCTGAAATCCCTAATTTCGCCGTAAAAAATGCAGAATCGGCCATTTTTTCCAAAGTGCACGCTAATTGAGTCTGTGTTAAGAATCAGGGTAGCTAAAAAAACACTAAAAATCAAAAAATCCGCTGTTCTGTTGCGAGATTTTCACTTGTCGCAAGCTCAGGGTGATGGTATCCTCAAAAATACAAAGAAAAACAATATCTCTGTACGTGCCCATATACCATGCAGTGACTTTAAAGGCACATAGTCCCGGTGGGTGCGGGGCCGCTGTTAATGATATTGACGATACCGTTAGTATTGATATGAGGATTGCCAAAGTTGAGCTGTCATCAAGAGTACAGTGCATAGGTGTTGCTAGGTAACGTTGCCTTCGTCGTCTACTCTGCGCATCACGCAGTCTGTAGTAATACCAGGGTGTGTGCATGTGCTTCTTAGTATGACATCACAAAAGAAGTTTGCTAAAGTTGTCATCCCCCTAAGCGGAATCATGAGCCGAACTGTGATCAGACCACTGACTACAGTGGGTCGTACTTCTCCGGACTCGGGGAAATGGGTCAAAGCGTTAAGCGCTAAAGAGGAGTCGATAGCGCAGATCTCTGTAGGAAACTTGCGCCGTGCGCCCGCGTACACATTCGACTAAACCACTGACATGTGCCTTTAAGTAAATGTCGAGATCTACAGGGGTTAAATGTAAGTGCCGACTCACCAGAATTCAACACCCACACCAACAGCGCTGCAATGTCCTCGATGCAATATTGCCCCAACAAGGTATGGCGTGGCACATTTTTCGGCAGCCTTCCGCCCTTGTACACAAATTGACATTAAATGCACAGAGTACGCATCCAGATTCTGGTGGATTTAACTTTACTCTATCAGTAAAGCCACTCTTCAAGGTGATACTATTAGTATAGAGTCTAATATTTTGGGATTTTGTGATATTTTATGATGTATTTCACAAAATCAACATTGAGATAAAACTAAAGGTAGTTTGATAATTTTAACATGGATAAATGTATCACATTGTTGTAGTTATGATTTTGGACGTATTTTTTGAGTTAAAGAAATATTGCAGGAAAGCAAGCTGTGTAAATTAATGCAGTAAATATCGCCAATATTGGCACCCGGGCCATACTCTATAACATGATGTACGTAGCCCGTACCAAACGTCAAGGCAAGGACCCAAGGTGTGACCTCCAGTGCCAAGCTAGTGTAGGCTAACTACACAGCCCAGTTACTGTAAGTAGCGACAGGGCTGTTGATGGTCCACAACACGAAGAGAGTTCAGCGATCGCATTGCGATCGCTTTGAATTTTTATACTTTAGATCATTTCTTGTCACCTCAAACTCATCTAATGAAAATCTTCATCAATGAGACTTCACATCTATGCTATCAATATTGAAATGCACATTTTACAACTTACCGAAAATGATGATTGCAGCATGTGCGAATGGTACATCTGATATAATCAGCAGTTCACTCAATCTTTAATCGGTCGACCGTGCGTGCTGCTACCAAAGAGCACACGCACGCAATAGATCGCAATAGCCGCGCACGCATAATTTGCTGAGTAGACAACACGCCATTTTGAATTCTGCAACGATGAACCCCGATGGTTGGGGACTCCTGCGCTGTTCTATTGTTACTGTGCTAGAAAGTGCCATTTTTTTGTTCAATGGACTTATCATGAGGGCTCTTATACCATGGACTCATAAACCTTCTGTAATACAACTTACAAGCAAGTAACATATACATTTTCCATAAGAAACATATAAATTTTCATAAATTTTGTAGTTGTGTTGTGGTTCCCCACTTTGAAGGTGCATGCCTTCAGGAGAGAAGGGCTCAGCAGAGAGTGTGCATGGTATACTCCATAATCCACAGGCTGATCGACATCCCGCATGAACACTTCATACCAGCCACTGGACCATCTACACGAGGGAATCCAAACAAATTTCAAATCCCGTATGCCAGAACCCAAACATATCAGAAGACATTCTTTCCTGACGCAATTAAACTATGGAACTTTTTACCACCAAGTATAAGTAGAAGCACCTCCCCACAGTTCTTCAAACAGGGGGTGCAACAGATTAGGCTTCGTTAAGCCTCTTCTGTCTTCTTTAACTGCACATATATATATAGAATCGGTAGTGATCCTTTTACTCGCACTTTTCATCTGGGCACTTGACAAGCACAAGTACGATAATACGCCAACGGCGGTCTGTACTTTACTGGAAGAAGAAGAAGAAGAAGATGCCTCGACTGTCAGACGCTGTAAATTATTATGTATTCGCACAGCGTACACAGGCTCTGGTCGGGCTAGTGTAGGCCAAGTGTCTGTGGGGTTATTTTTAATTTTAGGGGGTCCGGGTCTACGTACTCTGTCTAGCTCTAAAACCTACGTCTACTGATCTTTGAATGCCATTGAAGTTTCATAACATTAACAGACATCGTACAAGGGAATGGGTAGGAAGGGTTCGATAAGTCGAACTGGCTACTCACTTATTTTGGGGGAATCAAATGTCGATACGCAACCGGCGTGCAAGTGCTGTACACAGCTTTCTTTCCCATTCATTCATACGACTAGACTTCTCACTCGCACAATTACACCTAGCACACATGCACAAGGTAGGAGTCGTGCGTCGATGGCTGTGCTGTGTCCCTTCACATCACACGCACGGCCTATTATAATTGCGCGCAGTTAGTCTCCTTCTCAAATGCAGACTGTCACGAAACTAACACTTCCTAAAACTGTCGAAATCATCGTACCTACCCTGTTCTTTACAGCTCCAATCTTGGATAAGATGATAGCTTAGAGATTTCATGCGTTCACATTTTTCAATTACTCCTCAGTAAAGGTAATCTTGCATTTTCCTTGATTGGAAATCCTCGCTCTTTTTCAGCGGCTCGGAGGTCTCTCAGCATCATCAGTGCAGTGTCTGCTACGCGCGCGTACCATCTTAGGCACTATACCACGTTACATACAATACATGTACTAGTTACACGAGTGGCGCGCAGCGTAGTAGCCGACTACGACTGCTACGTCCGCCCGATGCACTCATGCACTGTACTGAAATGCTGCTTTGAGCTCGATGGCGGCAAGTGATGTTCCGACGCAAAGGGGAAAAAGAGAACAGAATAACAACAAAAAGGTCAAATGACCCGGAAGCAATAATTGGCGTCGTTGTTGTCATTGTCTTCTAGTTGACTTTTTGTTCTGTAAAGAACACAAATCAAGGTACAAGTAGGGCTTACCAAACTTACATGATTATTATTACAGTGATTTTGAAGGGGAAGTTTCTTCCAGGCCACATCCCTTCTGCCTCTCATAAAAGGTACGATGTAGGGCCGACAATTGAGAGAGAGGGAGAGGGAGAGAGAGACGGGGGTGGGGGGGGGGGGGTGGGAGTGAAACAAGAAGACAAAACAAGATTTCATTTCATTTCATTTCATTTCATTCTTCTTTTTCCAACAGACCATAACACAGTATAAATTAGGAATCACGTCACAATCGTATACATACAACTTGCAAATGATATCAAATGATACAATAATAAAGTTACCTATATATGCATGTATACTTGCAAAATAATACAAGGTCATGTTTCAGTTGAAAAAAAAAAACAGAGAGGTCCACTAAAAAGCAAGCTTGTAGATTGTGAACCACTCAAGAAAAATCTAATGAAATACTTATTTGCATATGCGTAGCACAAGTATAATTTAAGATGAAGCGAGTAAAGCAATGACCGAAACAGCGTAGAAAAATGTTGATCAGTGAAATAAACTGACAGTGTTCAAAGCGTAGGCCAATCATTTAGGAAATCTGTCTCCTTCATTCCTGATGGCAGCTATATGACATGGTCGTTTCTGTTGCGCCCTGCATGCTCTTCCCTAGAGGAGTGCTCGAAGCTGATTGATTCTTTTGTGTGCATATCCAGGGCAACTATAGTACAATGTATCTCTCATAAAAACTCATGTGGGGGTTGATCAGTTTTCAGGATGGGGATGGGGAATGGATGCAAAAAAACTTGGAGAGGCCTGGCCCCTTCGAATATCACAAAATGATGGAGCTTGTGCATATCAGAGACTCCAACTCTCCCGTTTTCGACGGGAGATCTCCCGCCGAAAACCCATTTTTGCAAAATCTCCCGTTCTCCCGTTTGAGATTTAATTTCTCCCGTCCTGGCTCAATGTCTCCCGTTGGAAAGGATTTCTTACTCATTGCTATACTATGTTGCAAAAATAAGCCTTAGATAGCACCATACGATATGAGAGCATCTATAACCCTAGGAACTTCGCGTTTCGCACACATAAACTTGGAGTCTCCCGTTTGCTAGGGGTTTCAGGCGGGAGAATCTCCAGATCAGAAGGTGTTTGGGGTTGGAGTCTCTGTGCATTTTCAGAACTGAATTTCAACAGCTCCTAAGCGTTATACTTCAAGTTTTGCAGGCCTATTTCTATTCACTAACGAACCTTCGGTATGAACTATAGGCCGCGCGAGTATATTTCGTTCTCGGATTAAAGATGGCTTTCGGAATAAGGATCTTATTTTATTTGATTTATTATTATTTTTTTTTTCATTTTCGGACACATGAACATCCAGAACATTATTGATACAACTAGTATACCCCCTAACCTTATTACGGTGATGTCCGTTGTTCCTGTTCGTTAATCCAAAAATGAAATAAGACAAGTTCGTTATGAGTCAGAAATGTTCGTCATTATGAAAAAAAAAATCCCCTATTACTGATGCCTTATAGAGGTTCATTAGTTCGAAAATGCATGAAAAAGTGGTTCGTGTTACATCCGAACAGTGGTGTTATTAAGAAAGTTCGTTAATCGTCCGAAATATCAGCTATATACGGTGCATTAATTCAAAATTTCAATTTCAATTTCAATTTATTTTCATATTTCTCGATGAAAAATTACATCAAATATAACAAAATTAAATGAAATACATGACATACATAGAATATTGCAAATATGTAAACATAATAGTGGTCGATCTGTTCAGTTTGGAATCTGTGAATGAATGCTAAAGAAATATGAAGGAACCTACTTAAAAAGCGAGCTTGTTGAGCGTAGGTCCCGGTTAAAAACGAGTTTAAGATTGAGAAGGGGAGCACGGGTACAACAATGACCGGAACATAAGAGAAAAACAAAAAAAAAAGTACAAATATACAGTTATATAACAAATTCTTCTCTAGTGCAGGTTAGGGATCGGAAAAGCCACATGCTGTATATAGGCGGATGAACCATTGTCGTTCTGGCAATACAATATGACTTAATATAGTTATAATAACAATGATATCATTCAGACAGTATTAGAAATGTGTACATTGCGTGTATTTCAGAAGGGAACACATGCACCTGCAAATCCATTAAAAAAGACATCGAACAACCAGTTGCAGTGCAGTGAGAATGTGAAATACCAGCTGTTTCCTCGTCCCAGCTATCTTTAAAGAAGGAAAAATATACATAAACACAGTGATAAAATTTAAGGGCGCAAACAGCTGGGCTCTTAAAGTCTGGTTTTACATGACAACAACCCTGGAGTACAGTATAACGGGATAGTCCTGGGCAGCACAAAACAGAATTTCAATGAGCTGATGTAGCGTAATTATTCAATAAATACTGTCTTAATTTGCATTTGAAGGATGATAGTGATAAACAACCTTTGAGTTCAGGGGGGAGGTCATTCCAGTATTTCGGTCCCGCATACATAATTGTTTTCATCGCGAAAATTGTGCGAGTACGTGGAAGGTGATAAGCGTCCCGTTGGCGGGTGGGATAATAATTGTGAACTGAGTAGTTTCTTTTGAACATGTGAAGAAAAACATCAGGAAGATCATTCGTTGAGTACTTATACATGAAAATACCTAGATTGTAATCAAACAAATCAATCAATTTCAGAATTTTATTCTTGTGAAAAAATTCATTTGTATGAGATAAATATCCGGCGTTATTGATAATTCTGATGGCGCGTTTTTGAAGAAGGAATAGCGAATCAAGTAAAAATTTGGACGAATTACCCCATGCTAGAATTCCATAGTTGAGGTAAGGGGAAATCATTGTTGAATATATAATTTGTAATATATGTATGGGGAAATTATATTTCAGCTTGTTTAAAATTCCAATGTTTCTGGACAAAATTTTACTTAAATAGTTAATATGGGTTTTCCAGGATAGATCACTATCAATGTAAAGTCCCAGAAACTTGATATTACTATCTACCTGGTTTAAATTGATACCATTGATCTTAACATAATCAGAAACAGAGTTCAGAGAATTGCTGAAAAGCATATAATGCGTCTTATCAATATTTAGTGACAACTTATTTGCGTGGATCCAGGACTGAACAAGTTTCAGTTCATTGTTTAACATATGTATAAGCGTGTTTGAGTTACGATGTGAAAGAAATAAATTTGTGTCGTCAGCAAAGCATATGAAAGAAAGAATCTGGGACGAATTTTGGAGGTCGTTTATGTACAGGATAAATAATAACGGGCCAAGTAGGGAACCCTGAGGGACACCACAAGAAGTTGTTTTCAAAAGAGACTCATATCCATTTACATAAACATATTGCTTTCTATTAGTAAGGTAGTCTTTAAACCAATCTTGAGCTGTCCCACGAATGCCGTAATGGCTTAACTTATAAAGCAAAATATCATGGTCTATCGTATCAAACGCTTTCGAGAAGTCGAGAAAAACACCTATAGTATGGGAAGCGTCGTCTAAAGCATGTGCTACTTTATCAATGAAAGCTAACAAAGCGTGGGTTGTGCTATGCTGTTTTCTGAAACCAAACTAAAAATTCGAAAGAATATTGCAGTTGATAAGGAATCTAAGAGTTCGTTTGTGAACAAGCTTTTCTAAGATTTTTGAAATTGAAGTTAAAAGAGATATTGGACGATAATTGCTAACCGATTCTTCAGCACCCTTTTTGAATATGGGAACGACTCTAGCAATTTTCATCTTTTCAGGGACCTTTCCAGTCGACAAAGATTGATTAAAAATATAAGTAAGGGGAGTAGTTATTTCAGTTATTATGTTTTTTAACAGAAAAACTGAAATTCCGTCATCACCTGTACTTTTCTTGTTATTTAGTTTGCGAACAATTTCTTTAATTTCTTCCTCAACAATGGGAACAAAAAACAAAGTGTGTGCATTCCTATCCCTTAGAAACGAATGAAAAGGTGTCCCGGAGCGAGGTATTTTCTTGGCAAGATCTGGCCCAAGGTTAACGAAGAAGTCATTGAATGCATCTGCCATCTCCTCTGGATTGACAAGAAGGAGCGTATGATTTTTATCGGAGAGTTGATCGTATCACCGGACGCTTTTTTTTTCGTGGCTCTGAATTCCGTACTCAGAGGATGAAATTTCGGTCAAAAATAGCACCAGTTATTCACAAAATCCTGAAAATTACGAATTCGGCAAAATTATGAAACTTCACTACGATTTTTTGAAAATATAGACTTCAAATATACCCCGCTCCAAAAAGTTGTCTTTTTGCGTGGTGTAAAATCGCATTATAACAGGGGCCGCGGAACCGGGGGGGGGGGGGGGGGGCTGAAGGGCTGCAGCCCTCCACACTTTTGGATCGTGAAAAAAAAAAGAAAAAAAAAAGAAAGAAAGGGGAAAAAATCACACTACCCGAATTTCTCACAAAAAGTGTTCTTCAGATCGCTTTATCTTTTTATAAAAACGCAATTTTAAGCTCCGTCGAGTGGGAGGGGGCATCCCCCTCCCACACCCTCCCCCTCTACCTCATTAGACTTTGTACATACACATAGAATGCGCAAGCGGAATAAGAGCTGAATGCCGTGATTTTGCTATTAAAAATTTTCCTGAAAAAAAGTCCAAATTATTTCCAAAAATATTTTTTTTTTTGGGGGGGGGGTGGGGGAACTATGAATAAAAAAAAATCCAAGTATTGCACCAAAAGTTTGCACCAGATCGCTGAATTTTAGGTCTGAAAATGTAAAATCACCTTCGTGTGGGAGGAGAATTATCCCTTTTGTATACCATAATACCCTCGTGAGCATGCCTTTTCTGTTTGATTGCTTAACAGGCAACGACCATGAAATTAATTGTAACAATAGATTAATACAAAAAGTTTACTTAAATGCTACCACTTTATAGACAAATTGTTCAATAATAATCCACATCAAAATATCCTGTACCTTAAACAAGTGGGGCCGTTTCAAGTCGATAAAAGACGGAAAAACATGCATCAAATTGCACCATTTACAACATAAAAATGCAAAAAGTTCTCACCGTGGGAGGGGGAACACCCCCCTCCCACACCCTCCCCCCCCCCCCTCCTTCCTTCCGCTCGCTCGGGCTCGGTCGCTTCGCTCCCTCGCATAGTAACCCTCGCCCTCCAAATATCACAAGATCACTATCCAGGCTACGCCGGTGCGTCCAAGCGGGGGGTTTCAAGTCGATAAAAGACTCAAAAAGATGCATCAAAACTGCACCATTTACAACATCAAAATACAAAAAGTTCTCCCCGTGGGAGGGGGAACATACCCCTCCACAGCCTCCCCCCCCCCCCTTCCCTCCGCTCGCTCGGGTTCGGTCGCTTGGCTTCCTCGCATAACCCTCCAAAGATCACAAGATCATTATCCAGGCTACGCCGGTGCGTCTAAGGGGGGGGGGGGGGGGGGGGGGGTAGTGACCTTGATACACCCCCCCCCCCCCCAAACTGAAAAACGTTCCGCGGCCCCTGTATAATTCCGGCACGATTATGTAATGGAATAATCGACGTCTTTCGCACCTTATCCTTGCACCAGAATCACAAGTCACCGTGCTCATTCTTACAGAGCGCACGACAAAGAAAAAAATCGGCAAATGAGGCTCAAATTTCGTATTTTACGGTAAAATGTCTCACTTTCGAACATTTCGAACAGTTCATGCAATTAAAAACTTGTGAAAACTCGACAACTTCTTCTAATCTGAGGTAAAATGTGAATTTCTTAGCGTTTTTACATTTTCATGTCGCTTTTTTTTTTTTGCGATTTTGGTCCATTCAACGTTCTGTGAGGCTAATCTATGCAGTCTCGCGGGTATTGAATGTCATTAGTGCGCAAAAATGTGCGGAATCCGGAATTACCATGCTGTCTGGTTATTAAGCAAAATAATCAACGTTGGTGAAGGTGATGGGACAAAGTTTAACTATCACTTCCGAGGCGATCTGGATGTAGCTATCTTTCCGAAGCGCAGCTGAGGAAAGATAGCGTACACATTCAGATCGACGAGGAAGTGATAGTTTGTCTCATTGCCTGAAACTAAAAGTTGATTATTTGCTTTATATTCCACGTCTTACAGGGTCCTAGAAATTCCCATTTTATTCCACATCTGAAACCATTTTAGCTGTCTTTAGGTATCCTTAGGGCTTAGGCTTCGTGTGCGCGTATAAGATGACAAAACAATGACTTTGCTGCGCGCACCGCGCGGCACCGAAGTGAAAGTGCGTTGCACTGTGTACTATCAAGTGACCTAGGCCACATGATAGTCCACAGTGCAACGCACTTTTATTTCGCGCGTACTCATCTTGCGTTAGGACTGTGTGGAGATCAGCGAAACAAAAGGGACTATCAACATAGAGTGTAACGAACTTTTCTTCTCAGGTGATGTGATGGGCAAAACTACGCTTCATCACGTGATCAGCTCTTGACCAATCCTATTGCAACATTTTTAGTATGTGGAATATAAACCATAATATCTGTGGTATAGCCTTCGGAATTTAGAACCTCATTTCGTTTTCGGAATAAAGCCTTTCGAATATCTTTTTCATTTTCAGAGTCACAACCTTCGAGATGACAAAACTTCGAAATAACTAAACTTCGGAAACTGTAACCCGAACCAATGGGACTGTTTTTGTGAAACACAAAAATACTCTGAAATTCAGTGAATAGGTCTATCTGCGTTTGTCTTTATCAAACTATGCCGCTTGCAATTTCGTTTGCTTATTTTGTAAAAGAGGCAAATGAATCATAGTATATAATTATAACATGCATGGAGTGAGATTTTTTTTTAAGTGTAATATTAACTGATCGTTACCGCAGATTGTGATGTATTCTAATTAGGTTATAGAGATACAATATATAATAGTTTTATGATAATTATGATTATGACATTGTATGCAATACATAGAGCGTACATTAAAAGGCCCATAAGAGTCGCAAGATTTTTGAATTAATGATCATCAATATAGGGCCTATGGATTCCGGAATAATTTTTTAGCTCTTATGAACATTTCGAACAAAATTCTTGATGCCTTTGAACAAAACTCATTTCTAGCTGGCGTATTAATTTACCTCTCAAAGGCATTTGACATCATTAATCATGATAAATTAGTTTGTTATATGAATTATGGAAAACGTGGCGTCGCCACACTGACCGGTTTCACAGTTTATACCTTCAATATACTAATTGTATGTCTATTTTATCGGATTTTAAAGAAATTGTTTGTGGTATCCCACAAAGGTCCTCATACGACCACTCCTACATCTATACATCAATGACATATAAGTAGTGTTATCGACGCATATTCTTATACGGTATCTAATATGCATGGAGATGTTGCGCTCTTTGCTCGGACTATGATTAATTTACTCTGTGAAACAATAAATCATAATTCAATTTAATGAATAAATGGTTGAATGCAAATCGACTCTCTGTTGATATAATCGACAAATGTTATTTAGTAATCATTTACGATCCCGTGCTGATCTAACAACATTCAATCTTACTTTTTTTTAAATATAACATGCTATTGTGAACAATAGTCAACAAGGCGTAACTAAAGTATCAAGATCATGCATACAAGATCATCATAACAACCTCATGGCCTAATCAAGGGTTCACAGCTTTAGTTTACTTTGAATGGTGTTAATCTTCCACTCCGTGTTGATGTAACGAAATTTCTTGGACTATATTAGATATGGATTCTAGACTATCGTGGAAGGATAATGAGGTTCAAAGGAGAATGTCTTAACATACCGGTATCATAAAGCAAACTTTTCACATAGGCCTATATTGCCGAGTAACGTCTTTCGAATAATATCTTTTAGTGATGGTGAATTCTGTAATCTCATTGGTCAATCACGTATGATAATATACAAATGATGCACAGGATAGAGTGCGTTAGTGTAGGCGTATAGTGCACTCGAGGGTATTTACAATAATTGTGAAACATGCACGAGGCGAAGCCGAGTGCATGTTGCACTACATTGTAAATACCCGAGAGTGAGCTACGCCTCCACTAACGCCACGAAATAATCCTGTGCATCATTTGTTTTATAAAATGGGTCGAAAATTCGAAAACTAACAGCATTTTTCAGCGTTTTTCACGTACCTTTGTGGGTCAAGACGTCCGAAGATGTTCCTCCCAAACATTTACGCACGTCACACTCGGAAATCCCGTACATGCCCTACAGTATAAGTATAATGAGGGGTTGGGTTTCCGGACACTTAAGTTCCCGCATGAAAACTTACTTATTTTACATAGAATATGCACCCTTTACCTTAAAGACTTGATATAGACTCCTCATGTAGGCCTACTAGACAACATACTCTGAAAACGGCGTGAGAATTAACCTGCTAAATCGTTCGATTTGCCCTTCAAAGTGACTCCATGTACGCGTCCGGTCCCACAACGCTTGGTCTACTGTACTGTACAAAGTGTACGTATAGTATAGAGTATACGTACGCCACACATTGTTATGCACAAGGGAAGAAAGGCCGGCCGGCCGGCAGCCCGAACTAGAAGTTGTTTACAGGATTGACAGCGCGTATGCATGCAATTCAAAGGAGCCGCCGCGCGCACAGACACGATCGGCAATATACAAATGATGCACAGGATAGAGTGTGTTAGTGTAGGCGTGGTGCACTCGAGGGTATTTACAATTGTGAAACATGCACTACATTGTAAATACCCGAGAGTGAGCTACGCCTCCACTAACGCCACGAAATAATCCTGTGCATCATTTGTTTTATAAAATGGGTCGAAAATTCGAAAACTAACATCATTTTTCAGCGTTTTTCACGTACCTTTGTGGGTCAAGACGTCCGAAGATGTTCGTCCCAAACATTTAGGCACGTCGCACTCGCGGAAGTCCCGCACATACAGTATAAGTATAATGGGGGTTGGGTTTCCGGACACTTAAGTTCCCGCATGAAAACTTACTTATTTTACATAGAATATGCACCCTTTACCTTAAAGACTTGATATAGACTCCTCATATAGATAGGCCTACTAGACAACATACTCTGAAAACGGCGTGAGAATTAACCTGCTAAATCGTTGGATTTGCTCTTCAAAGTGACTCCATGTACGCGTCCGGCCCCATAACGCTTGGTCTACTGTACTGTACAAAGTGTACGTATAGTAGAGTATACGTACGTACGTACGTCACACATGTTATGCACAAGGGAAGACAGGCCGGCCGGCCGGCAGCCCGAACTAGAAGTTGTTTACAGGATTGCGAATTGACAGCGCGTATGCATGCAATTCATCAAAGGAGCCGCCGCGCGCACAGACGATCGGCAATCTACCATAGGATTACAGGCAGTGCAATTGTACTGAAGTAAAGGAAGGAGGTGTGTCTCATTTCAGCGCTTCCTATTGGCTACATTCTTGAACCCATTTTATAATAGGATTTAACACGCAGTGCAATGGGACTAGAATAAAGGAAGCACACGTGACTCATTTCAGCGCTTCCTATTGGCTACATTCTTGAACCCATTTTATAAAATCCGGTATTACCTGTGTTACTCAGACCAACCACCGAACATTTCCAGTATTCCGTGAATAATGTCATACTGTGCGCATGCGCTAAATCCGCCACTGAATATTTTCCGTATTCCGTGATATGACGTCATGATAGTACGCAGGCAAAGACGCTTAATTAATTATCTTTAGATTCCACATACTAAGAATCTTGCCATAGGATTGGTCAAGAGCTGATCACGTGATGAAGCGTAGTTTTGCCCATTACACCACCTGAGAAGAAAAGTTCGTTACACTCTATGTTGATACATGTAGTCCCTTTTGTTTCGCTGATCTCCACACAGTCCACACAGTCCTAACGCAAGATGAGTACGCGCGAAATAAAAGTGCGTTGCACTGTGGACTATCATGTGACCTAGGTCACTTGTTATAGTACACAGTGCAACGCACTTTCACTTCGGTGCCGCGCGGTGCGCGCAGCAAATTCATTGTTTTGTCATCTACGCGCACACGTAGCCCAAGCCCTAAGGATACCTGAAGACAGCTAAAACGGTTTCAGATGTGGAATAAAATGGGAATTTCTAGGACCCTAGATGTGGAATATAAAGTAAATAATCAACTTTTAGTTTCAGGCAATACACAAACTATCACTTCCTCGTCGATCTGAATGTGTACTCTATCTTTCCTCAGCTGCGCTTCGGAAAGATAGCTACATCCAGATCGCCTCGGAAGTGATAGTTTGTCCCATCACCTTCACCAACGTTGCTTACTACTATCTTTGGTACACAGCTAGCTGCGCGTGTACGTATGATGCGCGCATAATCAGCTCAAGAGACGTAAGTCAACATGGCTGACCGCCGGCGATTTCAACATCATTCGCGAGAGGAAATCAGCGAGAAGAAGGTTAACCCAGAAATTGCCTGTGTAACTTTACCAGTGAGATTACACTACAGAATTCATGTAGATCTAAACTTAAAAAGATAAAATCGTTACCCCCTGCTTGTTCTTACGAATATACGGGAAATATCTACGGTCTGGTGCCATATTCCATTCGGCCTCCGGCCTCATGGAATATGGCACCAGACCGTAGATATTTGCCCGTATTTCATGAACAAGCAGGGGGTAACTAATATTATTCTTATATTCTTCCGCTTTTATCGTATTGTAACACAGTACGTATTGGCAAACACATCAACTCAAATCTAAAACATTCAATAGTTATATACAAAATAAAGTAATCCGAATAATTTCAAGAGCACAGCTACGATCACAATCATGTTAAACCCCTTTCATCACGGATTGAAACTTCTAAATTTTATATATTCACTGAGCGTATGCAATACAAAGAAGATATCTTTATCTACCTATACCATGTAGTGGGTCAATGGCCTGCTGCCAACTCAATTCTCTAATTTGTTTTCATTTACTGACTCTCATTGTCAATACAACTGTTCCTCTCTATCTTCGCACCAGCGCATACCACGCCACCGGACCCTTCAACATAATGTCAGAATTAAATGGCCCAAAAATCTTGAACGAGTTGCCACCCTGCATAAAAGCTTCCAGTTCGCTCAACAACTTTAAAACTATAGGTCTATATAAAGACTCATCTTATTTCATAATGTTCTTTAATTCTACAATATAGACCTACCCACTTTTTAAGACTATAAGCGTGTGGCGTTGTGAATGTATATAATTTTTTAAATCTTTTTAAAGGGACTGTAATACAGTAATGGTTTAGGTGAGGATTCAGCTTGTAACGTTTTGCGAGATATTTAGAAACCACTCTATGAAATGTTAAAGAGCATACCAGTTTTGAAATGGCTGAGACATAGAAAACAAGGTTAAACAAAGAAATCCTAATAAAAGTTGTGCCTTGTCAATTTATTTTATAAGGATCTTTTTTTTAATATCTCCGCCATTTCAAGGCCAATTTTCGTCAAATAAACGTTGTATCCTTCTTGAACACGCTCTTTCATATGAGTTTTGTCATTATCTCACAAAAAAGTAATAAACCTATATCCTCGCCTCAACCAGTACTGTAGAGTCCCTGTAACTGTCTGATTGCTGCCCTCCACCCCCTCCCCCATTTTACATTATTTTGTATACCCTCTACAATCCCCCAATATGCTACACGTTAAACTTGTAGGGACCCATGTCCCTATATCGTTATACATATGATACTAAATAGTATACTTGTATAAGTCGAAGTTGATGTCCCTGTCAATGCCAATGTCCGTATTATTATGTCCCTGTCTTTGTTTCTGTTACTATGTCTCTGTATCTGTTTTGTCCTATATAAATAAGCCATATCCTCGGTTTTTTATTTTTATTCATATGATGCTGCATATCGAATTTAATACTTATGTAAAGTCACACGCGTCACAAGTCTTTGTACTTAAATAGAGATGCGCCCCCAGCATGTTCAAATTGACCGCATGTTGCATGTATACTTATATATTCCTATTTGCTGGAAATAAATGTCATTGAACTTGAACATTAATGGTCGTATAAAACATACAAATTACACAGAAACTGGAGGAAAGCAGATGATGATGGAAAACGAGAAAGTTCAGTTGGGATTTGGTTATGTTATTGGATATGCCTATTAAAGAATACATGCGATGACTTATTCGAGTCTCAGCTGAGTAATGTTTTCAATAAAGCAGCATCGGACTAGTTAGCAGAGGAAAAGATGCAGAGAATTATCATTCAAATGACACATAGGCCTACATGGACGACTTGCGGGGCTTCAGTGAAGTGCGAAAGGCAAAGTAAGCCTTAAATATCGTCATCTAATATTAGAAGCCATTAGTGATAATGTCGCAGTGAACGTTGTGATAATTCAATGCTTCGGGATTGGAATCCACGAGTAAAGTGTGGTCCCATGGAGAGTATGATTCTTTCAATAATGGGTATAAACAATGAAAAAATAAACATGTATTATGCAAGCAGAATTTAGAGTTTAATGAATAGTTCGTAAAATGTGTCTCAAGAAAATAATCACAAGAAGGAAAACTGTAAATATAAAGGATGTAAAAGCATTACATCTATTGGTATCGATTACCCGAGTTACAAGAGCAGTCCTGGAGGATCTGTGATGCTTGATATTTATCTTGTATACGATACACCCTCATTCTGTTGGTCTTTTTTGATGACAACGAGAAATGTATAGGATTGTATCCCAATCAAATGTGGGAAGAACGGCATGTTGTATTTAGATACATTAGCGCACGGCGCAAGATTTTGACGTACGGACCTAACTATATATACTGACAACAATGATAAAACCCGTAACTTCAAAAGGAGTTGTAAACAGCACATCTCGCTGTATTTTAAGACATACACAATTTGTCGGTCTAGTAACTGTTGTATATTGATTCAACATATTCATTGCAGTGCGTATTATAGTTGAGTTTTAAAAGTTATATTTTAAGACAAAAGACATTTTAAGACGATTTTAAGTTATATTTTAAGACATAACTATGAGACACTATTGTCGGTCTATCCAAGATTCAACATATTCATTGCAGTGCATACTATTATTCTAGTTGAATCTACACACATCGACAATAATGATAAAACCTTATACATTGTACGTTAAAATACAGTTGTCAAAAACACATCTCGCTATAGTTTATGGCACATGCCACAGTGTTAATACGTGTAGTTGAATGGGGCAACGTTAAAAAATCATATCACATTCTTCATAATAGATTATTACGTGCACACTTTTGTTTGTGATCAATGCTTACTTTTATTGTTTTTCATGTATGCGGCCTTCAACGGTTTGCTGAAAATGAGTCTCGTCTGATCGTGTATTCCACTCTGAGCCTTGTCTCAGACTGCACTGAATAAGTGGTCCAAAGATGCGCTTTCAATCTGATGGTGTGTATCTCTGATATCATACAATGTTGGTAGGCCTGCCACCCTCGTTTAAACGTCTCAACAGAACTATTGTCAACACGATGACAAATGCGTTTGAGCATTGGGAAAATGCATTTTTTTTAAATGGAAAATACAATATCTTTCCAGGACGAAACTCTCCCTCTTTTTACCTAATTTCTTAATTTTACGATCCTGTCATAATAAGGCGAGAACATCAATATCACATTTTTCATAAGCGATTGTTACCAATCTCGCTTTGTTTTCACCGGGAACACCTTTTACAGTTGACGACTCTAGTGTACTACAAAGTATATTATGTTCTCTTTGGTCGAGTCAAAAAGCTGGAAAGTTGTTTAAATTCCACTCACGTCCAGTCTGATCCCAAGGGTCTCGTGAACAAATTAATCAATGAGGTTCAGGAGATGAGTTCCAACGAGCAACAGTTATTTTTACACATCTGCCAGTTTTCTATGGATGCTCAAAATAGTTCACAGGTGCATTGTGTCTTTGATCTTGGCGTTTGATGCTGCTATCTTTCTGAGCAATCTGAAGATTCATTTTAACAGCGAACATAATATCGAGTACATTTTGCTTGTTTATTCGTTGAATTGAATAATCCTCCAGCCAATGATAAAATACATGTATATGAAACAAAAGTCAGTCAGTCAGTCGAAAAATGTTGGCAAAAGTGTAAATGTGAGCTATATGTTGTGAAGTGTTTGAATACTATTGTACCTTCCTGGAAACCAGATTTCATCACTATTCCAATGATTAAGACAAATGCAAGTGAGTGGTAAAATATTCAAATATCAGTTCTTTATAAATTAATACGTCAGATTCTTGTCCAGACAATGTCCAGACGAGTAGGGCCTTGTAGGTTGGTATATACACACACAAAGTATTCACATTTATATCTAAGTTCATAAAGCTTTTTCGCGTTAAACTAGACAGACAATACAACATTTTCCTCTCCCTATTAAAATTCCGGTCAACTGCATGCAACAAGATTTATGTAGCTTATTTTATACACTTTATTAAAAAAAAAAAACATCCGTTACGGCCACGCTATAAATAAGCAATCACACAAAGAGTTGTTATTTAATGTGATTTCAGTTTAGTTTATTTCGCTATTTGTATAAAATTTCATCCCGGTGAACGAATGAAAATGCAGTACTGTACAATGCATGATACCAATTACTGTACATTTTGTATTCTAAAAGAGCTTCCAATGAACATTCGTATTACGGGGATGGTGTGGCTATTACACACTATATACAGTATATAGGTCATCAAGATTTTCGTTAACGAGACATACAAACGTTTTGACCTGCATCATCCAAAGAAACGTCAGAAAATGGCGTGTATTTTCATTTCGTCATTGTTGAAACCACAAATAAAAAATAACCACAACTAAAGTGTACCCATAGCGCTGCAAATTTGTTTTGACAACTAAACAATATACATGTATTGATATCATGTTTATAACTTGCCTTATAATAGTGTTATTTTTCACGATTTTTCCCCATGGGAAGCATATCGCATACATCCAACATGATTATCTATGTAAAGATCTGAAGCCATGTAATAGAAAAATAAAAGCGATCAATATACTTATCACAAGAACGTGGCAGTTTTGACTCGATTCTCCTATATCACTCCCCACAGCCGAGTGTTGATGACATATTAGCACCTGACTTCGTAACTTTCACACAACAGAATAATATGCCCTTAAAGTGATTAATTTTATACGGCATTTTCTATATTCACAAGATCATTTTATAAGTACTAACAGGCTGAGTGACAGCGTTATATGATAATATGAACATAAACATCGAACAATACAAATTCTTTTTTTTTTAGTCGAAATCACATGCTACCTGCACTGATAGTGTTCTGATACACAATACTAATTAGCATGAAAAATCGCTTAGTCGATTGTAACTCGTAGATATTGATCCTTCGTATATCTATTACAGCTCCACATCTGAGTTCAGCATACAGTGTTCCTGTTTGGCATGGACAAAATATTGCTTGATTCATTTCTTTGGTATAGAAGTTGTCAGGAATTATACCCGAAAAATGTAATAGGCTCGAATCCCTCGAAATGACACATTGACATTTAAATCAATGGCAGACACATTGACATTTAAATCAATGGCAGACATCTTTCAAGACATATCTTTTCAATTCAAATTGGTAGGATCCTTACGCACCGTTTTCAATCCGGTTTTTTTTTTCTAATATCAATAAAAACATCACAAAACATCCGTGTATTTTGCAATGTATGAAAAGAGATAATTAAGATGATGCTAATGGTGATGAAGATGAAAGAAAGTACACGCTATACACAAAATCAATGAAAATCTATGTTCGGGCCAACGAGATATACAATTTGAATGTCATTATACCCTATCTAACAAGGGATGAGGCCACTTCAAAAGAGAGTGGCTTTGACGATGCTCGAGCAACTGTCGAGTGGAAATCTTGAAAACTCCTGAGCTTCATTATATCATTATGAGTGAAATGACCACCGTGTCACATTATCTAAGTTCCATTTCTCAGTGAATATCATGCTCTGGATATCTTTTTTAAAAGAAAAATAACAATAATTATTTATCATCAGACAGAAAGGGAAGATAATTATGCTGAACGTGTACAATTTTGTCAAGGGGTAAAACCTTGATCTGCCTTTGGCGACCTTTGAGGTGTAATCTGCGCAGATTAGGGCAGGATGGAAAGGAGGATGTGCTTTTGCGCGCGTCCTAATAGAAGGTGTCTGTGTCTTACCAAACAGCACTTAATGGTGAAGTGAGTTTTTTTTTTGTTGTTGTTGTTTTTCTAGTTCTTTTTATTTTGCCTCAGTCCTGTTTGGGCTTACTACTTATCATACGTCTACATGTCAGTTTGCAGCAACGACAGGTTAATTTGCACGTGTAGTAAAATATGACGACAAAAAGCAGAAAGCAGGTGAAAAGGAAAGCATAGACATCTATCAGGTAAAGTTGCACAAAGTTCAAATCTTTGACGGGTGAGCGTAGGTCTTTCCCACCGTATTTCATGACATGTTCCACCCAAAAGGCAGCCCGATCAGCAGGGGACTGTGGCCGGTCGCGGTAGATTGCAGACAGTCGCTTTGCCGTTTTCATGTACCTACATGGGAGATAAGTATGACCAGCATAATGGCAAACAAAACAAATGAAGTTATACCATATGATAATATCGCATTGCACTGCCTGGTCACAACACACACAAAAGCCTAAAAATGGACATTGAAAAAAACAGATGCCCTTCTAAAAAGCCCTTCTGAAAATAAAGTTGAAAGTTGAATCAGTTCTTGTCCGTAAGTCACACACATCGAAATAAGGCATTATGCACAATGCAGAGTCTTAAAAAATCCAACAAACTCTAGAGTTTGCAATACATTGTACCTAATGACATGAAAAAAAAAACTGCACCACATGGCATCATGTATGTTGGCATCAGAGAAATAATAACAATAATGATAATAATAATAATAATGATAATAATAATAATAATAATAATAATAATAATAATAATAATAATAATTGCATTTATATGGCGCTTTATACTGGTGTTTCTAAGCGCATTGGTGCTATTCATACACAATGAAAAAAAGTACGTGTGATACAGTGATACAATAATAAATGACTGACTGGGTGCGCCTCCAGAAAAAAAAATAATATGGCTGTAAGTTTGATATGCTACTCATTGACGCTATTTGACTTTCATTGAAAGCAGCAATCACATCTAATACGATGTAACTTCAAGGACACAAACTACGGCGGAGGATACGAGTTTCGACTGCAATTTTATACACCTGTATAAAACAAGAGACCCGCGGGTATAGCGCTCACCTGAGTATCGCAAGTTCACCTTTCACGCAGTCACTAATCTAAATTATTCACAGCTCTACCAAAATTTGACCAGGCATTCTCAAGTAGAAGATGAAAATGTACAATAAATGCCAAAATTTTTAAAGATTCCTTAATTTGGGGGATTGGGGCCCCCTGGGGCCCTCTGGGTGGGGCATGGTGCCCATTTTGATAAATTGAGATCCTGACCCCCTAGGGATGCTACCTGCCAAGTTTGACGAAAATCCATCATGATGTTTTCAGGAAGAAGATGAAAATGTACAATTCAGGTCCCTATTTGGACCTTCCCAACCCCCCCCCCCCCCCCTGCCCCCAAGAGGGGCACCCCTGGATCTGCTATGAACAAACTTGGAACTACAGTCATTAATGTACTCACTCATAGTATTATCTTAGCTCTGAGCATAGTTTCTGATTCTAGAGAAGATTTTTAAAGATTCCTTTTTTTGGGGGGGGGGTTTGGGCCCCCTGGGGGCCCCCTGGGTGGGGCATGGTGCCCATTTCAACAAATTGAGATCCTTAACCCCCTAGGGATGCTACCTGCCAAGTTTGGTGAAAATGGGTCATGGGGTTCTCAAGAAGAAGATAAAAATGTACAATTTAGGTCCCATTAGGACCCCCCTCCCCACCCCCCTCCCCTGGGTCCCAAGGGGGGCACCCCTGATTCTGCCATGAACAAACATGAAACTACAGTCATCAATGTACTAACTCATAGTATTAACTTAGCTCTATCACTTCTGGTTCTAGAGAAGAAGATTTTTACAGATTCCTTAATAATGGGGGGTTTGTCCCCCCCTGGAGCCCCCTGGGTGGGGCATGGTGCCCATTTCAAGAAATTTAGTTCCTAACCCCCTAGGAATGCTACCTGCCAAGTTTGATGAAAATCGGTCATGGGGTTTTCAATCAGGTGAGCTAAAAAGCGTCGGGAAGTGCTAAGGTGATGCGCAAGTTTACCAGCTCCGACTAAGCCCAGGGCACTGTTTCATGAAAGTTGTTCGCCCTGACAAGTTGTCAGTCTCTGATAATTCCAGTAAAATCCTTGGTTTTGATTGGCTGAGAAGCTTCGGTCACGGACCGTTACTACGGTAATTGTCAGACTGACAACTTGTCAGGGCTGACAACTTTGCTGAAAAGGTGCCCTGGTTTGTTCTAGTACACTCACGTGTTGTTTTGGGTGACAGTGTTAATAGCCGCCTCCAAATTCTCTGCAGTGATGGAGTGGATACTGAGTGACACGCCCATTCCCTTTTCCGTCACTCTGGCTGCTACACTCAGCTGATCGGAAAACACTGGTAGCACCACGATGGGTACTCCGTGGTATAAGGCCTCGTACAAACCGTTGTTACCGCCCTGATACATGAAAAGCCTTGTTTGGGGGTGACCTGTAAATACAATAATCATTATTCGACTTATTTGCGATGAGAGATGGGTAAACGTATTAATGTGTGCAAGACGTTTCTTGTCGCTACCTCACAACACACCGTGGCTTCAGATCATCAGTGTGTGCGCTACAGGCCTACGCAAAGAAAGGTTAAAAAATCTTTCAAAGTTTTAATACTAATTTCAGGGCAGGTGCATTTCTAACGGAAATGAAACATGCATTCCCAAAGGACCATTTCATAAAGGGGGTTTACATTATCGGCAGATGCAAGAATTTTTGTTGCAATAGATATAAAGATATTCAATCACCAAGTGCCGTGTGAATAAGTTTTCACCATGCACAATTTGAAGTGCAACTATTGCAGCTTAAAATGAGATTGTAATCGCAAACATTCTTAAAACGCGCCCACGACATCATTTCTGTCGTTTCTGCTTCATTCTACACTTGGGCCAATTAATGCTCAAACGTGTTTGTATATTTATGCATACATCATGCAGATGTACTCAAAGTATTATATGATTAAAATGAAAATATGATAAGGTTCATCAATTCGAAAATGTATAGAGACGGCGCGCACTAACGAACCTTATTTCATTTTCGGATTATTGAACCTTTGGAATAATCAACTATAATATAATCGATCTGCGTATATAGATTTATGTGCGGAACAATAGTTTCTCTATAGGTGTGTGCCAATCACACAGAATCACTACACATGATACTTATGCTGAAAAGCGTAAATAATAAAGCATCAAGTCAGAAGAGTGACTTTACCAAGGAGATCATTTTGAGGCAGCCATTCCATGGTCTTGATGTTGTCTGCAAGTTTTGTCGGAGTCCCGTCAGGAAGCTGCCACACCACTTTCTGCGGAAGTCTCGCAAACACGGAGGCGAAAAGATCGTTGTATCGCTGCGGCATGGCCTTGACGTATGTCCCCAAGGAGAACACAATGACGCCCTCATCGCCAGCACTATTCATGAAGTCATCGAGTTCCTACAGGAGAATTGGTTCAAAGAATAGAAAGCGACGATTCAAAGGGGGCATTCCAGACGATTTTCGTAATCATGTAGTACATAAATCAGAAGTTCCATGTATAGACTTGTGGTATTTAATTCAAATTATTGTGGCCCTTGAGTATAGAGATACCAATAATCTGAAAATCTTAAACAAATTACATTGAACAGTCGTGATGACTCAGAAGCCTCACATATTTAAGAAATGTATAAATGTAATATTATTCCATTACAAAACTGGTTGCTTAACAACTTCACTTGTGTACAATCTATTCGTGCCCCCTTATTTTGCGCTGCTTCCTGGAGCCCCAACTCATGCGTTCTTCTGGTGAGGCTGCCATGTTACCATCCTCGTTCATTGCAATGTTACAAATTTTGAGAACATTATCATTCCTCATTCCAGTCTCTATAAATTCTGAAACTCTGTACTCAGTACATTTATAACTTATATATATATATATATATATTATATATATATTTAAAGGTCCCCTTTAAAGGAAATGTTCCGATTTGGAAAGGAGATGCGAGAAGAGATTAAAAAAAATGTGCGTACGTATTGATATGTATACAATTTACCATTCTACAGGACACACACAGCGAAAGAGGTGAATAAAGTATTACTATACAGTGTGATACTTCATATCACTGATTCCTGTCAACTAAGATCATTTCTAATGATTATCATTAGACAATAGTCAGTTAACCAGTAAAATGTCGTATTATGCTTTTCGTGACGACGCTGAAAAATTTTACATTTTGTTCCCAAAATGTCTGAAGAATGAGCGTTGTGCAAAGTTCAACCTTTTCCCTAACTTTATACAGTATTTCAATGTCTCCTACACACAAAAAACCCCACACAAAAAACAACAAAACAAAAACACACACACACAAACATGAACAAACAAAATCCAAAAACGAAGCAAACAAACAACCAACGAAAACCCATGAACAAAAAAGAAAAGAAGAAATCAAGAGCTTAGTATCATATCGGCAAACGCATTTAGCCCTGCTATGATGTTCGCATTGTTTTCTATCCATTTTTTTCTGACCTACTGTTGTTTGGGGTTTTTTTTTACCGCAAATCATATTCTTCCATAATTCTAGAGAGAGAGAGAGAGAGAGAGAGAGAGAGAGAAAGGGGGTTATAAACTGTATAATCACTTATTGGGAATTGCGGACAAAATTATGTTTATCTATCGTTGTTTATCTTTTTATTTGAAACATACGTCGGCGGCAAAGAGAGCTTCTTTACTAAAACACACACACACATACACACACACACACACACACACACACACACACACACACACTTACTTGCTATTTTGAGTGTAACGATGGTAACTGAAGGAAATGAAAACTAATCTTGTGGCCGTTGTTACGGGGCATTATTTCCCTGAAATTTGTTTGCTCAAGCGTGTACAATGTTTCTCACGTAGACTTTATATGGAATGACGAAAATCTTACATTTTGCAGGTATACGAACATAATGTATTGCCATTCAGCTTAGTGCTGTACAGTTTAACACTTTTTTAGATGTTGTGCGTACACACTACTGTTCTTTTTTGTGTCCACACACACCGACCGAAATAACAAACCTGTCCATAACACATTCTTGCGCCGTTAATCGCTGTGACTGTTACGTGTTAGGCCTATACTGTCGCTCAAAACTCAAACCAATGTAAAATGGATGCTCCAAACTTTCAAAAACTACCTTCTCACAAAGATTTATAGTATTCTCTCATATAGAAAGTGATTTTCACTTCCTTTAATGCGAAAGTATCAAACTTTGCGACATTCCTATTTCGCAATGCTTCATATCGACCAGGCCATACTTATGGTTTCTTTACTATAAACAAAACTATCAACTGAAAAAACCCCAAAACGTTGCATCTGCTGTCTGCATATTTTATAGGCCTCAGATTACGATCAACCAACTGGCTCTTAGCAACACTCACTAAATAGTGATTACATGTATTATTTCATTTTTGCTCACTGCATTTATACTGGTATCATTGACGAATGTATCGGCTGACGTCGTGGACTGTTTGTGAATCATTATTAGGAATAGATTTTCAAATTCGATGGTTTTGTTTTTACTATTCAAAATAAAGTCTGTGGGTTGTCTGCTATGACAAACTGCATGTATCCTCAACAGTCGTCTGGCAGACTTAACGGTAACAAAACGTACATTAGTTCCCCGTATTACTTCCACGTGACTTCCGTATATGCACACGAATGATAGGTGCGTTTATTATTATGCATGAACTACGCATGCATCTAATCAACAAAATATAAAATATGTCACTATCAAGGAGATTTATATATATATCTCTCTCTATCTCTCTCTCTCTCTTTCTCTCTCTCTCTCTCTCTCTCTCTCTCTCTCTCTATATATATATATATATATATATACAGTGTATGTACTGTTCTAATAGGTCCTTATCTTATATTACCATGCAGTTTACATGCATATGTGTGTTTGGGTTTGTTCGCAAAAGCATTATAAAACCAGAGGTGACGTATTTCTTCTTTATGTTTTAGTACACTTTCTTATGGAGAACCCTAGCTGAGACTTTAATGATACGTACCCGAGTTAATTTGTTGGCAGGCCTTGTCAACAGGCCACCAACTTCAATGACTGATGGAGGCATCGGGGCCACTAAATCGATCACAGGATCGGAGTTTGTCAACGTCAGTACAGACTTTTCTAAAAACTCTGTCATCGTCTGTTCTTCCATTATACCGAACTCATGACGAAGGGGATTGGCAATTCCCACAAAATATTCCATGATGAAGTACCTGGCCAAAACGGTTATGATCAAACTCTTGAGTCTCTGCCAAAAGTTCATCCTCTGTGGAGTGCCAGAGAGGCCTTCGGGGATGACTGCAGGCATGAATGGTGCACCGGCGAGTTCTGCTACGAAGTATTGGGAAGCTAGAGGATTATAGAAAACGGTTGGAGTGCCAACATACGCGTTTAAAAGGATGCTGCATCCCCATGTAATATCAACGATAGTGATGTCAAACTTTGCATCACGTAACCTTCCCATCAGCGCCTCGTCGCTGAGAGCCGCCCGACAGTCCCAGACTAATGGCATTAGCCATTTCGACGGGGATAAAATGAGATCGGTGTTAAAATCTGCCTGGAAGGCAAAGGCTGCAATCTCACTCGTGCGTCTGTACACCTTCTCCACGGGAACGGAGTGGTTGAAGATCTCGTAGCGAAAGAGTTTGGAGTGTACAGGATGTCTTGCACGGTACTCGTATGCATTACTTATCAGGTAGGTGACGTTGTGACCCCGCTTCACCAGGGCTTCGCCGATAGCTGTGGACGAGACGTAATGGCTACCCTCACCGTAAGTGACGGTTATGAACACGTTGAAGGCACTGGCGTAGCCAGGGGGGGGGGGCGATGGGGGCGGTCGCCCCCCCTAAGATTTGGACCGGGGATTTGGGAGGCGGAAAAAAAAAAATGCGTGTATACTGTATGCATGCACATGAACCTTTCATCAAGATATTTTTTTTTAATATTTCACTCAAAGTGTGCACCAGATCGTTGAATTTCAATTCAAAATATGCAAAATCTCTCGTGCTTGGGAGGGGGTATCCCCCTCCCAAACCCTCCCCCTCTGTACCTCTTTTCCTAGCTTAGTACACTTTTTAGATTTCCAAAAAAAAAAATATGAATAATTCTGAGTGCACAAGACTTAGCACTTATATTCCGAAAACTCAAGTTTCCCCACATGTATAAGGGAAATTTCCCCTTTTAATCGACCCTTTCCTCCCTCAGTCCCCCCCCCCATCAGTTTGTGTGTGTGTGTGTGTGTGTGTGTGTGTGTGTGATTTCCCAAATGTTGATTCCATCAAATATGCGTATACGTGATATCTCAATTTCAACCTTAAAAAGGCAAAAGCTCCATCGGAAGGGAAGGATGGAGATAACACTCGCCCACGCCTTCTCCCTGCTCGCCCCCCCCCCTTTCGCCATGCATAGAAGTAGACTGTGGCTATACCCAAATCGCTTTATTTCAATTCTAAAAACGCAAAAGCTCCGCGAGCGGGAGGGGGAATCCCCCTTCCCCTAAGCTCTACCTCACTAGACTTTATACATACACACAGATGGTGCACATTCGGAATAAGAGCTAAATTCCGTGATTTTAACACTTCGATGAAAAAGTATTGCACCAAGAATTTGCACCAGATCGCTAAATTTCAGGTCTGAAAACGCAAAATCACCTCCGTGTCGGAGGGGATATGCCCCTATCTACACCCTCGTGTGCATGCTTATTCTGTTTGATTGCCGAACAGACAGCGTTCATGATATGCAGTGTAAGAATTGATACAAGGAGATTATCTAAATGATACCATTTTATAGGCAAATTGTTCAATAATAATCTACACTAAAATATACTGCAACCTTAAACAAGTGGGACTGTTTCACGTCGATGAAACGCGCAAAAACATGCATCAAATTGCACCATTTGCAACATCAAAATGCAAAAAATTCTCACCGTGGGAGGGGGGACACCCCCCTCCCACACCCTCCCCTCCCCCCTCCCTCGCTCCGCTCGCACGGGTTCAGTCGCGTCCATAATATTCAGTGAAAAGAATTAATTCAAAGAGTGTATTTAAATCATACCATATCATAGGCAAATTGTTCAATAATAATCTACATCAAAATAAACTGCTACCTTAAACAAGTGGGACTGTTTCACGTCGATAAAACGCGCAAAAACATGCATCAAATTGCACCATTTACAACATCAAAATGCAAAAAGTTCTTACCGTGGGAGGGGGGAAACCCCCCTCCCACACCCTCCCCCCCCCCCCCCGCCCCACCCTTCGCTCGCTCCGCTCGCTCGGGTTCAGTCGCGTTCATGATATTCAGTGAAAAGAATTATAATACAAGAAGATTATTTAAATGATACCATTTTATAGGCAAATTGTTCAATAATAATCTACATCAAAATATACTGCTACCTTAAACAAGTTTTACTGTTTCACGTCGATAAAACGCGCAAAAACATGCATCAAACTGCACCATTTGCAACATCAAATTGCAAAACGTTCTCAGCGTGGGAGGGGGGACACCCCCCTCCCACACCCTCCCCTCCCCCCTCCCTCGCTCCGCTCGCACGGGTTCAGTCGCGTCCATAATATTCAGTGAAAAGAATTAATTCAAAGAGTGTCTTTAAATCATACCATATCATAGGCAAATTGTTCAATAATAATCTACATCAAAATAAACTGCTACCTTAAACAAGTGGGACTGTTTCACGTCGATAAAACGCGCAAAAAAAATGCATCAAATTGTACCATTTACAACATCAAAATGCAAAAGTTCTTACAGTGGGAGGGGGGAAACCCCCCTCCCACACCCTCCCCCCCCCCCCCCCTCGCTCGCTACGCTCGCTCGGGCTCGGTCGCTTCGCTCCCTCGCAGACTCGTTAAAACACGCAAAAACATGCATCAAAATGCACCATTTGCAACATCAAAATGCAAAAATTGCATCGGGTTCAGTCGCGTTCATGATATTCATGATATCCAGTGAAAAGAATTTATACAAGAAGTGTATCTAAATTACATCATTTTATAGGCAAATTGTTCAATAATAATCTACATCAAAATAAACTGCTACCTTAAACAAGTGGGACTGTTTCACGTCGATAAAACGCGCAAAAACATGCATCAAATTGCACCATTTACAACATCAAAATGCAAAAAGTTCTCACCGTGGGAGGGGGGACACCCCCCTCCCACACCCTCCCCCCCTCGCTCGCTCCGCTCGCTCGGCCTCGGTCGCTTCGCTCCCTCGCAGACTAACCGCCCCCCCTAAGATGAAATCCTGGCTACGCCGTTGGTTGAAGGGTATAACACCAACAATAAGAGAGGCAAAGACAAGTAACATGGCTTCATGTCGATCCGTCCGTATCATTCTTACCCCCATTGTGACTGAAAATTTGCCGTCAATAATCAATACTACGCGATGTATAACATAATTTACACTAATCTCTCCAGCAGTGAAGAGCTTCTAGCTAGTACGTTGGGCCTATTGTTAGTGCTTCGCTTTTCCCGCACGTACGGAAGCTCTTTTTGCACGGCCGGCCACACTGTTTGCTATGACTCGCTTTGTGTGATGATCAAACAAGGTCAGGTCATATAAATTCACACACACATTTTGTTAGGGCCTATCAAGTCCATTGCCACTACTGCAAGTCGTTCAAAACGGATCCCACATAGGCATGAATTCATATGAGATCACAATATTAGCCACTCATCCGACAACCAGGACAACTCGAAACGCAAATTATGCAAAAGAAAGAAATTTCCATATTGCGATATACTAGTATTCAAATCACGTGGATATATCACTTCTGTTGTTCACTCTTTCAAGAGTGAACAGTTTCACTCGGTTTTTTTTTTCTAGAAAGAGTATACGTACCACTTTAAGACGATGTAGGCACTGAAGACGATGCACCATAACCACCTAACACCATATACCACTTAAGACAATAAACCACTGAATTAAGACGATACACCACTTAAGACGACATACCACTTCCAGAATCCAGTGAAGACAAAGTATACATCGGAAAATGTGTTCAGCAGCTAGGCAGACCGAAAGACTGTTTTAGGTGCTTGCGTATAGACTATACTTTACGGAAGAATTATAGTAGCAGATTACCATACATCGATGTGCACAGAGTACACCACGAAGAAGCCTCATGATATTACATGACATGACTTCCCTGCTTGGAAATTTCAGTTGACATGCTTGGGGTGTTCAGGGTTTCCATAACACAAACACACATACACACAAACACACGTACAATCCATATCATAGAAGATGCCTGTTGGGATTTGACTTATCAAAAGTTATAACAAGCTTTGTCAAAGACGTTATTTTCTTCATTCTTCGCTAATGCTTTTGCAATCGACCCCTTTTATCATTAATCTAATGGAATTATAGCTTTTGGAAATGCATGATAACATGACTTGTATCCCTTTTTTGACATGTCTGTGTCGCTAAACAGGAAAATAGTGATAAACAGGGGCTTAATTTCCTGATGGTGTAAATAAACATACCATATATTATATTATATAGCAAAGAATCTCTCATCTGTATCACCCACATGTTGAATGAATGGTTTCGTATTCACATAGACCTAACGTGAGATTCTTGTCAGAGTGGGGAGGGAGAGTAGGCCTATAGAAGACATAATACTCAGTGTGTACATAGCAATTGCTTACTATCGCTTAAAATATTCCCCATCGAAATTTGACATAACGTATGGAGCTTTAACTGAACTATGACACATCAGTATCAGTAAATCAAAAGCACGTGATGTTTAATGTACACGCTCGTGATCTTTGCCCCACGTCTATCAGGGAAGTGTTACAAATAAGTAACACCGATATCACCGAGTACACTGCAAAAAGTCCGGTGTTGAATAGTGAACACCGAGCTGGTGTTAGATTAACACCACCGGGTGTCATTTCCTAATTTTAAACTGTTTTTTGAAGAGTTTCTTAGTAACTGCACTTCTTGTTGATTTTTAATTCAAACAAGACGATCAAGAATTTTACATTAAAATACTAGATTTTTGAAAAAATGTGAAAATGAATTTACACCAAAGTAACACCAGCTAGTGTGGTCTCTTATTGAAGCTGGACGGGTGTTAAACCATTGATATTAACACCAACAAATATCAAATCAACACCATGTGGTGTCATTTTTGAATTAACACCAGTACAGTGTCAAAATAACACCAGGTACAGTGTCAAATTAACACCACTAAGTGTCAGGTGAACACTTTTCAACACCATCACAGTGCATTTTTAACACCTGTGGGTGTGGTCCTCTATTGAAGTTTGATCGGTGTTAGATTTAACACCCGTGGTGTTAAATCTAACACCGATGTTTTTACAGTGTACCTCTTTCTGTGCCAATGGGTCAAACCTTCACACTCATGGCCTGGAAATCAATGTGGCAAGAAGAGGGTTAAATGGCCGTCAGTTTTTCTCAAGCAGTCACTATAGTGAGCTCACGAGCATATAGCGAGACATTGAGACAGAGCAATAAAAACGTTTGAACCACGATGCATACTGTTACAATACGTTTATCATTTTGTTCTGTAGTTACGGAAATACAATGTATTTCTCTTAATCAAAAATGTTTTGCAAAAAAAGAGGGATTTCAACATAGCTACGGCTATATAATTCCTACCCTGTGGTTTGTTCATCTTGCTTAAATAACAATGGATAACCCAATATTTGATACCTTTTCTACCGGTAGAGCTGGCCTTGTAAGAAGTCCGCCAACTGCGATGACGGATGGTGGGAAAGGAACAATACAGTCTATCACTGGGTCCATGGCCATAAGAGCTAGATGAATGTTTTCTAAATATTCTACCATAGATTTGTCTGTCATGAGGTGAAACTCTTCCCTCAAGGGGTCAACCAGGCTAACATACCAATAGAACATCCGCTTCACCATAACCAACGACACTGCATTGGAAACTCGCTGGAGGAAGGTCATACGCTGTGGAAAATCAAACAGTCCTGGTATTACAGCGGGAAGAAAAGGTGCTCCTGAGAGCAAATTTGCCACGTAATACTGGGACGCCATGGGGTTGAGGAGCACGTTGGTTGTATTCAGGTATCCACTGAGTAACAGGCTACATAGCCACGTGGTATCGAGAATTGTCACATCAAATTTGGCGCGTGACAGGCGATCCATAAGATCTTTGTCTCCCAGAGTGGAGCGACAGTCTTCTATGTAAGGAGAGATGAAATTAGAAAAGTTGACTAACAGATACCACTCAATACGCCACTCAAGAGCACATTTTACAGCTGCATCTGGTCTATTCTTCACTTCCTCAGCGGGAAATGGATGTTTGAATATTTCAAACGTGAAAAGTTTTGAGTGGATTGGATGATGAGCGCGATGTTCGAAGGCATCACCGATCAGAACCGTCACGTTATGTCCGCGTCGTACGAGGGCTTCTCCCACAGCAGTGCCCGCCATGTAGTGGCTTCCCTCTCCAGCGGTTGCGGTGATAAAGACATTGCCACCTGATGAAAGCGACACACAACCAGAGACTATCGCCCCTATCACGAGAATTGCTTCCCTGATTTTGTACATCATACTCATGGATCGTACTTATGGTTGTATCAAAGTTATGTAAGCATCGTATGCGCAACACATAAAACAGTGAGCTCAAGAAATCTTTCACAATCACATCGTGTGCAGGATCCCCGCTGTATGATAAAGCACGTCAAAGCGCTATCCATGCGTAGTCTACTTTCCAGGCGGTCTATTCATTCCAAAATCTGTCCCAACTTCCAAGTAACTGTAGGTGTGAAACGCTTCCACGTGAAAAAAAAGACTATCCAAAGTAGAAGTTATTCTTAATCTTCACAGAAAAACTAGCTTTACTTTGAATTTACATTACACCACTCTCTTATGGGTTCCCATAACGGTTAATGCTTTTTATGAAAAATGTAGGGTCCAAAGTTTCTGTCTATATGGACTATTTTATATGTACACACATCATTTTTACTAATATGTTCGTTATTCCTTTCTTGATATTGCGTCATGCACTGTGTCAGGACACGGGGAAAAGACACTGACAGGTAAAATACAATGTAAACTATATAGGAAGTCAATATTAACGTCACTTTGTAAATGATATAACTGCAGTGTCACAGATTATGAGATTTTATGTTTGTTTGGGTTACAGATAATAACAATAAGCTCTACACCATTAATTTATCAAGTCATTAAAGGCACTATTTACCATTTGCAGATGCAACAAAAACACTGCTTTAGTGCTTCAGTTTTTAAATGTGAGTTAGGGATAGAAACAATCAATGTAAAAAAATGAATAAGTATAAGCAATGGTAATTATTGTTAAATATACAAAGTATGAACAATATTTGTAACAAAATGTTTCTAGACTAAACCGTCTACGGTTATCATAATATGGTTTATTGAGAAAATAGTGATCTCCTTATATCTTAGGCTTTCTGGCGAAATTTTTATATGGTAGAATGTTTTGTGATATAACTAAATTACACTAAATACTTCGAACTTTTTATATGGCTGCGCCCAATGGTAAACAGTTTACCTTTAAACATAATGACATTCATAGTCTATTTAAGTCCACAGTTGCCCATGACTCATCACATACTACATCCTTCACTGCGCTGACTGAATCTAACTTACCTAGACACAAGTATATACCCAATGAATATATCAAATGGTGAACACTTTGAGAGAAAAGGAGTATTGCTTACCATGATTCAGAATAAGGTTTATGATCGATATAAAATTCGGGAGTGTGAAATGTCTCTTAAATCACTCTTTCGCAATTGGATAGCCAATAACAATGTAAACATTGCCTTTATACACAGGCCACGATAGCGAGTTCCGTAAAACCAAATAGGGTCCTACATTTACATGACATCTTCAACCACAAAACAAATCAAACAACCCAGAAACAACTTGAACTACCCTAAAAGCGAAATGATACTTCACCTTGTTTAGTTGTTGAGCTGGCTTTGTAAGCAATCCACCGACCTCAATGACAGAAGGAGGGAAAGGAACGATAAGATCCATCACTGGATCCATTGACATCAGAATAACGGAAAAGTTTGCCATGTAATCTGAGACAGATTTGTCTTGAAGTATGCCAAACTCGTCTATAAGTGGATTAATCAAAGTCCCGTACAGGTGGAATAACTGTTTTAAGACAGTAAACCAGACTACATTGGTCACCCTTTGGAGGAAGGACATTCGTTGTGGTAATCCGAGTATTCCTCCTGGTATTACAGCGGGAAGAAAAGGTGCACCTGAAAGTAAATTTGCTATGTAATACTGGGACGCCATGGGGTTGAGGAAAATGTTGGTTGTATTCAGGTATTCACTGAGTAAAATGCTACATAGCCACGTGGCATCAAGGACTGTCACGTCAAATTTGGCGCGCGACAGGCGATCCATGAGATCGCGATCTCCAAGAGTCGCTCGACAATCCTCAATAAATGGAGAATATATTTCGCTGAAATTCGTAATCAGTTCTAGATTGAGAGTCTGCTTGAAAGCCTGGCTGATTATTTTTTCCATTCGTGCGTGTACCTCATTAGCGGGAAATGGATGTTTGAACACTTCAAATTTGAAAAGTTTTGAGTGGATGGGATGGTGAGCGCGATGTTCGAAGGCATCACCGATCAGAACCGTCACGTTATGTCCGCGTCGGACGAGGGCTTCTCCCACAGCAGTGCCCGCCATGTAGTGGCTTCCCTCTCCAGCGGTCGCGGTAATGAAGACATTGCCACCTGATGAAAGCGACACACAACCGAAGACTATCACCCCTATCACGAGAATTGCTTCCCTGATTTTGTACATCGTACTCATGGATCGTACTTTAGGTTATAAGGCACCTACAGTGTATTTATGCGCAGCACATAAAAACACTGAGCTTTAAAAATTTTTCACAATCACATAGTGTGCAGGGTCCCCGCTATACAAAAACACGTCAAAGCGCTATCCGCTAGTCTACTTTCCAGGTGTTCTATTCATTTCAAAATCATTGGCCCGTATTCACGAAATGAAGCCATGGTTTGAACCTTGGTTTAAACTATGGACAAAAACGATGGGGCGCCAAGTGTCGCAAGGAATATTTCGTTACGAAATTGGTCATTTCGTTTACAAAATAACCGTTTTGTTAACGAAATCACCATGGACGAAATGTTCATTTAGTTACAGAATGTTGTCATATCGTTACAAAATAATCATTTCACCGACGAAATGACTGATTTCGCAACGAATTATTCCATGCGACACTTGGCGCTCCATGGTTTTTGCCCATGATTTAAACATGGTTTCATTATTTTGTACCACCTTCGTGAATTCGGGCCATTGTGTCCCAACTTCCAAGTAAAACACTGTGGGTGTGAAACGCTTCCACGTGAAAAAAAAAGACTATCCAAAGTAGAAGTTATTCTTAATCTTCACAGAGAAACTATAGATTTACTTTGAATTTACATTACACCACTCTCTTATGGGTTCCCATAACGGTTAATGCTTTTTATGAGAATTGTAGGGTCCAAAGTTTCTGTCTATGGACTATTTTATATGTACACACATCATTTTTACTAATATGTTCGTTATTCTTTTGTTGATATTGCGTCATGCACTGTGTGAGGACATGGGGAAAAGACACTGACAGGCAAAATACAATTTAAACTATTGTAGTCAATATTAACATTACTTTCTAAATGATTTAAACTGTCGTGTCACAGACTATGAAATTTCGTGTTTTTTTAAATCTTAAGCTAATACAGATAATAACCATTATTTTTTAAGCTATAAACCATTTATCAAGTCATTAAAGGCACTATTTACCATTTGCAGATGCAACAAAAACCCAGCTTTAGTGCTTCAAAATACTTCTGAAAGTAATGTGAGTTAGGGACAAAAACAATCAATATAAAAAACTGAATCAGTGTAAGCAATGGTAATTATTGTTAAATATACAAAGTGTGAACAATAGTTGAAATAAAATGTTTCTAGACTAAACCGTCTATGTACGGTTATCATTTTATGGTTTATTGAAGAAATAGTGATCTCATATTTTAGGCTTTCTTGCGAAATTATTATAAGGTAACAGAATGTTTTGTGATATAACTAAACTACACTAAATATGCATTAAATGTGATACCTCGAACATTTTTTTTAGTGGCTGCGCCCAATGGTAAACAGTATACCTTCAGACATAATTCATATACAGTGTATATTATAGTCTATTTAAGTCTATGACAATTACTCATGACTCATCGCATATTACATCCTTCACTGCGCTGACAGAATCTAACTTGCCTATCCAACACAAGTATACCCAAAGAATATATTGTATGGTGAACACTTTGAGTAAATGAGTATTGCTTACCATGATTCCGAATAAGGTTTATATTCGATATGAAATTCAGGTGTATGAAATGTCTCTGAAATCACTCTTTCGCAATTGGATAGCCAATAAAGTCTTTGCCTCTATACGCAGGCCATGATAGCGAGTTACGCTTAAACCAAAGAGGTTTGAGAAATGGAGTAACAACAGTCTCATTTCCTTTGATCCCATGTTTCATGCCGCCACTCAAAGATATTTGAAGTACGTGGTAAACTGGCGATGCCCCACAGATAGGAAGACAATTGATTCATGTGGCATTGCATCATGACTCGTTACTCTCAAAGGAAGATATGTCTTTACACTCTTATGATGATAATTGATTTTCGCCGTCCCTTCTTAGAAAACAAGCGGCACATTAATAGCACAGGCACGGGGATGTGCGAATAAAAATTGTACAAAAATTGATGAAATGAAAATCAAAATTACTCATTTTTACATGACTTTACACTAATCTAACATATAGATGTATAAAGAACTATACTCGAAAATTACACCATATCAGTTTCATTTGTCGGAAGCGATCGGAAAGATGATAAAATCAGCTTTGTAGTGGGGGTACAGTTACAAATATTTTCACGACATACAGCTCAGGTTTACATTTTTGCGCATAATCTTGGACGGGATTTACTTTTGTTTCATATGCTTTATCATTAAGAGAACATTCATTCTATTTGACAAATAAACAAGCAGAATATAGACGATATAATGTTAGAGTTTAAAATGAATCTTCAGATTGCTCAAAAAGACGGCGGCATGGAACCCTGATCATCAAAGGCACAAGTGCACCTGTGGAATTCTTTTGTGCATCAATAGAAAAATGGCAGCTGTTTGAATAATTACAGCCAGTTGGAACTCCAGCTCTTAAACCTCCTTGATTAAACTAAATAGGGTCTTACATTTACATGACTCCTCCCCCACAAAACAAATCAAACAACCAAGAAACGATTTGAACTACCCTAAAAGCGAAATGATATTTCACCTTGTTTAGTTGTTGAGCTGGCTTTGTAAGCAATCCACCGACCTCAATGACAGAAGGAGGGAAAGGAACGATAAGATCCATCACTGGATCCATTGACATCAGAATAAGGGAAAAGTTTGCCATGTAATCTGAGACAGATTTGTCTTGAAGTATGCCAAACTCGTCTCTCAGTGGATTAATAAAAGTCCCATACAGGTGGAATAACTGTTTTAAGACAATTAACGAGACTACATTGGACACCCTTTGGAGGAAGGTCATGCGTTGTGGTAATCCGAGTATTCCTCCTGGTATTACAGCGGGAAGAAAAGGTGCACCTGAAAGTAAATTTGCTATGTAATACTGGGACGCCATGGGGTTGAGGAGAATGTTGGTTGTATTCAGGTATTCACTGAGTAAAATGCTACATAGCCACGTGGTATCAAGGACTGTCACGTCAAATTTGGCGCGCGACAGGCGATCCATGAGATAGCGATCTCCAAGAGTCGCTCGACAATCCTCAATAAATGGAGAGAATAATTCACTGAAATTCGCAATCAGTTCTAGATTGAAACTCTGCTTGAAAGCCTGGCTGAATATCTTTTCCATTCTTGCGTGTACCTCATCAGCAGGAAATGGATGTTTGAATATTTCAAATTTGAAAAGTTTTGAGTGGATGGGATGGTGAGCGCGATGTTCGAAGGCATCACCGATCAGAACCGTCACGTTATGTCCGCGTCGGACGAGGGCTTCTCCCACAGCAGTGCCCGCCATGTAGTGGCTTCCCTCTCCAGCCGTCGCGGTAATAAAGACATTGCCACCTGCTGTCAACGAGAAAAGCATTATACATAAAATCAATATAATATGCCATTCCATAGCAGTTCTGTGATGGTTGTTGAAGCAACATAGGTCAAACATTTTGAATATGGTGCACCTGTGGTGCAAAGGATTTCCGTGTAGTGATTTCTTCTCTTCCGGTATCTCGGCGCGGCGACTAGCATACAGCTTTTCGTGATTGAGCGATCAAAGTGTGTTGCACGCGAATTGATGTCAACATACTTACTAGCCAGCCGCGAGCGCGAGGTTTACTTGTACATGTACACTTGACGGTTGATAACGAACGTGCACTCGGCTCTCCAAAATCTCCATGGCACGTTTTCTTTTCACTGTCCACCCCCACCCCTCCCCGTTTTTATGGCAAGCCAAGTGTGTGTAATATGCATTGTCTTGTTCATGGCGGTTTCTGCAATAGCTCCGAATCGGGTGTTCTAAACGCTGAACCACTTACACAGTTATGTAGTGATTAGAAGAACACGATGAAACAGATCTGTGTTCCTATTCGCATGTGAATTTAAGATCAGGCTCAAAACATGACTCGATCATCTATATTTTTCTTGTGTTGCTTGAAGGTCTTTTTTTCTTTTCTTTTCTTTGTCTTCTGTTCTGGTGCATGGATAATGTACATTTATTAGTCCGCCAACATTGTAAGATATCACAGTATTATAATAGGTTAAAATTGCAGGCACACAGCTCAAGAGAGAGAACAGACGGAGAGATTGTATGGAGTGAGATATGGCAAGCATGGCATGATGGCATATCCCTCAGTGAAGGGTTTGACTGATCCAATGTTTCGATTTCCCTTGGGGAAGGTTATACTCCAAACAGTTCTGCTTATACTCACGGGGGCCCCTAGAAGGAGGAAATGCCGCCTCTGTATGCTATTAACCACAATGATGGCAGTATACATATTATGTTGTATAGTTCATGTATGGTGTTTGTTAGGCTTGTTAATGCGGTAAATGCATCAAAATAAAACGACTATCCATCCTGCCCTCGAAGAGGACGTCAGCCAATGTGAACAAGTTTTCTTCTATTCTTTAGTACTGCCACTTCCGAGGTAAAACAAGAAAGTGTGTGTGTGTGTGTGTGTGTGTGTGTGTGTGTTGGGGGGGGGGGGGAGAGGGCAAAGTGCTGACATCTCGCTATGTATTCCTATGTGTAAGGGTTCAAAATAGGGGGGAGGTCCCGATCGAGCCCCCCTGCCCCCTCCCCCTGTTCCGCCGGCCCTGTATAGAGTCACTCACGGTGCATGGTGAAAAGTAATTCAAAGGCAAAATTCGTTTTATCATTATTATGTATTATATTGATAACATACGAATCAATGTGCGGTTTTACTTGCCTACTTCAAAATCATCATCAGCAGGCCTATGTTAAAATGGTTATATATTATGTGTATTACGCCCTTAATCTTGCTACATTTTTATAATTATCCTTTTTTACTCTTGCACAGAGAATCCACTAGCCTAAACAAATCAAATTATAAAAGACGCTTTTATATTTCGTGCACTGTACCCAAAATTCATAATTAGGTGATTTTCGTTATTTCGAAATGCACAAATTCGTATACCTATAGATTTTCGTGAATCCAAAAATGATGAAAGTGGGTTCCTTTAACCGCTTTTTTGGTGTTTTTAAGAAGCTTCATTATTTCGAAAATGAAATAAGGCGCGTTATACTGCAGGTTCGTTATTCCGAAAGTTCCTTAATCCGAAAATGAAATAAGGTTCGTTCATTCGAAAACGAAAAGAATACATGCGCATGTCTTTTTGCTTTTTAGTGGACCTCTCATTTTTTTTTTTTGTTGGTCAACTGAAGCATAACTTTGTATTTTTGCTAGTTTGCATTCTTATGTTTATCTGTATCATAATTTGTATCCATTGTTAAGTCAAATGTTTATGATATAATTCCTTATTTACTCTGCATGTGTTTTTTTGTTGGAAAAAGAAGATTGAAGATAAATGAATCTAACTGAATTAAATCGAACAATACATTTTTATTCCTTATTACGAGTTACGAACCTTATTTCGTTTTCGGATTAACGGATTTTCCCTATGGACTCGCGAACCTTTTTTTTTTTTTTTTTTTCCATTTTCGGAATTATGAAATTTCGGAATAACGAACCTCCGGATTAACGAACCTCCGGATTAACGAACCACATAATCGTTTTCATCTTCGGGTTACGAACATTCGACGCCTCACTATTCCTCCGTGAGAAAAGTAAAAAATAAAGAGAGAGAGAGAGAGAGAGAGAGAGAGAAAGGCATAAAAAGGCAGATGTGATTTTGTGTAGCGTATAATATATAATTTTACATCAATTCATAGACATGACTGTACTGCCGAGCCGCGGTGAATAAAGGGATATGGCGCATGCTTGGCTAACATAATAAAAAGGGTTATGATACTTTAAAATATACACCTGTGCACATTCACGATTCCTAACCAAACTTGACCTGTTTCAGAGCCAGTCGTGATAAGTCAGTGTGATATAGGCCTTTGGAGATCCTTCTACTTGATTCCTACCAAAATGATTAATACAGGGTAAGTTAACATTTACTTTCATGCGCTTCCATGCGCTATCATGGACATGCATACGTCTTTTTTTGAGAGAGAGAGAGAGAGAGAGAGAGCAGGTGATTTGAGGGCTAACATCTCTGTAATGTCTTACCATGTACTAGGTTACGGTATGCGATACCTACATATCACAATGATAACAGGACGTATATGGTCATAGGCGGTAATAAAGTGCCTCAAAGTACTTCACGCTGCACAGAAGTGATCCTGCTACTGTCCCTGCTACAAAATCATCTAGAAATGCACATGTATGCACTGCATGGAATGTTCCTCTGAAATGTAAACTGGGCTACGTAGTTGTTCATCTGAAAAATTAATGTCACGTATATCTGGCTAGTTCGCGGAATTCGAAAATATCTATTAAAAAAACGGAAGAAAAACATTATTTAAATATGAAAGCTACATCTCTGGATTGGTCGTCTGTGTGCCATCGATTGCTCAGAAATGATACATGTACTGTCATATCAATCATAAGAATTTAATATAATCATTATCTATACCATCATCTTTTTAGAATTTCACAAACCTATCTACAAAGAAGTTACTGCATGAAAGTCGACTTCTGAACTTCAGATGAGATAATACGTTATATATTCATTGCACGTGAACGTATTTTGATCCTGATATTCGTGAGATTATAGTAAGGAAGCACCACAATACCTATCTTGAAATAGGGAAAGAATGAAGCAGCTTTATCTAGACGGGTCAGTAGACGATAGCTACATATGCAATATGTAAATAAGAAGGGCTTATGACCTGGAAGAAAGATTAGGTAGAAAGGCAATTTCAGTTCTTTTTCAACAGCACACATGCCACATAATAAATGAATAACTTCGTTAAAATACAGGTAGATTTATGGCAACAAGCCATGTACTGGTTTACTGTACTAATTTAACAGATTGACGAGCTTTTAGACATTTGAAATCATGGCTGATTAAGAGACTATCGCAGTCGATTAACACCAATAGCACAGTCTTTCGATAACAAATCGTACGCAAATGCATCGCACGAGCGTCTTACTTTTTTTTAAAGAACAAATTTGTTTGGTTATACATTTTCGTTTTTCAAATTCCATTAAACCCTCTTATCTGTCTAATAATAATATCTCTATTTTTGATAGCTATATAGGGTGATTCCATTGAGAACTGAAGAAAAGTTAAGGAGAGAATTTCTAAATCATTACCATCCCATCTGTCGTCATGTAATAGAGCCAAGCGAGTGTTTAGACATGTTTATCAGCATACACGTTTGAGAAAATTGGCTAGTCCACATAAAATAATGACTTCATTAAGATTGACATTTCCTTATAGCAGAAATTGCAAATTAAGCAAAAACTTTTAGCACTTTGGGCAATTTTGCACTGTATCAAATTAAGTAAACATGGTCTTACAATATCTGACAAATGACTGCATTTGCTCCATACCTGTGGAGACTTAATATGTTGGTCACGAGTAAATGATAAAGAAAAATATTCAAAGTCCATTTCTGGTAATATCTACCACATAATGTTAAAGAAGCATATTCAAAGTCCATTTCTGATAATATCGACCACATTGGCCATCTATTTACAGCGTAAACCTTGAACAGCACGTTGGTATTATGAACGTTGGAATTCGGAAGTGTTTGGGTCAGTAAGGTCACACAATCACTACTAGTATGTCAAGAGACGTCAATAACAAATCGTCACCTCCTGAATCAGGAGGAAAGAGGATGCATGTACTAGTACTCGACACGATCTCTCGTTTTATGCCAATATGCCGTATGAAATGTTTGCGCAATTAACATAATTTTACAAGTATATAGAGAGGGCCGATGGATTGGTTTTAAAGCAACTATACGGTGCACTTGATCGGCAACACCATATATAACACACAGTTATGGACTCACCCAGTTTACATAAATATACATGTATAAATAAATATACATATATATATATATATATATATATATATATATATATATATATATATTTATATATATATATATATATATATATATATATATATATATATATATATATGCATACATACATAGTGTGTGTGTGTGTGTGTGTGTGTGAAAAATGAATAGATAAATGTTTAAAATTTTCATTTTGATATTCAAATATAATCATAATCACGTTTTTATGTTTGCTTCAGAAGTCTCCACGAATCCCCTTATTGTGCTGAAGGCCAAAAAGTGATTGCAAACGAATCATCGTACCGTAGCAGTTGCTGCCATGAGGCAAATATTATATACACAGTATGTATATAAATTATAATATATATTTTTTCAGCTATAGTTTCGATTTGAAACGTAACTCGAAATCAAACTGATGGCTGTAGACCTGTTGAAGCCTGCGTATTCTTTTTTTTTTTACTATTTTGAAACATTCTGAAGTTTATGAGTTGTTTTGTTGCATTTACTTTTTGTAATATGACAAACTATCTCTCAAGAAATGTTTGAAACCTTCAGGAAACTCGCTGGAAAGACATTGTTCATCACCGGGGCGAGTCGAGGCATTGGGAAGGCCATAGCACTCAAGGCAGCCAAAGATGGCGCCAATGTTGTCATAGCAGCCAAGACCTCAGAGCCACACCCAAAACTTCCTGGAACCATCTATACTGCAGCTGAAGAAGGTTGGTTTGTTTCGAATTGTTACCCCCCCCCCCCCCTCGTATAAATGTTGGTGAAATCTGATGGATAGGGATAATAATTGTTCACTGCAGTATCTTTTCTTATCAATAATATAAGACTTCGAGTAGGAAATAAACCATGGCACTATTACTTATTTATGCTTTGTCTCTTAGCTTGTTTGTTTGTCTTTGTTTCCCTTTTCGTTGCCACAATCAAGCTTTCTCAAAATCTGTGCGTGATGAAAACGATAACTACATTATACTAAGCGACAACAATGCACCACACGTTTCTCCATGCAGCAGATTACACGAACAAGTTTCTAAATTGCTATTTGACTTCGATATCTCTATTCCAGTGTGAGGCGATTGAATTGAACATATAAAATATTGTATTATTATTATTATTATTATTATTATTATATATATATATATATATATATATATATATATATATATATATATATATATATTCCAGTGGAGAAGAACGGCGGACAGTGTCTGCCGTGTGTGGTAGACGTGAGAAAAGAATCCCAAGTTGTGTCTGCGGTCGAGAAGGCCGTCAAAACCTTTGGTGGCATCGACATCCTCGTCAACAACGCCAGCATCGTCAGTCTTACAGGTTCGTGGATTTAGCTATAGGAATACATGTAGTTTTTAATTTGATCTTCATGATTTAATGGTGGGTAAGACGGCAGCACATGCCAACAATAGTTTGTTTCTCATTCCGTTGTATATGTAAATGAGTTACCATTGACAATCTACATAATATTTATCCAATATGATAAAAACGTGGACATTTAGCGCTTACAGTTAGTTATTTCGAAGGTTTGTTATTTCGAAGGTTTGTCAATCTGAAAATAAAACAAGATCCGTTATTTCGAAGGTTCAGTCCTAAAATGAAAACAAAAAGTTCCTTATTCTGAAGGTTTGCAGATCCGCAAAAGAATCAAGGTTGGTAATTCCAAAAGTTCGTTAGTATGACCAGGGGCGGATCCAGGAATTCCGTAAAGAGGGGGCGCGTTTAAAAAAAATTAAAGGGGGGGGGGCGCACCCCTCCCCCTTTTTTCTTTTTATTTCTTTTGTTTCAACAAAAAATAAAGGGGGGGGGGCATGCGCCGGTTGCGGTCCTCCCTGGATCCGCCACTGATGACGGACCTTTACCACTTTCGGATGAACAAGCCATTTTTCTTTTCCGGACTAACGAACCTTCAAAACAAGGACTCTTATTTCATTTTCGGACTGGAACCTTCGGAATGATAACGAATCTTTGGAATGATAACGGGTCTTCTGAATAACACACAAATGTTAAGTTAAACGAACACAACTTCATTTTCATATTAACGAAGAGAATCTAGGTATATTATGGAATTTGTGTGTTTCGAAACAACCTACCTTCCGGATAGGGAAACTTATTTCATTTTTCGACTAACGAAACATCAGAATAACGAACGCCATTCCATTTAGCAACAGTTCTTGCTAGTGGAATGGAGCTAGCGTAATCCGTGGCAGTTGTAGAGTTGTCTTTCGAAGCATCAATTAAACCTGGAAGTATATTGTATATCGCATGAACGATTGCTGTTTTGTGCGTGTTTGTGTGTTTGAGTGTTTAATCTAAGACCTTATTTCCTTCGATACAGGCACCGCTGAGACATCCATGGACAAATACGACCTCTTGAACTCCATTAATGCTCGGGGCACGTACCTTTGGTGAGAGCAGGGTTTGACTGATCATTTCTTTGTTTGTTTGTTTCTTTATTTGTTTTTAATCATTGTTTAATACTGATTTCAAATGCAGAAGGCAGGTACATTAATTTACATATCAAGGTTATATCAAAATCACAGGAACGTATCAGAATGATATTCTCCGTCTCAAGCATGAACAATAATTTTCCAGTATTTAAAATCATTAAAAAAAAATATTGTATAGGGATCAAAGACGGGGAATAAGAGAGATAACTCATTATTATATTATCGATCTTTAAGGTTGTTGCAGAGGTCGCATCTGATTTCAAAGGCATCGGTTTTAGGTGTTCTATGTTATGAGTTCATTCCAACCATCAACCAAGCATTCATAGCAAGTGACGAATAATATCACCCGATGAGATATGCTTTATGCTCTTTTGATTGGGCGCCTCCCAACATGAACCACATCCATCGAATACAATAACCGTGGGCTGTATTCTATGTGAAGTAATGTGCAGTGAGTTGAATGTAACGTAGCTGAAAACAGTCAAACGTTGTTGGCAACGATAAGATTGAACATATTTTGACCAGAGCTTGTTCTACATGTACATTGTAATCTGTCACCTAGAGGGCGGCAGACTTGTGTCATTGTCATTATGACTTCACGATCACAGTTCCAAAGTCTGCCTCCCACACCTGAAGAATGGAACCAATCCTCACATTCTCAATATCAGTCCACCACTGAACTTTGAACCAAAATGGTTCAAGGGCCATGTCGGTAAGACAAGATACACGTGTAGTTATGATTTAATTGTTTTTGTCACAATATTGTCTACACAATACCGTTTATAAACCTACCGTAAATTAAACCTTTAAACCTTGGTGTAAAATTTTGTTGTTCTTTTTTCAAACTGAAAAACTGGCATTCAAAATGTAATTTGACCACAAAAAAAAAAGAGAAAGAAAGATGTAATTAAGGACATTGGGAGTATTCAGCAAAAAAAAAAATAAAATAAAAAGAGAAAGAAAGATGTAATTAAGGACATTGGAAGTATTCAGCGAACACATCTATTTTTATGTGAGATGATTAACCAACATACACAAAAAGACATTCAAAACAACTTTTAGACCCCAGCATCTATATCATTATTATTATTATTTATTTGGCATTTGCAAGACAATACAGTTATAACATATAAGATTTTATTGTGATGATAACATAATTTGCCCCATTTATGTTAATGATGTATTATATATATACATATATATATATATATATATATATATATATATATATATGTATATATACACATGATTGTGTGTGTATGTTTATGTGTATACATTGTACATAATTATTTCTACTGATCATGAGCTCTTCAATATCTTGAATCATTCCACTTTTTAAATTATGAATAGTATGAATAATATGAATACCATGAATAGTATTCTCAAGTAATCAAACCCATTGACACTAAATATGTCTATTATCATGCATAGTCGAATTGCATCTACCTTCTGTAGAGTTGGCCAATCATTATGTCATACTTTGATTATAGCCTACTCCATGGCCAAATATGGTATGTCACTGTGTGTCCTGGGAATGGCCGAGGAGTTCAAAGCAGACGGGATTGCTGTCAATGCCCTGTGGCCACGGACTGGTGTGTATTTCAGTATTTTTACCATGATAACGTAACGCTTTAACAATATGTACAACAGTAGCACAAGGAGTGTTGGTAATCTCAAATTGAAAACAGGAAATGGAATGATTGCAGAACTTTGATTTTATATTCATTTGGCATGATCCCACATACGTATGCAGACAAAGAATATGTAGGCCAAACCATGTGTAATTTGCCAAACTGTATTAATTTCAATGTACCGGTACTCACTTTTGGGCACCATGGTCATGGAATAATGTTAACTGAATGCATTCAAGTCGATTACTAGAATAGCCGACAATAGTCAGAGTTAGAGATGGGTCGTTTACTCACCAGGGTATATTCTCAAGAGAATACTTTGTCAGTACGTATTTTAAAGATGGCTGTTGGCTTAACTAACCGGTATCATCGTTTTCTAATCTTGGCAACGCGTTTGATGGATGAGTCTCTTAATCATTTTGGATTAAACCAGAAAGTGTTTGTTAATCGGATCTTGAAGTATCAGTCATACTATGACCATTGCTGAATCCTACTATTCCCTAGCCATCTGGACTGTATCCATGGACATGTTGGGTGGATGGAATGAATCCACCATAAAGGGTTGTCGGTCTGTTGACATCATGGCTGATGCAGCGTACGCTATCCTCTCCAAAGACAGCCAGTCCTTCACAGGCAACTACTGTGTTGATGACGTCATTGTCAGGGCGGAAGGAATCAATGACCTTGAGCAGTATGCTTGTGTCAAAGGTCAGTCTTCTTTACGACTTCAAATTTTCACTCCAAAATATTTTTAAAAAGGGAAATGGATATATACCCTCATCAATATTATGATTTGCATGCACAGTGTAGAAATAAAAATAAATGGCTATGATGGTACTGTCTATTGCAATATGAACCTAATACATTGTACTTGTTATTATGTCTGTTGGAAGTATACAGTTGCAAAATTTCATTTTTTTTCACATCATATTTTCTTTTTAAACACTACGGATTATGCCCTATGACTTCCGGTATAGACCAGTCATGTATCTATCCCACATGAATATGATACATGTACGTGGCATTGTTTACCTTCAACTACTTGGGTAGTGTGGCCTTTTAGAAATTAATACCTTTGATATAGATATGATGTACTGTTAAAATACATTAATAATACAGACAGCTGCTGTTAACGGAAAATAATCATTTTCATATAACATCTTGACATCTAGCCCAATGTTGAATACGGAAAACAAAATTCATGAATATTAAATTGATGTCATAACTACATGTATGCTGATGTCATACATTGTTTTCTGTCTGGTCTCTCACAGGACAGCCTCTCATTCCAGACTTTTTCCTGGAGCCTGATCCAGACATGGAACTTGCTACTGAAATCATCAAACTCACTGCCAAAGAGTAAGGCTGAAAAACAGCTGATAGTGGAAGGTCAAAGTTCAAATGATCTACTGGATGGATTCAGGAAGAATGGATATAGAACCTCGGGTACACACACAAAAAACAAACAAACAAACAAACAAACAAAACAAAAAAAAAAAACAACCCAAACCTTAGTACATATATCCTGGAATATAAATGTAATGTGAGAATCGATAGCACATTATACAGTGCATCCAGGCAAAAAACAAAAACAAAAACAAATTCCTAAAACAAAGGCTTAGTGCAGAAGCAATGGGGTGTATCTACTTGATGATTTCGAAGTTGAAGCTTATGAATGCTTATCCTGCATACACTTACATGTATTACCTGTTACCTAGTCAGCTGCATGAGACAAGTACCTCTAGTATCACTACACTATTCCCACTTTGTATGTCGGTCTGCTGTATTGTATACTGCACTGCATTGCATTTTAAATTACATTGCACTAATTAGTGTAAGTCAATATTCAGATTTTAATGTCCTCTATCATACTTAATTTGTCCAATAACAAAATGGGACTGTGGGGACTGAGATTTAATGAATTCTGTGCAGCCATAACAGAGTTATAGTCAACTTTGCCCAAGTCTGCCTAACATAAGTCCAAAAAATTCAATAAGTTAAATAAAATTTTACCTCAGATAGATATACACATGTGTTAATTCTATTGTGTAAGTCAAAATTTATGTCTCAAAATTTTCTCTTGTCCCTTAAGATTCTGCTTAGGTGAGGTTGACTGTACAGCATTTATCAATATTAGTTTAATGTGTTCAATAAATGCTTTACAAAGCTTGATTCACAATACACAATAGGCATTTCATTTGAAAGTATAAATTTCTTTTATTTGGCTTCAGAGAAGACAAATTAATAACATTCATAGTATTTTTACAAACTGAAAGAAACATAATTTGTCAATAGACAGCAATATGAAACTTGCAATATTTCTGGGATTGTAGATGTACATTCAAAGTTTTTGTTAGGCCTGTGACATTTAAAATGACACTTTTGAATGTACAAAATGAATACATCTACATTAATTAATATTACTGCTAATAAAATGTTGTGTATGAAAGGAGATGAAAACAATTTATTTGTACCAAATGAATCTCATCAAATATAATTGAATACAGGATCTTACACTGAAAGTTAATGCGGCAGAACATCTCATGTATATCAGACTTGTTAATATCATCCTTCTAGTAGCTAGAAAGCGATACAGGTGTATAAACAAATTTATATGCACAAGAGAGCTGAACCAGTTTGTTGACAAACCTCACAGAATTGCTTGTACAGTGCACTCCTGTTATAAATTCTTGTTACAACAAAGTACAAATTAATATCTCAATATTCTCATCAATCTGCATATCTTTATATGCTTTTCTGTTCGGCTTTAATGAAATTTTGATATTAAAAAAATAAACAACAACAACTGCCAGTCCCGAGGACTTCGTTATAATGAGAGTCGCCTGTATTAGTCACTATCACTGCGAAAATTGGTCTGATACTGTTGCCCTACATGAACACTGGACATTCAATGTTTGAAGTTGCTGCAAACATTTATGGATAAGAATACTTCAGAAAATATCATGACCCACATTAAACCTTAAAATGTGTTATGATTTCTCCTCCAGACTTCATTTCTATCAGGAAAAAACACAAACAAAACAAAACAAAAGAAAAGAGAGAGAGAAAACTCCAGGGAGCTGATGAGATAAGAAGAGGAAAGGAGCTAATGTGGAAGACGCTGATAGGAGCATTAACTATGTTATAGCTTCAGCAATCATAATACTGTTTTGTTCCTTATTTCAGCTCAGATACACTGTGAGCTTGCTTTAGATGTGTGCTGGACGATACTAATCTCCTGGCACTCAGAGAATACATGGTGAAATCAGCTGTGTGGACAAATGACACCACACAAATCAGGACATAAAAAGCACACATTAAAAGCTGATAGAAAATAGGCTTTTACCTATTCTCCACAGACAAAGAGACAAATATTTTGTGCAAATCACATACATACATTAAATTTTCTACTGTTTGGTGGCCAGAAACAAGTAGTACTAAAATCAATAACCTCATTGAGAACCACATACATGGACTAACGTAGACTACATGTGTGAACATACATGTATAACAAAAGCTCCTGTCTGACATAAGTACAAGCACTATACACACATTAATATATTGCCTTTTCATTTAAGAAGAAACAACAAAGCTAATGCCAAGATTTCACCACATTCAAGTCAACTATAACTAGCCTACTCCACATAGTCAACAGATACATTGGATGTAAACTATACAACGAATCAAATAAATTACTTGCTGTACAGTATAAAAACGTATTGGCACCAACTAAATCAAAATGTCTGTAAGACTTCCATACATATAGCTACAATATATGTCTGCTCCCTGTGTTCATTTAATAACAAACAAGACCAGACATCACCATAATCATACATGTCCACTAACATGGCAGTACATCATAAAAGCAGTTGGAACAAGCTGACTACTCACACTTGTGGAAAAATAACAGTGGCAACTTCTAAACAAGCTGCTTCCTCATCAGAATACTTAAAGATTTTAGGAATTCAAATGGAATTTTGTGCACCTGTCATGGACGGTTAAAAATGCTTTTGTGGTTTTGCTGTCTACCTTGAATCAAAGTGTACTAAATGTGAATAAAATGTGACTAAAATTTCTAACAACTATTCTATAACACTTTTTACTTATCAAATGAATGATAGGACCATGGTGATCATATTTATACTGATGTCATAACCAGTTCTCATGTGGCACTCACGATTATACCACAAATATATATAATTTTCAAAGAACTTAAAAAGCTTTCCAACAAGCTATGATCAGAGCCCACATAATTTTTAATAAAAATGTCAATAAGAAGTAACTTAAAAAAATATTTTCTTCCTGGTGTCATTGCCAAGTACATCTAGAATGATATCCTTGTGACAAGTTTACATGCCTATGAACTTCTGAAGACTAAGGGACATCAGCAGACACTAATGACTGATTTCTACAATAATGTCATACCATCTCTTTTTGTAATCATTAAAGTCTTGTCTATTCTTTGCACAAAACACTTGGTGAAAAGCGAGGTACCAACATAATAAATAGTGTTGACTTTGATTGTTGGTCAATTTGTGTGATTCCTTCTGGTCTGAAGTGTTTTACAACAGCTGTGATGCATTTTAGGGGAAATATTTCTTTTTTTTGAAGGTGTTTACATGTCAAGGAGTACTGAACCTAGTAAATCCACCAAGGCTTACATACATTACACTGTATGTGTACTATTTCTAATGCAGTGGTGTGATCCATTGAGAAAATATTTCAGTCCTAAATGACATCAAAAAAAATTATTTCCCTTAATGGCAGATGATATAAGTTCCCTGTATAAGTCATAACTGTACACATAAAGCTAACTTGACCATAGAATTGAAGTGATTGTACTGGTATTCAATTAATATCTACTCAATCAACCATATGTGACAGAATTTAAGTACAATACAATATAAGTACAAAAAAGTAATTCATCCCGCATCCACTGTACAATCACAAAACATATGATTCAGGCTTTTAACACAATAACATGTTCTAACAAATTTGTGCGAATATTTGGGGGAAATCTCGACAGGGCCCCAATGTTTACTCACTGTGCATTTAAAAGCAGTCAAAATCCATCTAATATTAAAGGGACACACCATCCTAATATCATGTTGCTTTGTAAAAAAACAGAAAATATCATAAATAAATTAGTGAAAATTTGGGGAATAAATTGGACACACAAAAAAAGTTCTCTGAATTGATAAAGTTTAGAGAGTAAGAAAAATTGGCAACTTTGTGTGATGTAGTGCTGAGCAGCTCTCCATTTGGATTGTACACAAAAAGTCAGCAATTTTCATATTTTAGCCGAAAAAAGAACAGACCTATTCTTAGTATATAATAAGAGTAATACATTTCTGCATGTCCTTCTCAGTGATTAAGTTCTGTCTGCACCAAAATATTTACTTATCAATATATATTTTAAAAATGAGAATTAGTGAGATTGTGTGTATAAAAAAATATCGAGCTGCTGAACACCTACATCACACAGAGTTACCCATTTGTCTTAATTTCAAAACTCTAAACAGGTCATTATTTTGTATGTCTGATTCTCCCCCCCCCCCCCATCTTTCACAGATCTACTTCTCTGATTTGTCTGTTTTCACACAAAGCAACATATCAGGATGGAATTTCCCTTTAAAATACTAAGGTGCAATCACTATACTGCTTTCCATTATTCAACACTACAACTGAGATGTTTAACAAATTGTATTTGAGTGACATAAAGTAAATCAGAGGATTACCCTTATGGACAATCTATTGTCTGCAAAGTTAGATTCACCATTTCTCTGGCTTTGTCTCAAGTTGTTTACCATGCATAACATGACATAAAACATTACAGCTGAAAATATCTCAGTGATAGACCACTTGGTCTATTAATAGGAGAAAAATGTGGTCAATGAATATCTCACTTGCATCATGTATGGAAATACCAACTAATACAACTAATTCTTTGGAATAAATATAATGTAACTTAATGTAATTTCCTTGCCAAATGTGGTGACATTTCACAAATGACCCATCCCCTCCCCCTCCCCAAAAGAAAAACCCTAACAAACCAAAACAAATGATATTTTACTTTTACTGTATTTATGCTCTTCCATCAATTCCAAATATAATGTACAGCCAATAAACTCTACCCAACATTTACACAGCGTTGGTACAGTAATTAATACTATAAATTTACATTAAGTCATTTGGCATGGTATGGAATAGAAAAAGCAAATATGCCAAGTACTGGTAAATAATCTGAATAAGTACATGTGCAAGGTGTTGCTTTATCATCTGATTAGAGACAAAACACATGTGACCTGCACTTCATGTAAACATGTCAAATCTAGAAGCTCAAGTCAGCTGTTCTGTCCACTTGCCATCCCCTCCTACCTTTCACATCTAGCATACATTTTGTCCATGGTAATCCATGATCATCTTTCAAGCATCATATGTGAGAAACTTGTGTGTCAGTTGTGTTTTTACGAGTCATGTAGGAAACAGCTTAAAATATCTCAGGTCGAGGATTACATCAGGCTGGTACCAGTAAGTCATGTCACGGATCAAGTACAAGGCACATGTGTTTGCAAGGTTTGGTTGGACAAAAGGTGAATACTGCTGGCAGAGTTTTGCTTTTCCTACACACAAAACGTTTAAAGCTTGTTTAATTGAAGATTGACACTTTCCTTGGCTAACTACATCATTAGCACCAACACAATGCTAGCAGTGCAACGAATTATGTAGTCAGACAGTACCAACACTTACTGTGACGTCAGTTTATATTTGTCAGTAATGGAAGATATTAGTATCTATATTCCTTACTACAGTACATACTGACACATCAAATTGACGTATACACATATTTCAAGTACACCTTCAAAAGCAAAATATACAGAGTTGTAATGCATAGGTTCATTACACAATGGAATGTTCTGAACTTTATATTTGGATCTCTTCTTCATTTGCTGTGGGGTGAGAGAAGACAATGCCTCCTCCATTGTAGTGCAATCTTTGAGGAGTGGTATTACCTGATGCTACTCTACTGCTCTGGGAGCTAACTCCTGTGGATGTCACCAGGGGTGATAAGGATGGAGATCCTGGCGCAAGGGGTGAGAGTGAAGGGGAGAGGTCTGGTGAGACAACAGCAGGTACGAATGCACTCTCCTGGACCACCGGTGACCTTGGCAAGTGATGTGGATGATTCATTATGGAGGTATTGTTCAGCACTCTGTGTGCTACGGGCTTGATAGGGCCCTGTGGAGTGTTTGTCAGTAATGGAGGTGGGTATGTCTTTACATTTGCTTGCAGGCTCTTCTTCTGCTGTAGTCGCGAGTCTGTGGTCTGTCTCTTGGCCACAGTGTCATCCTTCAGCTTGGCAATTTCTGCAAAAACATGCGCTAGTGGCTGAAACTGGGGACCCCAGTCTAATAAGTAGTCCCAATTATAGCTACCTGATAATTCTTCATCACTGTTCACAATAGAGCTTAGTGAGCCTGCCATGGATGGATGGCCATCTTCAGTGAATCCAAAGACTCTGGTGCCATCCATGACTGCATTGTCTTCTTCAGCATCCACCTCATCCAGCCTGGCACTGATGAGGTGACCGATGTCAAGGCCCCCTCCGGCCTCCCCTCCTCCTTCCTCTCCAAACACATGCATGCTTTCTACGCTGGTGGAATTCAAATAGTTCAGATGCTTCTCGCGTGGGGAATTAATATCAGACACACTTCCATCCTCATGGTCATGGGCTATGCCCGAGTCGATCACTTTCTCCCTGACATTGCTCTTTGGTGCTCCAAGTCCACCCTCATTGATTCGTCTGATTTCTTCATCTTCCATGGTTGTTGATCCCCGACCACTGGAAGCAGAGTTGGACGGTTCTGACACATTGGTACGTGCCATAGTCCCCCCTGCACCAGGTATTACATACAGCTGGCTGTGAGGGTAATGACCAGAAGAATTCATACCAGGATTCACCATTCCTTGATCACCCATCTCCACTGGGTCCACTGGGTCAAGGGTCATGTCATATGAGCGTGGGGACATTGACCCAGCAACACTACGCTTGTCAGCTTGAGCTTGTTTTTTCTGACGTTCTCTGCGGTATCGCCATACAAAGATTATGATGAGAAGGAAGAGGACAACCACAACTGCTATGACAACACTGACTGTAATGACCAGTGTCTGTGGCATCTGTGTAAAGGAACCAGTTCCTGGACCAGAATTTATCACCGTCACTGCAGCTGATGTGTGAGCAGAGCGAGAACCAGATTTGCCAGAACTTGCACTAATTAATAGGGCATAGATAACAGCACTGTCTGTTTCTCGCTTAGAACGCTCCTCTGATGTAAGGTCAACATTTCTCCTCTTGCGAGAATTTGCTGGTAATTGTTTGGAGACCTTCACAATACCTGACTGAGGTTCTATGTAGAAATATTGATGGACCAAACTGTAAATGACAACGCCATCCTCACCACCATCTCTGTCTGTTGCTGTGACTTGACCGATGGCAGTATTGACGGCTGCACTTTCATTGACTTCAAACTTGTATTCCTGGTCCAAGAACTGAGGGCTGAACTCATCTTCACCAGTAATGTTGACTTCAGTCTGGACAGAGTTGCTGAGTCCACCCAAATCCTGAGCTTGAACAAAGAATCTATAGCTGTTGGTGGTCTCATAATCAAAAACTGCTGTAGTATAGACTGCTCCAGTGGATCGGTCAATGGTGAAGTAATCTACACCATTGGAGCTTGGGTGACTTTTGTTGGTAATAGAATAAAAGATTTGACCATATTCACCAGCATCTTTATCCAGAGCAGTAACAGTAAAGACATATGTCCCTATTGGTGAATTTTCTTTGACCAGCTTGGAATAGAACAGGACTGTGAAGTATGGGGGGAACTCATTGAAGTCCGTAATATTGATAGTTACTGAAACCAGGGATGCTAGAGATGGGGTGCCTTTGTCACTGGCCTTCACAGTGAATTCTACTACATCATATTCTTCCCTATCAAGGCTTCCTTTGACAGTGACAATGCCTGTATCTGGGTGGATTCTAAAGAGATCTGTGTTTGAACCTGACGTGATGCTGTACACAATATCACCATTTTGTCCAACATCCCTGTCTGAGGCACCAACCCTCAATACTTCAGTGTTTGCAGTTGCATTCTCTGCAATTGATCCAAAGTAGTGCACATGATCAAACACAGGCTTCTGGTCATTGACATCATCAATGCTGATTACAACCTCTGCTGTAGCATTATGCTGAGGATCACCACTGTCAACTGCCAGAACAATGAGGCTGTAGGAACCCGTTTCTTCACGATCCAAACTGCGCAGTACAGTGATGGCCCCAGTCTTGGAGTGGATCTGGAACATACCCTCCTCATTTCCACTGATAATACTGTAGTCAATATTACTATTCTCTGGCGAAAGATCGATGTCATTTGCTGTGACGGTTACAACATTTTCTCCCAAAGCAGCATTTTCAGGAACATGGCCACTATAGATGTCTTCCTCAAATTGAGGGGAGTTGTTGTTAACATCAGTTATCTCAATTCGGACAGTGGTGAGTTGAGACAATACAGGATTTCCATGATCTTGGGCCTTGACATACAGCTGGATGGTGGTCTCACCCATGTTGAACACAATGGTCTGGTTTGTGTAGATTGTACCTGCATATATAAGTAGAAAATCAACACAATATTTCTCAGTACTCAGTGATGTCTTGGTATCATTCCATATATGTTTTACTTTAGACTGTAGTGAAGGCATAATAGTGAAATATCAAATGAACCATTACAGCCTCTACAAATGTGCCATTCAAGAACAAAGAAATACCCTCTCACATTTTGCAAGACATATGAAGCGAAGTCAGAAAATCATTCCATTACTTCAGGATGTTCACATTCTCCTCCCAAACTAATCCTATATACTTTTTAAAGACTTTAAGAGCATGTGATTCTAAAAATGGTGAACATGCTTACATCAAACTCGTGCAGAAACTCTGATACAACAAAGCCATACCAGCACTTAAACTCATACAGTCACAATATTTCTCAGACAGTCATGATAACCTGAGACTCTATGACATATTAATGAACATGATACCAAAACTGGCAAACTTACCTGATTCAGGACTGATGTAGAAAGCCTCTGTGGGATCTACAATAACATAGGTCAGCTGGGCATTCTGGCCACTGTCACTATCCGAAGCATTTACAGTAATGACAGGAACATTAGCTTGTGTCAGCTCAGGAAGGGTCACCTGCAGGAGCCAAAGAAATCATACCCCAAAAGTTAGTAATGCAGCCATTGATCACAGACATTCAAAAGGAGATGCATTGAAATGAACACCATATTTTTCCAGTTTCATAGTACAAGGTGATAGAGGAAGATACATGTTACGCCTGCAGCACGATTCTGAGACTTAAACGACACCACTCTGTGATTGAAATGACAATTATGTAACATGCCACACTCAATCCAATCTCATATTTTGCCCACCTGATATGATTCCTGATGGAAGACAGGCTCGTTGTCATTCTCATCCAAGACAATGATCTCCAGTGATGTTGTAGCCACATGTTGACCATCAGTAGCCTCCAGCCCAAGGATGTAAGATTCCTGCTCTTCACGGTCCAAACTCTTAGCCAATGTGATCTCTCCACTAAATGGGGCAATGGCAAACTTGCCCCCAGGGTTTCCTCCACTGGCAAACCTATACTGGATGTTGGGATCTGTATCTGCATCACTGGCAGTCACCGTAGTAACCAAGGTCCCCACAGTACGACCTAAACAAAAATGTACATCCAGGAGTAATTATTCCTTAAACTGACGCCATTCAAATCAATCATGCAACAGATGCAATAAACCTGTTTTATAAAAGTGAAAACATACTAGAAATAGATGACAGCTACAAAAGCTTGAATCATGCTAAAACACTTAAAACAACAGCTTTCAATTAGGCACACACACACACACACAAATTATGATGGCTCATGAAGTCACTCTGCTGCATTGAGCTGAAATTAGTATGTCTTTCATCACCCAGACACTAAACTCAATTTAATGAAAAAAAAACCCCAAGATAAAGTGAAATAGATTTACATTTACATGGTATTATAGACATAAGTCAGAAGATTTGCTTCTTGCCTAATACTAGCAGCCTTATAACATAGAGAACTTACCTTCACTGACACTAATAGGCTCCATAGTCCCAAACACTGGTTGGTTGTCATTAACATCCTTGATACTAATACGCAGCATTGAGGTGCCAGTAAGCTGGGGTGTTCCTCCATCTTTGGCAATGATTGTCAGCCGATATGAGTCTTGAATCTCATAATCCAGACTTGTGGCTGTAGTCAGGATGCCTGTTGACTGGTCAATGTCGAACGCGTTGTTGGTGTTACCACTGCTGATCTCATAATAGATGGCTCCATTTGTTCCCTCATCTGCATCAGTAGCTGACACCTGGAAAAAGCAGCAGCAAACATTGGATAGTTGGGTCTTGCAAAAAAACAAAAAAACAAACATACAAACAAACAAACAAAAAAACAGCACAGTACTGTAAAAGTGGAAATTTTCGCAGTGTTGAAATTTTCGTGCATTTCGCGCAACCAGAAACTAGCGCAAAAATAAGAGCACGCGAATTCATTTGCCTGCCATATGTTCCTGTGCATGATGTCTTGATTTCGCGGAATGAAAAATCACGAAACTCTTCTTACCCGGCCAAGCGTGAAAAATAACTCGCGCAAAAATATCCACTTTTACAGTATGCCAAATTGGATCACCGTCGATAGCATATTTTATTTTGTTTTTTTTAATTAAATTCTATGATTAATGATAAAATCAATTTTAGCCAATTAAAGCCTTGAGCAGTGACTGCACTGGAGAGTGTAAACTCTTGCAAGACATTTAACATACCGAAGAGTGTTCCTTAAGTTGAAATCATTATTCAGTCAGCCTATATGCCAAGAAGAATTCTAATTTCATTCAAATCAAGAACTAAGCATAACGTTGATAGAAGTCTTACCAGTCTTGTAAGTTAGCATGTATTTATTATCATAGTGACATTGGCAACAACAACAATAACAAAATGCTGATGTTATGACTTAAGGGTTTCACCTGAATGACATAGAAGTTAGCATTGGGGCCCTCCCAGACTAGACTGTTGTAGCGGTCCTGGGCAAACTGAGGCGCATTGTCATTGGCATCCTGCAGCTCGACGAGGACAGTGGTGTAGCCATACTGGGGGCTAGCACCCTCAGGGGACAGGCTGGCTTCCACAACAAGGCGCAGTTCTGGCTCTGTTTCGTAGTCCAGCTGGCTAGTGTCTGCCACCATGAGTAGGGCATTGACTGTGGAACAGAGAACAATCAACATACTCCTTTTCAATGCAAACACCAGCAAATAATTCTGCCATACCTGTCACAGTCCATTACAATGCACACAATTTGATTTTAAAAGGAATCAACATTTTTTAATAGATTTTCTGCTGTTATGCAATCATCTTCACATGACAAAGTATGCTGTAAACTGGGAATAACAAGCCATTCATATGTTAACATTACAACCACAGAAGTCCAGGTAGAGTGTCAATGTCTGTAAGGCTGCGTTCACATAGAAGTATACTATTCGGGTATTCGGGCTCATTTTTCGAGGGCACGCGAATAGCTTGAATCGAACGATAGGATTTCCTCACACCGGTTCACATAGGAGGGCACTATTCGAAAGTACCGAATAGCTGCGAAAAGTATAGCAAAGTGGGAATCGAACTTGTTTGATTTTCTTGCAGCATATACCGTCTCTCGTTTATGAAATAATGACACTTTTGGTCTGGATTTGCCCTTTAGCAAAAATATGCATGTAGACTGACATTCTGATGCAGTTTAGAAATTGTTAATAAGATTTGCTGGGATGTAGGAGGAAGAAATCCTCACTGCATGGGATGGTGAGTTGACGGTGCGGGTGATGGTGTATTCGGTGCTCGAATAGCGAATACCGAGTACTGAATACCGAATACCGAATACTTCTATGTGAACGCAGCCTAAGATAAAGAATAAACATGAGAGTAATTTAGCTGACCTGAAGAAACCTGGATAGAGAAAGCTTGTTTCTCATTGCCGCTGACTAGGCTGTATGTGATGCTACTTGATGCTGAGCCATCAGAGAGTCGTGCCTGGAGAGATAGGACTGTCATCCCATTCCCTTCTGCCTCTGACAATGCCACAATGTACTCAGGCTGTGAGAACTGAAGGCCACCAGATGTGGATGAGCCAACCCATACCTCCACGATGCCTGCAAGACAAAGAAATCACATTCTGGTTTACACCGTTTGGACATTGTTTAGCATTGTGGGAAGAATTGGAGCATTTTTGTCATCCCTTAGGGAGAAGGCCATAAGGATCTTGAGGGAAGATAAAGAGTCCCAAATTCTGCCATCATCTGTTCCTTGCATCCTTATCAACTTTTCCTGTAAATCTAATCCACATCTGTTCACTACTTTTTGAGTTATTTTGCAAACACACAAACAAACAATGCCGGTAAAATTGTAACCTCCTTGGTAGAGGTAGACTATACTTCTTTCCCACAAAATGGCCATAACAGAAGTCACAAAATCCTAAAAGGCTCATTAGAATAATATATGTAGTTTACTGATTTCCTTACCATTAAAGGGATAGTACAGTATTGGTGGAGATGAAAATTTGGCTTTTAAATTTTTGCAAGATACCAAGAAAACACTTATGATATAATTCAGAGCATACCATTTTAAGAGGAATTCAAAATTTATTTGATGAAAATCGGGTTTGGAATGACTGAAACATCCAAAAACAAAGTAAAACAAAGCGATCGTGATAAAGTGTGGGTCCCACACTTTATTAGAATTATTCTATTTTGGATATCTCAGCCATTTCAAAACCAATTTTCATCAAATAAACGCTGAATTCCTCGTAGAATTAAATGCTCTTTCATATTTTATAAGAGGTTTCTCATTATCTCACCAAAAAATGTTAGAAACCTGAAATTAGGTCTAAACCAAAACTATACAATCCCTTTAAGATCTTTTTGTGCTAGAATCATCTCATCATTAAATCGTAGAATATGTATTGGAGTAAAATCATCAGAGATTCTCCCCTGGAATAAGAAATCCATCTATGTACAGTTCCTTCTGCAGAACACACACACACTCACTACAAAATGTACTTCAATTAGAATCACAGCACTGAATTACAGCACCATGTTTCACCCTTATAAAGTCACATACCAGTGCTGCTGAGTGAAGGTGAACCCCCATCTTCAGCCACCACCTCCAGACGGTAGAATGTGACACCTGCCACAAGATTCTTGGTAGTAATGACCCCATTGGTGGCATCAATGGCAAATGCTGAGGACTGCTGAGCAAGTCTGATTGACAGAATGACATAAGAAGTGAAATAGTTCTGTTGCTTTGTGCTTGTCTTAAAGCAACTCAATATTCACACTAGAAAAGTTTGAAAGAGTATTTTACCTTTTAAACTAATACAGAGTCCCCATGGCAATATACAGATAGTGAATGGTCACGAGTGTGAAATTTTGTCCCATTGCGTGAGTAAAGACCGTACACTATTTGTTTAATACAACATCTCGGACATCAACAGATGTGGTCCACACAGATTCTTGAATTAAGCACAGAAAAGGCAACCATTTTTTGGGAAAGGTAAATGAGTAGCAGTCTCGGTCAGTGTAGTCGTATGTGTACATACACCACGCGAAACCGATTGATTGAAGCTGTTTACAGAATAAGTGACAAAATGGACATTTGTAATTGTTGAGTGCACGTAGCAAATGTTTGTTGAAAGTGACATCAGAGCCATGCAGTGGAACAAAAACTTCGAGTTAAATGCCCTATCCATTTTTGCTCAAACAAAATTGCAGGGCGGCTGACAGCAACAGCATGCAATGGAATTTTTAACTGCATGTCACATGGTGAGCAATCGACCAATCAGAATGCTACATTCTTTTTAGATGTTGTATAATGTCATAGAATCTTACACTTAGCTTGCCATCCTGTGAAGATTGAGATGTTGTCATTCAATAAACAAATTTTCATAGATGGAAGTGAAATTCTTGTCATAGTTTGAGAGATACCTGTATGTGACTTCTCCATTGGTGCCACTGTCTTTGTCCTCTGCCTGGACAGCTGCAACCAGAGTGTTGGGGGATGAATCCTGGCTTACATTGGCTCTGACAGGGATTGTCTCAAACACAGGTGCATTGTCATTGACGTCACTGATATCAATTCTGACCTGCACTCGCTCACTGCGGGGTCCAAACATACCGTAATCGGTAGCTGTAACCTGGAAGGTGTAGTGGGTCTCCTTCTCATAGTCAAATCTCCTGTGGAAAGATTCAGATAGTCTGGCATTAGGTGGTTGAAGCAGATGAGTAATGCAGGTAATGTTCATGTGGATGAGAAGTTGTTAAATTGAGATTGTTGTCATAATAACCAGAAAAGATCTTTCATCATCGTCATTGATTCAAATCCTGTAATAATTCATGAATGTAAAATAAGCTATCAAGTGTCTTACATTCATGTTGCTCGTCATTTCTTTCTTTCTATGTTTTTTAATGTTTATTTGTTTAGTTATAATGAAATTTTGATATTAGGAAAGAAAATTGCCGGTACCGAGAACTTCATTATAATGGGAGTCCACTGTACTCATTGATGTATTATGAAACAATAAATAACCATAAGTTCAGGTAAGTGGAAGTTCTGGTCTTGTTACGGATTTGCTATTTCAAGAAACGTAGATTCCTACCCTGTGGATGTGATCTCTCCTGTGTCTGGGTTGATACTAAACAGTCCAATAGTGGTGTTATCTAGAGTGTAGAACACCTCTCCATTGAGTCCTTCATCATCATCCGTTGCACTGACTGTCAGTACTGAGCTGTTGACTGGCAGGCTTTCTGCAATGCTCTGGTAATATGATGCAGACTCAAACACAGGGTCCTTATCATTGAGGTCTGTGACATGAATCTGTACAGATGTAGCTCCACTACGTGGTGAAAGCCCCTGATCTGTGGCAGAGATGATGAGTGTGTACATGGACTCTACCTCCCGGTCAAGAGGCTTTGCAGTGGACAGATCTCCACTCACGGGATCAATGGAAAAGGCATCCCCTGTGTTTCCACCTGTGTCAAACCATTAACACAGATATCAGCCATGATGGTACATCAGCCATGATGATAATGGTGACAGATCAGTGGAACTAACACCCTCATTGCAAGTTTGAGGTACATACTCTGATATTTCACAAATAGACATTGGTAGAACTTTCATCAAGGTATTCCTTACCAAATACCAATAAAATGCAATGCTTATCAGGTTTTGGAGTCTAAGCTTCTATTTATGACTTAATTGAATTATATAATATGTTACATGTAACACAAATGATAACTTTACATCATGATAGAACTTTGTATTTTGTATGAGATCAAATTACATGTCATTACATATAATCTCCACTCCTCACAGCTCAAACCGCTTAGGACCAGTTTAGCTGCTGAAAGTCTCACCAGCAATAGAGTAGATAAGGTCACCATTGAGACCCTCATCATTGTCCACAGCAACCATGTTATGAATAATGCCTGGAGGTTGGTTTTCAGGAAGGCTGATCTCAAAAGACTGGGTAGCAAAGGTTGGATTGTTGTCATTTACATCCATCACAAAGACTAGAACGGTAGCCATGTCATAACGTGTTGGGAAAGCTCCATCCATGACGTATACTGTCAATGACGAGAGAGAGAAAAAAAAATGTTCATGATGATTACATCAGACTAATCGTCTCTTAATGAGGTGTAACTCAACAATAACATCAGGTAAAAATTACAATACCAAGCAGAAACTATGTACACATTCTTCACATCACATTGAAAGACAACATATTTGATCACAACTACCGGTATATTAAGACTGTGAGGCAATAAATAACAGGTGAAATTAGTCGGATACTCTCATCAAAGCCACGTCTACTTTAAGAGCATAGCTCTTACCATCATGATATACTAAGATATTTCACTTTTGGAAACAACAAGTCAATTGATTTCTGAAAGTCAAGAGGTATCTCTGATGGGGTCATGCTTCTGGTAATATATCTGACATATGAATATTAGATATTGCCATTGTAAACACTATGAATGCATCTGTTTGCTCACCAGTGACTACATAGGAATCCTGGGTCTCTCTGTCCAGTGGTCCCTGGGTAACTATCACCCCAGTCATTTCATCAATGGTGAACTTTCCATCAGCTATCTCCTGTGGGATCTCATATGTTAGCTCACCATTTATTCCTAAAATGGAAACAAAAATCACATTACATATCAATGACATCACACACAAATGATATCAGCAATCTCAACAAAATAATTTCTGAATGGCTATTCACTGAGGGAGATTATTGCTTCTAATAGCAAAATAGTTGTTATGAATGAAGCGCCGAACTTGATTACACAGAATAAGTACATAACAAAGTGCCACTCCAGGAAACAGTGTAAGAAATGGTGTGAAATAGATGACTTGAAATCAATGAAAATAATAAGTGATTTGAATTTACCATCATCTCCATCAGTAGCAACAACCTGACCAACATACGTCCCAGCTATTTGATTCTCGGTAACATTCATGATATAAGTAGACTGCTCGAAGCGTGGTGGGAGGTCATTGACATCTGAGACTATGACAGTCAGGGTCTGAGAAGCAGTGCGTGGTGTGGTGCCATGGTCACTTGCTTGGATGACCAGAGAGTATGATCGCTTGTGCTCATGGTCTAGAGAGTGAGCTATGGTCAGCAAACCTGGTTAGGAAAAAGAAGATCTCAAAACTAAGTACATGTATCAAAATCTTGTACACTGTTTATGTGTGTATTGTCAGGACAGTTTTCCAGTGCAAATTCAGTCCATCATGCTCCTACTCTATGGAAACAAAACTCCGCCATATCTCTTGTTTTCTTGTGTTGGCTTCATTAGAACTTGATCAGAAATGTCTAGACAAAATAGTGATTGATTAAAATGCTTGTTTCATTATGTCTTGGATGCATTTCTAGCAACCCTAAATGCACACTTACCAGTTACAGAATCAAGACTGAACTTCCCGTCTTCGTTTCCAGACATAATCTGATATCCAACCCTGCCATTCTCCTCACTGTCTTCATCCACTGCTATAATGTGAATGACATTGAAGCCAACTGGTTCATCCTCCATGACGTACACCTCGTTCGATGACACAAAGACAGGACTGTTATCATTGCTGTCATAAATGAGAATCTCTACAGTAGTTGTGGCAGCTCTGCGCTCAGATGGGATGAGCGCCTGGTCCTTTGCCTGGACAACTAGGAAGAATGTGTGGTTGACTTCATGATCAACATTCTGGATGGTACGAAGTGTGCCTGTGTACTCATCTATGCCAAAAAAGTCTTGCTGTGTGAGGATGCTGTATCGAATCAATCCATTGACACCTGAGTCCTCATCAGTAGCAGACACAGTCCACAAAACATGATTAATACCAGTGTTCTCCTGCAGGGTGAGGAAGATCAGGTCCTGGACAAAGTCTGGAGAATTGTCATTTTCATCCAGAACGTTGATGTTAACAGTCATCGTGATGGAATGTGTCTGAGGGATGCTGTTGTCTTGAGCCATGATTGTTAACTGATAGTGTGCAGCCACCTCATAGTCCACAACTCGTACATTGAAGATATCACCTGTAGTGTGATTGACGTCCCATACGTCCATGTCATTACCCTCTGTGATGAAGTAGTAGATCTTGCCATTGTCGCCAGCGTCTCTATCTATAGCAGACACTCTTCCAATCACAGTTGGTGGTGTGATGTTTTCGTCACAAGTGAAGACATAGGCTGTATTGTTGGCTACAGGCATATTGTCATTAACATCCAGTACTCTGACCCTGACAGTGGCGCTTGCCTCCTGAGGAGGGGTCCCTCCATCCTGGGCCAGGACTGTCAGGGTGTAGAAGTCTTGCTGCTCTCTGTCTAACACAGCTGCAGTACTAATCATGCCTGAGGAGTCGATCATAAACTTTGCGGAACCTGTGACAAAGAGAAAAAAAAAAAATGCTTGATTAAGATCTTTTTCATCTAAAGAACAAGAGGTTCAATATATTGCTTGCAAAAACTGCACAAAGGTTCTGTTTCCCAAACTTGTGACATATTATGATGTAAATAAGTCAGATAAATTGTTAGATATATAAAAAAAAATCAACAACACAAAGAAAAAACCCATAAAATAATACTAATGGGAGTGAATTTCATTTTTAACTCATGTCTTTCTTGTTAGGCAGTCAATTCCTGAAAATTTTAACAGACTTTTGCTTATGCACCCAAAACAATAAGATACATAGAAATATGTTTTCTTGGTTACATTTCCCTACATATCATCAACTGTAAAAATTACTCAATGCTAAACAAACCATTTCATCATGCTATTTCCATTCTAAGTCATATGACCAAATTATATATCAAAGGCCACGGAACCCTAACCCCTACAATCATTACACCAGTTCTTGATATCACCCAACGCTTTCCATGGAAATGGGTTCAAAGTTATATTACGTGGAGAAATATGAAAAATGCAACAACAAAAAAAGAAGTACAAAAATCAATGTATTTGCAGAATAAGCTATGATTAGAATATCATTAAGTATATAAATTTGAATATACATTCTTGCACAGCATGTCAGGCATAATGTTATGTGTATGCAAAGTTTAGTGGCAATTGGCCAGCAACAGTCAAGATCTCAGGGAGCCCTCACTGCCTTTCATCAGTCTTTTGAACCTTCTAAAAAGCCCAGTCTTTGTAGGGTTTAAACACATTCTCCATGCTATGACTACTAGATGCTTAATGACAGCCCCTAGTAATTAGGTTTCATCTTGTCAAACATGACATATAGGCCAAAATTCATGAAGGTGGTACAATTGAAATCACAGTTTAAACCATGGACAACTTGTATGGAGCGCCAAGTGTTGCATGGCCTATTTCATTAAATCAGTCATTCGTCGACGAAATGACTGATTTTGTAACGAAATAGGCCATGCGACACTTGGCGCTCCATACAAATTGTCCATGGTTTAAACCATGGTTTCAATTGTACCACCTTTGTGAATTCGGGCATCAGTGTTCAATCAATGCCATGCTGTAACATTTGACAGAATATGTCATTTGGGTCATTCAGGGCACCACTTCAGGAAAGTTGACAGCCCCGACAAGTAGTTGCTTTCTGACAATTTCAGTAAAATTCTTGGTTTTGATTGGCTGAGAAGCTCTGGTCATTGACTGTTACTGACAACTTTCATGAAACAGTGCCCTGAAATGCACAAAGAAGAAAGCGACATACTTTCAACCAGTGTGTATGAAACATTTCCCAGCACCCCACTGTCAGTGTCGGTGGCAATGATCCAAGCTACAAAGGTCCCCACTTCCTGCTCCTCCTGGACTGAGGCTATGTACGTTCCATCTTGGGAAAACATTGGTGCATTGTCATTCAGATCATTCACATTAATGTAGACAATGGCAGCTGAGGAAAGAGTTGGGTTTCCACGGTCTACAGCCTCCACTGATATCTTGTAGCTGTAAGCCAACTCGCGATCAAGCTCCTTGATTGTGCTGATGGTACCTAGAGTGAGTAAACAGAATATATCAGCACTTAGTTTACGCATACCACATGGTAACACGTGAGCAAAATGATTGAGCGTCATGTATATATTAAACCCTTGTGATCCATCAGAGTACAAGGTGCATCTCAATCACAGTACATACAACTCACTACTCCAAGGAGCATACTTTGAATTGTGTTAAAATCATGATATGGACATCTTGTCATAAATACAAAATATAATCATATACCTAGTAAGGCGGTTCTTCAGCTGCACCTCAAGGTTACTGGAAATTTCATTCTTTGTAATATTTTTCACTTGTTTATGCCAAGTACTGTCCACAACAATTCTAATACAAAGAAAGCAAAGACCGTGTCAATGATGCTTCTTACCTGATGAGTCAATAGTAAAGTCCCCAGTAGAAGACAAGGAGTAGACCACCTGTCCATTCAGGCCTTCGTCTGGGTCCACAGCTTCTACTTGGCCTACCTCTGTGCCAATCGGAACATTTTCATTGATGTGGAAGTGGTAGCTATGTTGGAAGAATTGAGGCGTATTGTCATTGAAGTCCTCTACCGTCACCTGGACAGTGGCCGTGGAGTTCTGAGGAGGGCTACCACTGTCAGATGCCACTACCTCAACCACAAAATTGGACTGCAGCTCACGGTCAAGGACCTGCCTGGTGTAGAGCCAGCCACTTTGGGGGAAGATTGCAAAGAAGGACGAGTCGACGCTTGGAACGAGAGAGTATGTGATAAGGGCATTCGCACCACGATCATTGTCTGTGGCAGTGACTTGAATCACCCGGGTGCTGATGGGTTCATTTTCCACCACAAAGACATGAGAGAAAGCCTGGGTAAATATGGGTCCGTTGTCATTGACATCTTGTATTAATATCAAGAGGGTGAGGTTATCTGTCAACGAAGGAGACCCCATGTCATAAGCTTGGATAACAATTTCATAGCGACTCTGATCATTGTAACTGACTTCCTTTGCCAATGTGATTTCTCCTGTTGTCTCAGATATTGTGAAGACATTGTTGGGATTTGACGTCAGTCGATACCTCACCAAACCATTATCACCACTGTCACGGTCAGTGGCAGAGACAACATAGACTGAATCACCCACAGCCGTATTTTCAGGGATGCTAGTGACAGTGGATGTGCTGATGAATTGAGGAATGTTGTCGTTAAGATCAAGAATGGTGATATTGACTTGCACATCATCATATGTTGCAGGCATCCCACTAGCAGCTTGAATTGTCATCAGGATGTAGGGCTGTTTCTCATGGTCAGGTCCAGTGCCTCTTGTCATAATCTCTCCACTTGTCATGTTTATAGTGAAGTAATCATTAGGATCTCCTGCTGTTATCGTGTATGTGATTGGGAAGGCATTACCTGAAAGATAACAAGATAAATTGCAATTTGTAAGGACATCAAGAATGCAACTCAGTTAATGATGGTGTTCTTACATGTTTGAACACACAATATGCATGACATAAAGTATACATACACCAGTGATAAATGTGACAAACCTAATGATAATTCTGCTTTTCTTAATTGTTTGTAAAAGAGTACAATAATCATTATAAATGACAAGATTGCAGATATAGTCAACATGTACATAATTCTTTAAGATATTCAAACATTATCATGGCACAGAAGCCTTCCAATACAGCAATTTAACAGGAATAATACATTTCCATTACTTAAACTGTGTTGATTCCTTTAACACGGAACCCCACATACACGTGTGTAGGAATTTCTTTGCGTAAATACCGGTAGAGCAAATCTCTGAGGTATAACTCACTTGGAGGAGAATTTTGGGCACGGACTCTTCCAACCACTGCCTGTGCAACATTTTCCCGTACAGAGAAGGAATAGGATGATTTTTCAAACAATGGGGGTGATATGTCCGGTCCTGCCACTGTAATAGTGACAAGGGCATTATTGGTGGCTGGCTGTCCTCCCCCATCGGTGGCGGTCACTTCAAAGCTGTACAGATCTTGCTGTGTCCAATCAAGTGGTCCCACAAGGGTGATCCATCCTGTATTTTGAAAAGAAGAGAACATTGAATCAATAAAACTTTGAATAATTCTGACCCACATAGACTGAAATATCTACAACAGTATTTCAGTAAAAATTTCCTCTCATTAATTGGAGTGTCCACTACAGCTCAGAACTCAGCCATCAGTTTTACTTGGAAAGTTGATCTAGTTGAAGAGTCAATTATTTAGAAGCCATACTCAAATAACCATGATTCTATGTTGTTAGGTAAACTAAACAAATAATAACAATAATTCCCTTTTTAAACCAGCATTTTTTTAGTAAATAGTTTACAGGTGGGACCTACAGAGAACTAATTCCCATTAAGGAAAAAAAAAAACTTTGCAACCAAGAGCTATGCTCTCACCAGTAGTCTCATCTATGGCAAATGTTCCATCACTTGTTGAAGGGAGGATTGAGTAAAAGACTTGTCCAAAGTCACCAGCATCAGAATCTTGAGCTGTCACCATCTTCACCTCTGTTCCCTGGGGAGCATCATGATCTATATGACCTGAAATAACACAACAGAAAAAAGAACATGTGTACTGAGACATCTTAAAAACTCCATGACTAAAATTATGCAGTTGGGAAAGGTTTACTTAATGTACAACTTAAACATACCTGGCCTTTTGCCAAGGCCCTATCGCTGTATGGTGGTGAGCGATGGGGGCGAGCAAAGCGAGCTCAGCTCAGTTGAACAGTGCGAGGGCCTTTTGAGATTTAATTCGCATCCTTATGTTAATCCTGTGAATTACCCTTGCTCCCCGAATTGGGGACCAACAATCAACCAATCTACATGTCTGTCTACCTGAGCCTGATTTGCATATGGCGAATGCACGCCACAGACTTCCACTGGTAGTCGGTAAGGACTTTTTGATTGTGTGGACAAAGACGTTGTTATGTACAAGAGCGATTCCAAATTGCTGCAGCCCACTCGATATGTCCACGGTATTATCATCCATTTTGATTTTCAGTGCAAACCATTCACAACGTACTGTTAAGATGTCACAGCCCCGGCCCCTCCCGCTGGCTGGCAATTGGTGTGCCAAGCAATGATGTCATTCCCATTCTGAATCTTGGAGAACATGAAATCCTTGGAAGACGCATTCTTGATTCTGGCATTGGACATGCTGGAGAACCTGGAGCATGGGCAGTTCCTTTAATTGACATCATTATCTCGTCGTCAACATCCAGGACGTGAAATCGAAAAGTCCCTAATGATGCACGCAAACAGGCAGGACAACACCAAGACGGGGGATTTGGGGAGCGTGCCATTCCATTGGTCAACCAGAATCCATGAATATGACTATTCAGTAGGGTTCATATGTCACAAATAATACTGTGTGAAGCAGATCTCAAAAGGACCTCGCGCCGTCGCAGTCGGCTGGGATCACTTCGCTCACCCATTATAGCTGTCATACAGCAAGAGGGCCTTGACAAAAGGCTAATACATATCCAACAAGAGCATTAATCAGAGACCATGACATACCAATTGGTATGCCCATTATCTGCTGCTTTTCATTTAATCTTTTTGATCTAAGTTACTGGTCTATCTCCTTGTGTTAGGTTTTTTTTTTCTCTTTCCAAGTAAATCCCTGCCACATATTTCACCTTGACCTCACAGGAGCTTTAAATCTTAGCATGAAATTGTTTTCTGTTACCATTTATCCATGCATATAGTCTGAGATTTCAAAGTTCTCCCATTGACATAAGATGAGCCTAGATTTTGACCCTGATCTTTGATCCCATGGCTGAAGACATGTCGAAGTCAGATCATCTTAATTACCTGCTGCCATTGTTTATACCTGTTTGAATATAGTCCGTGAAATATTTCTTCTGTCTTACTAAATATGTTGCTTAGAATTTGGCCATACACTCATGTTTTGTAGACATGCACTGTTCTGTCACAGTTCTTATAGCATATGAAAAATAAAGTAGGGGGGAAAATGTGCCCTCCTTGGGCTTTATAGGGTTAGCTGTATCAAATTTAGTGATTTTTTCTTTTATTGGGGGGGGGGGGACATTTAACCAAGCAACTATTTCATAGATCACTATATCTATCCCAAATTGGACAAGAATCTAAACTTCATGACTTGTCTTTATCATACTTTCATTGACTTCTAACTTCTAATCCATGCCTCTAAGCTTTTGCTTCAAACTTCAAAGATTTTGGTCTGTTACACTGACCTCTTGAACTCTGAATATTGATGTCAAGTTCCAGTCTAACCATTTTATCACTGTACTAATATACACATTTTTAATAAGTTTCACTTAACCTATAAAACATAAATGATCTATCATATTGATGTCATGGAGTATTGAATATGTTCCTTCTTTTTAAAAAAGGACAAAATGTGCAGCTTCCATTGCTTCAGACTTCAAAGAGGGCTTCCTGACAGTGTACATGTTGATTTTAATCAAGCACACCCTACTGATATCTGCTGGCATGAAACTGGCATGCAATGCACCTAGCCCTTTCTTCAACCAGTGGTGACCTCAGCGTATTTGTATTAGCTATTCAGAGAAAGTGTACGAAGAAATTGCAGCTTACACTTAAATGCTATTTATGGAAAAGAGTAAACATAATGATTTATGTTATGTTTATCATCTAAGTTAATCTTTTTGTTCTTCAATTTTTTTGAGTTCTTCATATTCATGCTAAAATATCTGATGTTCACGCAACAATAATCACAAAAGTGTTATTTCAATAGACAGCACCCCCTTCTATCTTGTTAATAATATTCTAGTGACGACAATTTGAACAAATCTAACATTTTTTTTTTCTCACTGCAGCAAAGAAGTTATCTTTTTGTTAGATACTATCTCTCTGGTCCATTGTTGGTATAAGTGATATAATACATGGAGTATGATGGTGATATCTCCCTACCTTTACATTGTAGTATTGAGAATATCAATTCTTTATGTTGGAAAGTTTCTATTTCTATGATTGTGAGTGTAAGAATTGATGTCAGAATACTAATGTCCTCCTACCTCTGTAATCAAGTGTTGCAAATACAGGTACATTATCATTGATGTCTTCAAGAAGAACTTCAATGAAAGCGTAAGACATGAGTCCACCACCATCTGTAGCCTTGACAGGGAATTGGTATTCTGTCTGTCCACTGTCCCTGTCCAGTCTACTAATGGCACAGAGTTCCCCTGATTTGGAGTCGATAGAAAACTGGGATGGTGGTGGGGCAAGTCCACTGGCCAGGGAGTAGGACACTTGACCTGATGACCCTTGGTCCAAGTCAGTTGCAGTCACCTGTAAAAAAAAGAAAGAAAGTCATATTTAGAGGGATTCATTTGCATTCAGTCATATAACATTGGAAAAAAAAAGAACCTTTGTATTTTAAGTCATGGGCACAAAAATAATACTAGTCATAATAATATGAACAACACATCATCATTCATTGCGTGACTCGCAGTTGTTAGAGATACATGAGCAGATGCAAAGATCAGTTGCTGCGGCTCTGTCCTCTGCACTGTGCACTAATGTGGGGCTATCAAGTTGTGTCCTTTGTCCTGTGCAACAATACATGCAACGCCTTTCACAGCAACATTTTGAAGTGCTTTACAGTTTAAGATGTATTACAATATGAATACTGAATTAACATTAACAAAAGAAACAACAGGGAAGTCAATTACAAGTTCAAAAAATGAATTGCAATATCTTCATTATCATCATTTATCATAGCCTGCTTTAATACAATCAACATTTAAGGGGGCCTACACTCTTGAGAGAAGGTGACACAGGTTGATAAGAGTATGGTGTTGCATTGAATTCTCATGTGTTCAGTAAGGTAAGTCATAACTGGCTGTAAGACTATTTTGAGAATAATCAGAAGACCGCATGCTGTCTCTACCACAAGCCTCATGTAAGCAGAACCAAAACCAACACAATTATCAGGATATTGATACACTAGTAAGCAGTGATAGATAATATTTTGGAGAAAACTCATGCTGCATTTAGCACTGAAATAGAGATTAAACCTATGTCACATATGGGGGATATGCTTCTTGGGTTTCCCTAAGAAGTTTTCAAGGATAAATGACAAAAAAGTGACAAAAAGCTTGGGTGAACAAGAGAGACTTGAAGCTGGTGTGTCACATTCCTGGCAGGTTTGAAAACCATCACAGAGCACTGCCTCCCAGTGATTCATTCTCTCTTCACAAACAAGCTTTTGGCCAGACTCAAGGAACTTGTCTTGTGACAACAAGCTGCAGTGAGATTTTGCTCAAAGCGCAGAGAAAACATTGCTTGAGCTTTGTTCCTCTCTTCAGACCGACAAGGGAGATGAGGAGAAGGGGAAAGGGGAGAGGGCTCTGTGCGGCTATCAGTGTGCTTCTACTATTGAGAAGTAAGCGTCTGCCACAGGGATTGTGGGATGTTGTTAATGGTGTTCTCACATGCACACTCTCACACAACTGACTCACAGCAAATCATATGGTATGTCTGCCTACAAAATAAAATATAAGAAATCCTACCAATTCTTGCCTATTAGCTCTCATAAAACAAAACAAAGACAACATACAAAAAAAAGCAACCTTACAATACACATTCTCTACAATTCTCTGTCACAGTGCTATTAAACTGCTAAGGGAGAGCGCAAAGCAAAAGAAAAGTCTACATTGTGACCTAATGATATTACAAACGACAATTCACAATTACAACTTGCAAACAAGGTGTTACACACCATGTAACATGGAATTCCACTTACTAGAAGGAATCCAATGATATTTTGATGACCCATGTGACTTCATCACAGTGGTGTCAATAAATCTCTGGTTTCCCAGATGAAAAATTCATGCATGAGTCTCATTTGTGAATTTGTATACTATTGAAGAAATTGCTGTAATAGGAGAACATTGATGCACATTTGACATAGCAGTATGCAATCTAGAGCAAACTATAGCTGTGATAAATATATTCTCCCAACTTGAAGGTGTTGCAGCTTTTCCCCACTGGCAGAAGGGGAGAAGAATAACACTGGCAGTAGTAAGGTCCTCCACTGGTCTAAAGGAGATTATAGACTGCCTGCAGCTTGTAACTTGCTTGTCTTCCCAACAGTCCACAGCTTCGGCAACAAAAGAGTATTCCAAGCCAAGTCGTACTCTTAACTTACAGGGCTTCACCACATCTACCTCAAAGTGTTTGCCAGATTGGATTATTTACTGAAGTCTTGCAAGCATTCAGGATACCCAGAGTTTCAGCTTTATTATGACAAAACACCTCACCATGTCATGAAAGCCTGAACACTCCACATATTTAAAGCCGGAAGACAAGATACTGTTCAGAGAGTTCCTCTGATAGATGCAGAAAAAAAGCGATATTTTCCAGATGCTTCTATCTGAATCAATATGGGTGACACACAAGAGACATGCAAAACACCTCAGCCATCAGTATATCAAACAATATTTTAATACACTTCATCTACAAAAGTAGTTCTCGTCCACTGCATTTCAGAACATTGCTTCCTTGTAAAATGTTCATCACTGCACATTTCTCACAACTGGCCGAGCTTGGGCTTTTTTTTTGTCAGAAATGTCTGCTCTTATCAAATTTCTCTACATGTTACCAATTGGGAGAAGATTTTATCACAGATCTACCTACATTCTGTTAACACATAGTCCCTCTGTGCTCCACCATGATCTTCCCCCTGAGATAACCTATTTTAGGGCATGGGAAGGAGGAAACAATATCAAATTCAACTGCAAAACACAGCCAGGCAGCTTTCTACCAAGGTTGGGAATATTGACGGATCGACATGGGTTCCCTATTGGAAGTAACCGAGGCTGAATTGATGTGAAAATAATGACACTGGGTTCAATTAAGTCTCTATCAGTGTTGCCTGTATGGCGGATTCTATCACCTATCTCAAAAGATGACAAACACAATTCTTCATCATCATACAACCATCACATTTGATTAGAATACCAGATTGTAGCCTTGCAGGAATTCAATTTCTACTGTCTTTGTTACTAAAACAATATGAATATTGAGGGGCTCATAATTGTTATCTTAAGAGGCAATTAGTACGGGAATTGTAATTGCATTCATGCTGTAAGCAGATACTACACAAGATGACAGTGGATAGCATGGTACCTTGAGTTGCACTATAAAATAAGGCCAGAGTTCATTTAGATTTTTCATAAACCAGATGATTTTTTAAATATAGGCCTATTGTTTACGAAGAGGCTTTGAGGAGACATGCTGACCTCAATCTTGTATCATCAACTAAACAAAATGTGCTTTTGGCTATTAAACCAGAAAATAAAGTCTCTAAATATATAAAAATGCTATATTCCTAGAGCAGATGGTAAAAATCAACGTTGAGCAAGCAGTGTGTCAATGAAAATGTCTTATTCCTGATACTCCTTTTTAGTAATACAGCCAGTGTTAACAAATATTGAAGGACAAATGATTTAGGAAGAGTACTGATGATTGGAATATCTAATGAATCCAGCATCTCAAATGCTTCTCTTTCTTGGTTTGTTCAAAATCTGTTCCCCATCCCCAGCCTCTGTGACTAACTCACATGGGTCCCTTTCATCACTACCCAAGACATGTTGGGAAATTGGAGGCATGACATAATTCAAACCATCCTAAGAACACATAACGCATGTATTTGTTGAGGGTAGACTTTAGTCAAAGGCATAATACAAGCATTAAAATGGTATATAATATGTCGGCTATGGAAGTACTGCCCTAGAGAGAAACACACATGAAGGCAATGCTGCTCAATGACATGCATCTACATTATAGACAAATGACAACCATGTCAATGTGCTACCAGATCTGGAAAGCACCATGCCACAGCAGGCATATTATGTTATTTCAAATGGAATGTGATACAACAAAGAGACTGATAGAAAGTGACATGTTATAATTCCCCTTCCAAGTCAATACAAAACAAAAGGAAAGAATGAATATCTGAATAAATCCTGGTGTAACAATTCTGAACCGCTGTATACCATCAAGAAATCATAAGCATGACATGTTTTACTTCACACAATTTCACATTCATTACATTGCGTGTTGTACTGGCCCCTTAATTTTGACCAGTTTATGAATTTCCAAATATATCATGCACTTCTGTCAAAGATTTTATGAAAGATACTTTCTCATACATGCAGATATCCTTCTTCTGTTGTTTCAAAACATTAATTTATTATTAACAGAATTTAACCCACATTTGTGCCACATCCTAACCATTATCTGCTATTAAGATGAATGAACTTTCATAAATGACCAAATAACATTGGATTTTCTCTGAAGGTGGATCTATAGCAAAGCTTTTATTTGAAAGAAGTGAACCATTAACATGTCATCTCTGGTAGACACATAAGCTTTACCAAAAAAGCTGCCACTGCAAGGAGTGGCTAATCACTGCATAAAATGTATGGTAAGTTCCCATGCGACAGTACTATGGCTTCAGGTATTTGTGGATGCCACAATTTTCGCATTACGACTCCATACACTAGCAACTGCATACTCCTAAGACACTGAGCACTGCAATACAGGCCTAACAAATTATGAAGACAGTAGAGGCACATAACCGGGTAAACCTTTGAAACTAGATATTTTCAGTGACAATAACAAGAAGAACAATTATGTTAATAGTCTTGATATTGTTCAACACTACACTGATATGGATTGTGCTAGAGGACTTCTAGACTGTAACTCTTCACTTCAATCATACCTCTCAGCTTTCAGGACAAGGAAACATAAAATGAACCATAATGTGAGGTTTTATGTCATTGCAATGAAGTGTAGAATAGCCCTACTGATTACCCACCTATCAGCTCATATGGTATGCTTTTACAATACAATTTCACTGCATCCTGAGCATATGAAACAACGAATGTAATACTGCATATTCCATAGTTCTCATCCCTTGTGCCATTTTATCTACTGAACATCACAAGCCATTCTGATAAGCATCCTATAAAATTCTAAAAATAGTTTAGACAGTGAAAAAATCAGAGCCATCACCTGCCTCCTTTTGTATCTCATTTTACTCCCAGCTATTGATCCTTGCACTTTCCTTTCCTCCTATACATTATGTACATTTGAATTTGACTTTTTGCACGAAGGCTAGCCTTTATATGCCACATTAAATACTTGAAGATAGAGAATGTCATACTGCCTACGGAAATGTGAAAAGTTGGACAACTCTCACTCAACGTATGCTATCTAATGACAATATAAAAAACCCTCCAAACTTTGAAGGGTTTTTTATTGAGGGAAGAACAGACAGACAGAACAGCAAATACTAGTAATCTCTTTGAAGAATCCGTCATTTCTCACATGGAGACATCTGGGTTGGAGTCTATGAAGAAATTGGTCAGATGAGCACCAAGACCTAGAAATAAACATCCACAGTGTGAAGCAATGGAAACATTTTCCACCCTGAATCACAGCTTGCACTGAGTGTCTAAATCAACTCTGAATGAAGTGTGAAATGCCCAACTACTAAATGAAATAATTCCATGAGGTTAGGATGCTAGCCGTACAGTGTATGATGTAGTACGGTAAATGCAATTTTCTTTTATTCTGAATGCTACACAAATTGCTCCTTCATGGGGGGGGGGGGGGGGTGAGTGAGCACTTATCTCTTTTGCATCTATTTTGAAGCTCTGCAGCTTAAACTTATCTTCTGTGACAAAAATCAGGATTTTAATGTTGTACTTTGTGTGCTTGTTATAAACTCAATGTCTGGGAGAAGACGCCACAGCAGATAAAAGATAACAAACAGAAAGAGGAATAAAAGATCTCCTGATCAGAAACATTTCATGGCAGGGTTGATACACGGATTTCTTTCTTTTCTTTCTGTTTGTTTACAAACAATGAGGAAGAAGCATCTCAGTAATAGTTATTTGGCAACAAATTCCGTCTAATCTCCTTCCTACTTTTTACAGGAAGTTCAACAAAGAGAGAGAAAATAAATTCCTTAAAGGGAATGTAAACCCAAACAGCAATGTGGATTGAGTGAAAGCAGCAACATCAGTAGAACACACCAATGAAAGTTTGAGGAAAATCGGACAATCAATGCAAAAGTTATGAATTTTTAACACTTTGGTATTGGAACAGCTGGATGAGGAGACTACTAGAGGTTATGACGTATGAGTGGACAACAATGCAAAGAAAATATAAAGAAAATTCAACAAAAATTCACTTTTCTAGCATCATGAAAGAGCACTTGACTATAAACCGCTTTCAGAAAACAATTGGGATAATTGGTACCCTTAACATATGTCAGTATCAAGTTGACGGAATTTGTAATTTTCATGAAAAATTAATTTTTGTGGAATTTTCTTTATATTTTCTTTATATTATTGTCCACTCATACGTCATAACCTCTAGTAGTCTCCTCATCCAGCGGTTCCAATACCAAAACTTTAACAAGAGACCCGCGGGTCTAGCGCTCACCTGAGTATCGCAAGTTCACCTTTCACGCAGTCACTAACCTAAATTATTCACAGCTCTACCAAAATTTGACCAGGCATTCTCAAGTAGAAGATGAAAATGTACAATAAAGGCCCAATTTTTTTTAAGATTCCTTAATTTGGGGGGATTGGTGCCCCCTGGGGCCCTCTGGGTGGGGCATGGTGCCCATTTTGATAAATTGAGATCCTGACCCCCTAGGGATGCTACCTGCCAAGTTTGACAAAAATCCATCATGAGGTTTTCAGGAAGAAGATGAAAATGTACAATTCAGGCCCCCATTTGGACCCTTCCAACCACCCCCCCCCCCCTACCCAAGAGGGGCACCCCTGGATCTCCTATGCACAAACTTGAAACTACAGTCATTAATGTACTCACTCATAGTATTATCTCAGCTCTATAACTTCTGATTCTAGAGAAGATTTATAAAGATTCCTTCATTTGGGGGGTTTGGGACCCCTGGGGGCCCCCTGGGTGGGGCATGGTGCCCATTTTAACAAATTGAGATCCTAACCCCCTAGGGATGCTACCTGCCAAGTCTGGTGAAAATGGGTCATGGGGTTCTCAAGAAGACGATAAAAATGTACAATTTAGGCCCCATTAGGACCCCTCCTCACCCCCTCCCCTGGGTCCCAAGGGGGGCACCCCTGATTCTGCCATGAACAAACTTGAAACTACAGCCATTAATGTACTAACTCATAGTATTACCTAAGCACTATCACTTCTGGTTCTAGAGAAGAAGATTTTTGCAGAATCCTTAATTTTGGGGGGCTTGGGCCCCCTCAGGGCCACCTGGGTGGGGCATGGTGCCCATTTTAACAAATTGAGTTCCTAACCCCCTAGGGATGCTACCTGCCAAGTTTGGTGAAAATGGGTCATGGGGTTCTCAAGAAGAAGATGAAAATGTACAATTTAGGCCCCATTAGAACCCTTCCCCACCCCCCTCCCCTGGGTCCCAAGGGGGGCACCCCTGATTCTGCCATGAACAAACTTGAAACTACAGTCATCAATGTACTAACTCATAGTATTAACTTAGCTCTATCACTTCTGGTTCTAGAGAAGAAGATTTTTACAGATTCCTTAATTTTGGGGGGTTTGGGCCCCCCTGGGGGCCCCCTGGGTGGGGCATGGTGCCCATTTTAACAAATTGAGTTCCTAACCCCCTAGGGATGCTACCTGCCAAGTTTGATGAAAATCGGTCTTGGGGTTTTCAAGAAGAAGATGAAAATGTAAAAAGTTTACGCACGACGCACGACGCACGACGGACGACGGACGACGGACGACGCACGACGGACGCCGGACGAAGGGCGATCGCAATAGCTCACTTGAGCCTTTGGCTCAGGTGAGCTAAAAATTCATAACTTTTGCATCGATTGTCCGATTTTCCTCAAACTTTCACTGATATGTTCTACTAATGTTGCTGCTTTCACTCAATCCACATTGCTCTTTGGGTTTACGTTCCCTTTAAAGTCTTTTAAGCATTTGTTTCTACAGCATTACACTTGGACTAATAAGAGCATTTGGACAGCAAATCTGTATTTGTAGGTGGGTTTGATTTACATTGTACTTAGTGGCTTGTTGAGTAGTCAATCATAAATGAGTACTAGGAAAGTATGTTGTATTAGTCACATTGTACCAATTAGTCACACTGTACCTATTAGTCACATTGTACCTACGAAGCTTTATCACCCATTCAATGTGACAGAGGAAAAGTGGCTTCAAGAGTAAAAGATAAGTCTCCTAATAAAGACTACTACTGGCATTCAAATCACTTGTGTACACTTTACCGTACACAACACAGGGGGGCAATGCCCATTGTTCTGGTCTATGGGTGTTCAATGGGTGTTACCCCAGCTACCTTTGGTCTGAGAGACTGACCAGAGAACAATGAAAAGCCCCCAAACAATGTGAATGAGAGTGACCACAGCGTACAGGGTCTGTATGCTGGGCCAGGACCAACAGTAGAAGGAGAGGTACGTTGTAGACCTGTATCTTCTCACAGTTCAATGAATGGTCCACTGATCAAGCGGCTAGGCTGATGGGTTTCGACTGTCTCACCTCCTGATCTATACAATTGGCTAGTTATTTTGCAGATGATGTATGAATCAATCCATTGAAAACAGAACAAAACGAAACATGATTTGATTATAATCAAAGCAATTGTGACTATACAGGGTGTATGTAGTCAAGTCTTCCAATCTGACATGCTATTACGGTACTGGCACATTGATGACTCCTCTTGATCACAGGGCAGTGACATTAACATATTAAAATATACCAAGACACAATAATTACACTCCTACTCAAAAGGGAAAGAAAGACTAATCTTCAAAACTGATGCAGTATAGATGGAAAAACATTACTGACTCAAAGAAATGTAAGAAAACTCATTCTTAGGGAACTGTTCTTAAGCTTTTTACTAGATAACATAACAGCTATCTTTAATTCTTTGCTTGAATTTTGTTTCACACTGCATTTCCTAATTATCTTATTTTAAAAGAGTTCTATTCATCAGAATTTACTTCCAGCTGATATCTGATTGGCAGCCTGATATTTTCAAACTCAAATCACTCAGTTACGTACAACATGTATGGAGACTACAATCAAGATGAGGCTATGTAAACACCAGCAACAAAGTCTTGGAACCAGAATTATTATTAGGCATCCATAATACAGTTTGTTCCCAAAGATTTATCATGAAGTAAACACAACTTGAAATGGTAAGGCATTTGGTGAATAAGAGACACACACACAAACACATATAAAATGCTGAAGAGCCACTAGTATGGGCTGATTGGCATTTGAATGATCATATTGTTTTCATTGTTCTTAAAGAACACAGACAAAAAAACACACACCTACACACAGAGCTCAAACACATTATAGCCAAAGTGTTTGGTAACATGAAAAGATTTCCCTCACTTGTGGAATTGATGGAAAATGTCATGATGCATACTATCCAAAATAACAAATAGATTCAATAGTCTGATTTCAAAGCTTTCCACTAGACGTCTCAACTTCTCAATAAGAAAGCATCCTACTTTGTTACATGTACAATGTATGTGTTGCACAACTTTCAGGTTCAACAGAACAACCCCACCTTTGAAAACAAACAAACAGAAAACACCCACCTACAGTGTATACTGTAGAATATAGCTCAGCCTTCACATTGCATTGGTTATTAAAGACCAGGCAATTGTGTGTATTTTAAAGAGCACCATGGTACAAAGTATCTGAATGTGGCTATTGTGGTTTTTCACATGGCAATATGGAATTATTAATCAAGTTGTTCCCTCCTCTGACTCATTAGTCATCTGGAAAGAAAAACCAATGGTAGGAAATAAATACATTCCATTTTTTTGAGTGAATAATGCAAAGTCTACTGGTAACAAAGCCAAACTTCACAATCTCCTTTTTGATTCTGTGAGCTATTTACAAAATATGACCTTGTTTTAACGAGATTTTGTTTCCTGTCTCACATAGAGTAACATTATTATGAAAGGTAAATGTTTCATTTCTTTCACAAATGACTTTTATCATTGCACAGCAGGAATGTCAACTTGTAAACAGCATTTTTACCTTTTCCTTCAGTAGACATTTGTGTAATAGTATAGTTTGGTAACAACAGTCTTTTACATGAAACCTGCAGTCTTTTGGGCAAAAAAAAAAAAATAGTACAAAATACTGCAAAACATATCAGCTGACAAAGCTGATTGTGTATAGTGTATTTCATATGGCAGCTTACACTTCATTAATGTGTGCAACATATACACACATTTGAGAAAAATATCTTGTGACGTGCTTCATATTTCACAAGGCAAGATGGGGAAGTATGAAGCATACACAGCATGGGACTCAACCAACGAAAGTTGTGACATGATCTACACATCATGACTCACATCTGTTCTTCCTGATTTACTGTGTAAAATAGCTACTTTTAAAACATCACTGAGATAAATAGTAATAGATGTAATGAGTCCAGTGGGCATAGCAAGTGGATGGTAACCATTTGCTGATTCTTCTCCTCGTCCACATAATCCAAAAAGTGATGTCATATCTGCCATAACCAAAATACAGACTTCTAAGAGATTAGACAGAGGCAACCTACAGCGGCATATTTTTAGACTATACGGCAATTTGAAGATTAATGATCCACATACCTATTTTGAAACAGGAATGTGTGCATATGGAGAAAGCGTGGGAGGGTGGGTAGTTTGTGAAACAGAGAATGGCTAGGTGTTCACTAAATCACAATACCATCTCGTACACTGTCAATAACAAACAGGGAAAATGGCTGACTGGAAATATTTTTGCAGGCGACAAATGTCTTTCTGATGCCAATCTGAATTCATCCTGATGTTAAAAAAACAGTATTTCTCTAAAGCAAATTGCTATTCCACTGCCACATGTACTCTAGTCTTACAATGGAAAACACAAAAACGAACATAGATCTTTGTTATGTGATGGTGTGAGAGAACTTTGACCAGAAGTGAAAGAAATGAATATCACAGACATGTGGCAGTCTGCATTTGTTGTGATTATCAACAGTGCATCACAGTGTTGACTAAAGGGCGTAAGTCTGATCATCCATTAGTTCAGACACCTGGCCAGTGACAGAATGATGGATCCTTTCACTCTCCGTTACTTCTTCCTACCACCCACAACTATCATACTTTGTAGCACAGTATGCTGCTCCTGAGATTGTGATTTTAGAATGATCTTACACCAAGCATGCAGGTATTTCAAAGATGTACTGTAGGGCCTACATGTAGCAATATCAGTCTCATCCTTTCTGTGGCTCAGAAATGTTAGGCTCAAAGATATTTTCCACTTATCATCGCTGGGGTGACAAGAACTTGTATCTCAAATTTTGGTGAAAATGACTTTTTTTTACTTATGGTCAAATAATCGGTAAAGTGATATTGTGTCCAAATCCTAACTGTCTTACCCCAAAAATGAAGCCACCACGGCATGTCAAAGGAAAGGCTCTCCCATTTGCTATGGTGTTTTGGCCGCCATGTTTTTTGGCTCTACTCCTGAACATTTGACATTTTAAAGATACGAGGTCTTGTCGCCCCAGCAACATCAAGCTGAAATGCCAAATATTCAATGACCAGATAGGTCACATACAACTGAAACCATAGATACAATGTGTCGCGCAAATGGCATGATAACAAATGTGTAAATTGCAAATGTATGGCCTGTGGTGTAAGTGTGCTAACATGGCTATACAGTTCTAGTGTCCAATTCCCAAATTTCTCTGGTTGCAGATACATTATCAATCAATACTGATATCATGTCTGTTTGTACACTTGATGCTTTGAGACACACTTGGGTAATAAAGATTAACAGGTCAGCATTTTCTGTTTGCAGGGGGACATACAGTACTCTTCATCGTAGGTACTGACAGGACTTCTCATAAGGCTTTACACTCAAGTGAAACTAAAGAGAATGATATCAATGTCTAATTATATAAAAACAAAAACACTAGAAATGTTGCTATGGCGACTGGTGTGCCTCCGCCATAATGTATGATTCTCCCAATAGGTCTATAGTATATCTTGACAATGTGTGACAACAGTTTTACATAATTGGCAAAATATCAAAAAGAAAATGCTGCAAAATTCTGATTAGATTGTGACAAGAATTAGCTATCTGGATCCTTGTCATGTTACAGAGCATCAGAATGCATTGTGCACCAGGCCACATTTCAGACATCTACAATTGTACGTACATGTAGGTCAGATAGCAAACCAAAAGTCTTGTGACATCGTATGCAGACATGACAGGCTTGAAGTCAAAATCTAACTACCGGTACTGGTACACTTCACTTTGCTTCTTGATCATGGGTCAGCCGTAAAAACCTTCTCAGAAAGAAAGAAGAGGAGTCTTTGCTTTTTCATCACACAGAGTTGCAAACCTCTAGGAGGTGGTTCGTGGTTAAGTCATTACACACAGGGAAGTAATGAGTTTAAAAGACATGCTCCTTGGTGATAGTGAACATGAGCTGTCAGAGGTGGGCAGTGCAGAGTTCATCACATGTCACAACTTGGCCAGCTGTGATAGCTATGCCTGACTTCCAAACTGAATTGATTGAGATAGTATAACCAGTCCTCTCTACCTCCCTCTAATCACTGGAGCCATGCTGTGTGTTCCAGCAAGACACATGTAATATATAATACCAGTGGGAGAAGTAATGTGTCTGGAAAATCCCCGCTGATCATATGTTTATGACATAGCCTTTATGGCTGCCATGTTGCATTCATACTAGTATCCATCACCCTCACCCAAAGAAATCATACAGAAGAAAAACAGACTTGTCGTTACTTACAAAGGCAGGTATGGAAAGTTTTGTTTTCCCGAGCTTACATAGGCCCTGTTAAACACGTACATGTAGGGACAACACAAGTGAACAAGTACTGTATCAAAAACCAGAAATTTTTGTGTGCATGAATTTTTGCGAATTGAGGAGCCAAGATTCATGAAATTAGAATGCATGCAAAAGTTTATGCTATGAATATATTTGGTTTCACAGTATCATGTAGTTTGTCAGAGAATACTTTCTCCCAAACAAGTTATTACTATGGATAGATAAGAATAAGTCAGCAAATAATCATTGAAACTAATTGCTAAATTCCACAACTGATAAGGCTGTCATGACCACATAACAAAATCCCTTGCTCCAAGCCCTTTGATTGCAACTGATTGCGATGTATTAAGAAAGATGACCCCATGGCCAGCTTAGGTTTACTGGATCCCACACTGTAAGTTATTTCCAAGACTACCAGCAAGGCAAGGGGTGAAAAATGTGAGAGAATCATGCTCCCCTTTGAAGGATTTGGATTGCTTTCCTACATTAACCTTTCAATTTTCTCTACTGATATGGTAGCAGCCCATCGGCAAGGTTCTCCCTCAGTCAGTCTACACTGCATACAAAGATCTCATTCGACTGAAGTCAGTACATTCTGTGTTCAACGGGAATGACACACATAGGCCCTACATGAATCTTCACACTAGATACGGGAAGAGTGCGAAAGACAGAGGCTATTGCCTTCATTGCATCCTCTATTTTGTATAATAGGGGAACTACAATGTACATCAACACTGTGTGTATTTGTTATATTTTGCAACACATTAAAGCTAGCATTTCCTCCAATGACATATCAGTTATCATCATTATCTAAGTTTACAATTCAAACATCCTATTCTATGAAAGAGAAGAGATACTTTGCTGTGATGGAAGAATTGGAAACAATCCATTTCTTCAGACTGGCCAATCGGCACACAGTCCTGAGAGGCTGAGTGGCCGATACACTCTCGTTCAACCCCGACTTCCCTAATATCCAGCATAGAAAGCTAGTCGTGATTTAATCAGTGGATGTGAATTATACCACAGTAATCCTAAGTCACAAGGCCTCACAAAAGGCTTGGCTTTTTTAGACTTATGACGACGCATATCAGCCACTCGCAAACTGTTTCTACATATTGGAGCAATAAGTGCACGAGTATTTTTTATTTCATTAGTATTACTATTTTTTTTGGTTCACATACAGTACCTCTCAATAGGGACATACATGCTTCATGTTCATGAGAAATCATCCAGCTTTACAAACATTAAATTATATGATTATAGTATTAAACATGCATCATATAGCATATCTGGATTTATGGTTTTTCTTTAAAATCATGTCAAAAATACCCGAGGCACAGAGACAGACAGACAGACAGATGGACAACATGAAAACATGTACACCTCTGCAACCCTTCAGGGGGTAGAAGGCATAGAAAGACATTCTACTACACAGATGTATTTTTCATCTAACTGAATGAGTGCAGAGTATCAACCTTCAACCCTAATCCTTCACACGACTGAGAATCAAACATTGTTGTTGGAAACATGTCATCTTGATGATCAAACATACCTACACATACCCACCAAAAATGAGATATGCACTACCAATATTTTCCCTAGAGAGACAGTATCAGTCTGGCATCTAGCATATACCCTTCAATCCTCTTATAGGGTGATTAGAGAGATGCAAACAAGCGATGAATTCCAGCAAAGAGCTACTGACTATAAGCTCTTTAGCTGTTGATAAAACATGTGCACTGGAATCATGGAAGTGTGAAAAGCTTTTCCATCCTAACTATAACAGGGAGCTTTGACTCGAAGTAAAACCTTACTGTTGATGACTGTACATGTAGCAGTGAAGTGCTGCAAGATAATCAAATTCCTCTTTGTTGCTCCATACACTAAACTAAACTAAGGGCCCTGTCACGCCCTTCCGGGCAAGCGACACGGGCTTGTTGAGTGTTGGGACTTTGCGGCATGCAGCATAATTTTCTGCGGGCAGACAAGACTTTCGGGCAAGTTTCGTGTGCATCATACCTGCTGGACGCACTTACGTTCTATTTACATTCTAGTTACGGAAGACATACGGGCACTAACAGGATTAGATTCAGTGGTCTTCCCATGTTAGAGCTTTTCTCCTCTAATATAAAGCACCAAGACAAAGAGCAGGACAGCATCCCACACAAAATGTCATGCGTAGGCATTCATGGCATCGTCATCCAACGCATCTGTGACCCAACACTAGACACCAAAACCAGCTACTAGGTATATCTGATACACTGGGCTACTGTTTCAAATCCACTCGAGTACAAGTGATTTGCCACTAGCGTTGTAACCTTCCCAGCATCTAACATTATATCACGTTATCATAGGCCCTACGCTTCTTTCTTTTTTTTTCAGTAGCAGAATCTCAATCTTCTTCACTCATGACACATAAATTTTCACACTTTTACTGATGTGTTCTACTGAAATTAATGCATTCACCCAATCCACACATGAATAAATGTGAACTTGTCCTAACAGGACACATGTATGAGTATGGAGTATGTAGACACCAATTTGATGCTGGTGTGTGGTGATGTGTGGATTGGGTGAATGCATCAATTTCAGTAGAACACTCATCAGTAAAAGTTTGAGGAAAATGGAACAATTCGTTCAAAAGTTATGAATTCTTGAATTTTCTGTGAAGTGACTTGCGTAGTTTTCTTTCTCTTTTTCGGAAAAGAACGCATTCCCTTGACTTGTCACTGACGTATGGTAAGGGTAAATCATTCCCCTTGCCTCGGCAAGTCAAGTGCTCTTTATTATGAGATGGAAGTGAAAATATGTTGAATTTTCTTTTATTTTCTGTATATTGTACTATGCATGTGACATCACAAGCTCTAATAGTCTTCTCATCCAGTAATAGCAGCACTGGAATTTCAAAAAATGTATAACTTTTGAACGGATTGTCCAATTTCCACTAAACTTCCAATGGTGTGTTCTACTAATAATGCTGCATTCTCTCAATCCGTACGCAGGTGCACTTGCCCTTTAAAGAAAGTATTTTGCAGTCTGAAGCTTCTTCCAGACAAATATCCCACAGACCTTTTTTTTTGTCACAACACTGTGTCAGAGTTGTTTCTTTACGTCAGCATGGCACACTATAAAAGAACCCATCCCTGACAGTTATTGCTACTACGGCTGGTTTTTATCACCACTATACCATGGTCTTTTATCTTCCTCCATCTATCTATTTATAATACAAGTATATCTATCAATCCATCCTTAGCACAGAAATACACACTCGCGCACTCCTTTTTCTCTCTCTCCTATGGATACACTTGTGCTGTAAAAGTGGAAATTTTCACACATTTTGTGCAACCAGAAGCTAGCCCGAATAAAAGCACATGAATATTTTTGCATGCCATGTGTTCCAGTAAATAATGTCCTGATTCCATGGAATTATACACACATTGAATAAATCTTACTGAACCAAGCGTAAAAGAAAAAAATTACCCACATGAAAATATCCACTTTACAGTAAAACAAACAGCAACTACAAATTTGTACATTTCTATCAAAATTTTATTCATTTATTCTTCCATATCGCAGTACTTCCCATATTTGCACTTTGGCAATCATTTTTTCATATACTTCATCAAGCGATGCAGGGAGGACACATCTCTGTGACAATGTCTAAAATATACTCATGGATGTTACTAATCAAAATATGGAAAATCCTACCTCATTCACCTTACACTGTGACTGCATCGAATGATACAGTGTGGGCTTACACTGTAAAATGCAACTGATGATGACAAACTGCAGTTCGTTGGAAAGTATTGTAAACACAGAGCAGTCCATAAATTTTCACTGATTTTACAATACTTTTGGCTGGTGTGAATTCTCCAGCAACTCACAAAATTTCTTCATGATTTTGTATGCACATTTTAATCTATGGGTTGAATTGTGCACTTCATTTCCTGATACATGTAAATGATGATAATAATATGGCACTGGATGCATTCAACAAAACTTTGTTTAGAATCATTGTAGGTATCATTCTCACCTTCAATTTGTTACTTAAAGGACAAGTCCACCTTCATATACATAAGGATTGAGAGAATGCAGCAATATTAGTAGAACACATCAGTGAAAGTTTGAGGAAAATTGGACAATCCGTTCAAAAGTTATGAATATTTTAAGTATCTGCGCAGTCACTGCTGGAAGAGAAGACTACTACAGTGTATGATGTCACATGTGTACAACGTTACTATACTAGGAAAATAAAAAGAGAATTTCACAAAACTTTACTTTTTTAATAAAGTGCACATTTCTTCGACTTGCTACTGACGTATGTTAAGGGTAATATTATTCCCCCTGCCTTCTGAAAGAGAGAAGTCGAGTGTTCTTTTGTTATGCGAGAAAAATTGAAATATGTAGAATTTTCTTTATTCTTTCTTTATATCGTTGTACTCATGTAACATCACAAGCTATAGTAGTCTTTTCATCCAGCCGTGACTGAGCAGAAACGTCAAAAATTTATAACTTTTTAATGGATTGTCCGATTTTGCTCAAACTCTCACTGATATGTTCTACTAATATTGCTGTATTCACTCAACCCATATGTCTATGAAGGTGAACTTGTCCTTTAACAAGTTTTTCAAAGACAGTGGAGGCTTTCACCACAAAACCTTTTATACACAGAAGATTTGAACTTTAAAGAAGAAAATACCTTCCCAGAGAGAAACACACAGAATGTATGCTATATTGTAGGTTACAGCTTGAGCTAAGAAGGTGGGGAGCCTCCCTGCTTGAGCTGATCAGCAAACTACATGTAGCCACATTAAATTATTTACTTCTAACCTTATTGTACACCCTGTCTATTATCAAACTATTATATTTTTTCCTTAATCTAAAAATGAGTTATGAATTGAACAGACAACAAAGTCAGTGACCATTTTGCCTGTGCCTGTATGTCTTATCACAAATGGCATATACATCCAGTGGTATATCAGTGCTAACAACTTTCACAGTGAAATACAAAAGAGATTCACATCACTGAGAACCTTCCGCAGCAGAATTCAAGCACCCATGATCTCATTACTACAGACACAAGAAGACAGAGAAATCTGATACATACACTTGTACAATAAAAAGTCAAAATCTGTGCCGGCCATGCTGTGCAAAGCAAAGAATGGCTTAGTGGGCTGATTAATGACAGGTTGACTCTCATGTGGAGACATGGTCTCAAGAGGTAGGCCATCAGAAACCTTTCCACCACACTTCAGAGGTATCAACTTTCTCTGTGACCTGCCAACTTTCAGAGTAAATCACACATCATACCAAATGTATCTGAACACATTGTCACAAACAGAACTTTAGTTATACAGTCATACACCAGATTTAGAGAGACTCTGAGGTAAAAAAAAGAAAGAAAAGAAAGAAGAAAAACAACATTCGAATTTCAACTTTCCAGTGAGATCAATGGAGCAGCTAGCAATGATGTAGAGAATAACCACAAGATGCAAGTAACTATCAAGAAGTACAACATCAATACCAGGTTGAATCTCTCGTGTTCACAAAATAGACCCCCCCCCCCCCTCAAAACACACACACATATTGCTATTCCATTTAGAAATGAGAAACTTGAGAAGTGCCACTGAGAACCCATGCCACAGCAGTGCTCAAGATCTGAAGTTCATAACATATTTATGGCAAATAGTTCAGACAGGTACGGGTTACTAAGCAACCAGTAATGTCTGAGTTCTGGGTTCCTCTTCTGACATGTTATATGAAGCATTGCAAGTCTCAATACTTTAATAGGCCTATAGTATTTTGAGTCAGTCTCTTGGGGGAAAGCTTTACAGAGAATATATGGCACTGAAATTTAGTTTATTTTCTTTTCTTTTTTTTAGGGGAATGTACAAGGTACACTGTACTTGTACGTCTTGTTTGTACCATCATGTGTTCCAACTGAGCAAACTGTAGTTGAATTTCACTAGAAAACTGAGAGAAACTGTTTGAGTTTTATAGATGATGGTATGAGGCATAGGAATAGTGCCACTGGTGTGACAGGGGCTTATGGGGCTCTTCCATTGGTGCCAATCCATTACAGTGGGTGCCAATCCATTACAGTGGGTGCCAATCCTGTCAAAACTGGCAGCATGTCTCTTTAACTTGAGGAGTCATTTTGACATAGTATTCACACATGGCATGACAGGTTTCAGCAGCGTGGGCTCTAAGCCTAAAATGCCCAAAGTTTCATCACAGCAAATTCATCAAGTCACCAAATCCACCATCAGTTGGGTATGAAGGAACAGCCAGCCATAATAAGCTCTGCAGCTGTTGAAAGCCAAATCCACACCAAACCAATGCCTAGCCCTCTCTGCTTTGTGTCCTAGAATAATTTTGAGTTTGAAGAACCTGACACATCAGATATATTTATTGCACAAATCTATGTGATATTCCAAAACAAGAATGTTGGGATTTCAGCTGTCTCCTAGTGACAGACTAACCATGCATGGTGTACAGGAATCCAGTAGAAGCCAGAAGAAAAGAATTTACAAAAGACAGACATGAAACTTTGGGTTGAACTTGGGTCTCACATTTGTTAGGTCTCTGATGCCATACACAATGGTTCAATGAAAAATAATCATTGCCTATAAAAAAAAAACACAGTTCTGATAAAATTTGCACGTAAGCCATGTCATCATGACATGTGGTCACTTTGCAAATTCTGCATAGCTACATAGGCCCTATTACTTGCTTGAAACTGATCATGCATTCCCAACTTCAGTGGTAGCAGAGCACTGAAAGTTCTTTGAAAGACTACGTGCAGAAGTACTCGTGATGAACTCTATTGGTAACACATTCATGACATCGTTATGAATGTGACTAAAAAAGGGTGAATGTTTTCACGCTCACTTCAAGGTGCTGAAGCTTCTCAGGGAAGCTAAATGTATGTGAGAAAGTAACGTGATGTTTATGGATATATCCATTTGATTCATAACATTTTTATTTGCTTTGCCTTCACCTTTGAACCTAGCTGGCATCATTTTGGGACCAAGTGAGTCTTTGTCGTTGCTGTTTTTTGTTGTTTTTTTTTAAACACAAGATGGCAGAAACTTTTTGGAACAAAAGTGAGAGCTGATATGGGGGTCTATGCATGCTTCAAATCCCCACTGTACACATTCCACACATCCGAGTGGCTTGATGCTCACCTTAGCTTCAAGAGAACTTTGAATGTGCAAGGAACCCCTACAGATACATGTTTTCATCACAACCCTATGAATGATAGTGCTGATTCTCAAAGTTTACAGTAGGTCCATTCTCACTGGCAAAATATTGACTCTAAAAAATGGCTTCTGTTTCTGCTTTCCATTCACACTGCAACAAAACACTGAAAAAAATGAAAGTTTTTGTGCACATACATGTGCAAATATGCCTGCAGCATGCAATTACCCCTGCGAGATAACAATGGCCTTTGGACTACTCAGCATATCTCATGTGTGGCTATGGATGTAGGAGTACAGGTCATTGTTCTGTGGTGAGCATTCTCAATGCTATCAATTGCCATGGACGATTACAGTGCACTCCCGTTATAACGAAATGCTCGGGACCGGCAGTTTTCTTTCGTTATAACGAAATTATAATGGAACAAATACAGTATAATAATGAAAAACAAGCAAATTATGCGTGTATTATATGCTGTTTGTTGAATACTCATTATACACTTTAATGCTATATCAAATGGGATGCTATCTTTTTAATTTCGCTTAAATATTTAAAAAAGAGCATGAAGTAGCTGGTACTTTCATGCCTAGCTGGAAAATACATATCATGATGGTTTAAAATTCGGTTACTGTTCGCTATTCCAAAGGTTCGTTAATTACTAAAGTTTGTTATTCCCAAGGCTCCTCATTCCGAAGGTATGCCATTCCCGGGATTCCTAAGGTTTGTTATTCTGAAAGTTTATAATTCAGTTAGAAATATATTATTTGTTTTCCGAAAGTTCGTTGATAGGAAAGTGAAATAAATCATTCCGAAGGTTTGCAAATAAAAAAAGAAAGGTTCGCTATTCCGAAGGGTCATATGGTTCGTTGATCCAAAAATGAAATAACGTTCATTATTTCGAAAAAAGTTTGTTAATCAGAAAAAAAAATTAGAAAGGTTCGTTATTTCTAAGGTTCCGTTTATATCTTCAGACGATTATAAGGTTTGTAATCCGAAAGTTTTTGTAAATGGACTCACCTTTTTTACTTTTCGATTAACGAATTTCATTTCATGTTCCAATTAACGAATGTTTGAAATGACGAAGATTCCTGTCCTTTTCACACGAACAAACCTTCATTATAAGAAAGATTTTACACTGTAGGATTAACGAACCTTACAATTTACAAACCTTCGAAATAACGCCACAATGTTCTTAATAGCAAACCCTATTTCATTTCCGAATTAACGGACATATAGGTGTATCAGAATCTGTTTATTTCGTAATAAAGAACCTTCAGAACAGCAAACCTTATTGAAGTTCAGATTACGTAAGTTTCCCTCAGAAACTGAGCGGGGCACACGGAGCGAACGAACGCAGAGTGAAATGCTTGTTCCGCTGTAGATCATCTATGTATTTTCGAAAGTGATCTGTATTTCGTTATAACGGTGCACATTTCTTTTGTTTTTCTTTGTCAGTGGCGCTAGGAAAAGATTTTGTTATAACGAAAATTTCGCTATAACTGTGTTCCTTATAAGCGAATTTTGTATCGTAGACTTAATGGCGAGAATTTTGGGACCAGAAGTTTTACTTCGTTATAACTAAATTTCGTTATAACCGTGCTCGTCGTAATGGGAGCGCACTGTATCATGCAATAGAAATATTGGCATGCATCGAAATAAGTTCCCAAAAGAAAGTCGTTTTGTTAATTGACCCTAGCTATAAATTTGAAATGATCCCCTAGAAATATATTTATGATGTTGAATAATACATTCTTGGCATCAAACATTATCATGGAATTTCATGGTCCTGTACTATTCAATGAATTAAGAATTGATTGTTGAATTTGCAAAAGTATGCAATGCATACGATACAATTCTCTACATCATGCTCATACTCAGCCAGTATTTTTCTTCTCTAGAACCTGAATCTTTTGATGCACTGGTATGTAATTTCCAAATTACAATTTCCATATTTGAGTGTTCATGTAACCTTCTTAAACTACATTGATACTGAAATGTTGTTGCTTTTCAGGAACAACATACCAGGTACATTGTAAAACAAAATCCTCTACAGAAACCTTTTCCCCCCCTGCCTACCCCATAGAAAATCTTGGTAATGTAAGTACAATGTACATACAATGTAGGTAGCCACCAGCTGTTGAATCATTAACTGGGAATTCTTAAATGCCCCTTTTAAGTTCTTCAAAATTGAAAGAACTGATGAGAAATAATATGGATTCAATGCATGAAATGGGAAACCTACAAAAAAGATCTACAAGAAGGTTGATTACATAAATCATTATTATGTTAGTAGGTGTGTCTTCATCAGACCAAAGCTCAAATTAGTGGGTCATTTTGTGATTTGGGAAAATGATCCAATATTACGAATGTGCGTTTTAAAACCAGCCAATTGATGCATATGTGTACTTTGCATCATTACTCAGCTCAGCTCAATGCATGGTTCGAAAGTGGTTTTCCAAGTTTAATGGAAGTGAGAAAATATTGGGCTGATGGAGATGCAACCCAAATAGTGCGGTAATTCACAAATTAGTGTGCTATTTCACAAACTAGAACAAAATTTTGAGAAAAATTTTCCCCGATCAAATAGCACGCTATTTGTGTCTTCACTGCACAGATAGCGAGTAAATTTGACATCGATTAATAACCTACAGATCTGTAACCACAAAATAGAGCGCTAATTTGAAACTTTGATCTGATGAAGACAGGCCTTTTGAGGACTCACTCCCATCACTAGGCCACACCCACCCAGCTCATGGAAGACCGGTGTTTCATCTTCACATGCTGCTCTGAAGGGTAAGATAGGTAAACTCAGAGACCAACAACAATGCTCAGGTTCTGTACCTATTTCACTTTTACAAATTATGTCAGCCACCTTGGCATCGTTTCCATGAAATTTACCAAACTCTTACAATCACCATAGTAATGGTCAGCGACCAGAGCTTCCCAGCCAATCAAACCAAGGATTTTAATGATATTGTCTGGGTTGACATTTTAAACCTTCATGAAACGGTGCCCTGATCTGTAGATAGATAGTGTAGATAGAAAGATAGATAGACAGAGATAGCTAGATAGATAGATAGATGGTAGTTTGTTGAGATATTTGTCTCCCAGTCATAAAGACTGAATGGAACAAAGAATTACATTAGCGGTATAACAAAGACAGCATGAGCGCATGAAAAGAAACTTGGATGGGTTTACATAAGAAATATTGATATCAAGAGAGCAATTACACACACATATGAACAAAGCAAAATCTTATCACAGTAATTGCTGTCATGGCAAGATATATTCCCTCAGATTACATGTACTGTACGTAGTAAAAACAAACAGACAGGAGAGAATGGTCTATGTTCACTCTCCTCTCACCCTCTCTCTCACACACATACATTACACATATCTATGATCTAGTGGACAAGTTTACAGTTGAGTTATAATGTATGCAATATCATGCATGACAAGACAATCAAGCAAATTTTGCTCAAGATTCTGAACACTTGGAATTAAGTTGGGATTCAAATGATGACTATAGGCATGGTTTCAATGAAATTTGCTGAACTTGGTGGAACAGCCCAAGCTCTACAGTGTACCTTCTAAATATCAATGTACCCAGAATAAAACTAAAGAATGTTATGATCCACAAAAGGTAGGTAGGGCTGCCTCAGCTGGTAGAATAAATGATTCAAATGTTCACAGGGCACCACAAGAGATGATTCAACAGTGCCCACTCTGCGGTTGGATAAGAGAGGCAAAACATCACATGTATGCCGCAAGGGTGGCAAAAGGTCTTGTTTGCATGCCATATATGCTACAGCCCTTCTTTGGAGTGCATCTATCACAGGCAGCACTTGCAAACTATTTCAACATGGTGTTAACATTATAAACACAGTATTATTTGAATATGATGACATGTAAACATACTTACATTTCACAAAAGAATTATTATGAAAGAAAAGTCATGAATACAAACACATTCTTCTTCAAATTTCAAAAGTTCCTCCATAATGCACCTAAGAATGTGACTGTTTGTGTGTCAATTTGCTTAGACTTTCAAGATATGAAGGCAATGTTTTAAACTACATAAAGTTGCAATTATACATAAATATGGATGGTACACAGCATTTTCCCTGATGATATACCTGAATTTTAAAATGCTAACTGATTAGAAATATTTTTTTTTTTCTTTTTGACAGATACTTCATATAACATGTAGGCTTTACAAAATGGCATATTACCTGAATGGTGCCTGTGCCAATTTGCAGACATAGATCCATCTCATTTCTATCTAGGATTGAATTATAAACATAGTCTCTAATACTAATAGCTACCGACAAGAATTATTTGGTAAAGAAATTGTTTCTGAGAGCAGACGTACAATGAAGCTGTAGGATGATGCTAAAGAGCAAGCCACTTTGATGCACGGCAAGGAAGAATTCCTCTCTTCTGAATACCTTCCATGCAGATAAAAGTTGCAATATTGGGAAAATCTGCTCCAATCTATGTCAATACAGTCTATTTGGGGTCCAATAGATACAATTTGCGGCACAGCCTTGATCTCTTCTCCCAAACTCGTCCCTGGGATTAGTGATTCTCCGTGCTGCAGAGCTCCAAACCTAAACCACTTGCTTTGCCATTGCTGTCTCAATGGAACACACCAACTGCCCCAGGTCTTTAGGGGCAAACATTTCTGAATAAATGCAGCAATATTGGAGAAATCATGAGATCCTTCTATGCCACAACAGGGTACATATTATCTTCATCACTTCAATATTCACTGATACATTCAAGTAAGCTCAAGACTTAATGAAACTGAAAACTAGGAGAAAGATAATATCCATAATTTAACCGAATTTTTCACATCATTGAGACTACAGCTGTAGCTGCACTCAATCATTCTGTTAATGTTATATTCACAGAATACAAGTTGTATGTGTGAACTTATTTTGAAAGAAAAGGATTCCAGTGGATAATAATACATGTAGAGTGAGTGCCGTAGAGTGAATGTGAGTCCCATTGGTTACATATCTTGCTTTATCTCTCTTTGTCTCATCTCTTTGTTTGTCTGTCTGAATGTGTCTCTTTCTGACACAATAATTTATGCATATATGAACAACATTTTATTTCAAATATCTTTACACTTCTTTGTTCATCCCTTGTGTATACTGTACATGTATAAATAACGACTAACAACAGGATAATGCAGCCCACTGAATCTCTTTTGATGGCACTGGTGCTCATTTTCTTAAGTTTGCTGAAAAGACTATTTATTTGTACATCATGATGTTGTAAGCTATAAAAACTCGTATCTCACAATATTATCATGTCGAGTAAGCACTTGATGATCCACTTTCATGCTGTCATAAAGAGACATCGAGGTCATGAGATAAAAGGAAAAAAATCACTTGTAAGCATGAATTGCTTGATGCATCTAGACATGCAGTATTTACTGAAGGAAGGCATGCAGTCCAAGTTCCATTCTTTCATGCTGATTAAATTGACAACAATCTTGGGTCAAAGTTTTCCAATAGTAAATACCAATAGTAATGAGGTTGGAAAAATCAGAATTCAATCCCACATGGAGGGTTACGCTAAATCAATGTGAGCATGCATGAGAGACTGAGAATACACTTTGTACTTGGCCAAGTTTCAGCATGAAACATTGGACATCTCCTCCTGAACTTCCAATGTACAACTAGCGATGAATACCCAAGAGATGGTGAAAATATGCTTTAATATTACAAAAACATGTACCAAAACACTTCAATACATAAATCTACTGGGCTATTATGAATATACATGTAGGCTATTATACACAGGGTATAGGTTTAGTAACTACCATGTGAGTTCAAACGATTTTTTTTTTTATATCACAGACTAAAAGCATTCCCTTTCCAAGTCAGAATTGTCACACAGTTTATTCAGCCACCTTTTGTCTTAGATCCTTTATGAGAACTAGAAAATAAACTTGCTACAAAATGTGTATTAATAGTGACAAAGAACTACACGTACGAAGCATTCAATTTCAAGTTGTAGCACATACACTATTGTATTTTACCCCATGGGACTAAAGCTCACATATACATGTACATGTATGTACAATGGCACTATCAAACCACTTTACAAATGGTGACTACTGCAGTTCTTCAGGTGTGCAACTGTGATATTTATTCTCAAAGTGCTACAAATTGTTACTTGACTTGGTACAAGGTACAGTTGTACACAATATGTGCATGTTATAAACCTACCTTTGAAATCTAAGAATTATTCTAGCATATTTAGCACCATTTGGGAAGATGTACTTCATTGTATAGGCCAAGTCCACCTTGATTGTTTGCTGCAAATCAGTCGAACTCATTCAGTCTCTCTCAAGTGAAGTCACGTCCTTGCCTACTAACAGATTCCCTTTGATTACTTGGCCAATCACAGCAAACAGAGAATTCACCCTTTCATTGATGGCTGACAAATAGTGCCACATATTTTCTTTCATCAAACAATGGATAGCCCCTAATAAACACACGATGAACAGCATCTTCTTCAAATGAGTTCATGAATTGTATGAAGAGTGAATGATCAGTCAAAAGAACTTTATGTCACAAGAAAATTTGGTAATCATGTAGAAATGCACACCATGCACACCTAAATACCATTTCCTTCCTGAATTTGTCAATGAAAACTTCTTGTGGCTATCAGAAATGTCAAGATGGACCATATCTGACAGTTTCATTAAATTTCATAGCCAATTACAGAAGAAAAGTAGCTAATTTTGACTCAAAAGTACGCCGATTGACGGTTGTGTCAGCGTAGCATGATGGATGATCGATTATGTGGAAGAACGCTAAAACGATGATAATCGATCGTTCTTTTCAGTGATACAGCCGCTTGTTTGGTGTTTAACCACAATAATCAGTCGGCTTGACAGCAAAAAGTGGAAGAAAGAAAGTGATCTTGACGCATCTGTTTTTTATCGTTTTAGTTAATTTTCTCCTGCGTGTGACTGTAATCTGTCAACATTTTTTGCTGACTAAATGATGGAAGGATGTGTACAAAACAGTAAAAGATACATGAAAAAAAAAAAGAAAATTGCACAATAAAATGGGCCTTTACTACAAACAAAAGCAAATAGAGACCTGGGGTTTATAATCAGGCCTATCTAGATTACTAGAAATAAATCCCCTTTGAATTCAACTTCCTTCTCATCTTCTTTTCTCTTTCTTTCTCTCTCCCTCCTTCTAATAGCCTTATCTTTTTCTTCCACTTTTCCTTCACCCTCATTCTATTCCCTTCAACACTATTCAAATTAAATTATCAACTTTTGTCACGATAAAATCAATACTTGCCGCAATTTTTTAAAGAAAGGACGCCCAAATCCTGGTATGAATAATCTGTATCAATAATTTGAATAGTGATAATCAAGATCGTGAAGATAGTGGCAATGAAAACAATGAGAAAAAATATGAAAAAGAGAGTAGGGCCTACACATATTGCACGAGTCGTGTTCGATATTGTTAGTAAGCGGCTAATTAGAGACTACCAGAATCGATAATAATGGTTGACATCGTTCTCTGCAAAATCGAAGCACTACTTACTACGTCGGAGATTATGTTTCAACCGACGTACTTTGCAGCTCCAATTTCTCATTTTTCTTCCCTTTTCTGCTTTCTTATTCCATGAAAATCTCTGATATGGTTCAATTTAGCATCTCCAATAACTGCACAAAATTTGATTGACAAACGGCGAAGCGAACGGTAGGTGTGCATTTCTACATGATTACCGAAAATTAAACACTAAATACAGTTCTAGTCTTTCCTTCCATAAATACACAGACGTTCTGAAACTGTGAATTTTGTCAGGCACAGCACTTTCAAGGTCTGCAAAATATTGAACATTCAAATGAATGTTTTGCTGTGCTACTGAAACATGTTTCACACGCTAGTGGCTGCCATACGAGCACACACATACCATTGTACATAAAAAGCTTCACTTTTGTGACATCTCTACTAATGAAGCAGTGTTTCTTTTACAATATCACATTTTCTCACAAAATGTACACTATTGATATGGCATGACATGCCTTCCTCAGTCATTGAAGAGCTTTATGAAAAGACACCTTGCATTCAGCAAAAGGTGACTGAGTAAACTATACTGCTTGGTATGTGCTTACGTGCAGCCTGACAAAGGCACACTAGAGAATGGCAGACAAGGGGCAACGATGAATCTCAATGCATCTCTGAACTTTGACCTCCACAACAGGAGGGCAAACTCTCTGCCTTCAGGGGGAAAAATGGATCAGGGACCTTCTACAAAAATCACTAACAATCTCATTCACACTTTCATGTTTATTTTTGTCCCATGTATATTCATACCGCTTGTATCATGCTCTTTCAAATGATTCCTATAGGAAATATGTGAAATGACAATGAGACAAAACAAAGAAAGCAACTACTTTACATGAGTTGGTTGGTATTCAAACATTCTCTATATTATAGAGTTGTGCACAAAGTCTCAAGACAAATAGCATAACTTTTGGTATAAGGAAGTGAGCAAAGAAGAACATTATCAAAGAAAACCATAACAGTTCACCTGAACAAGTCACAAGGTTTATGGAAAAGCACATATTGTGACAAAGGGAAGAATTATGACTCAGTTAAAATTACTGGCAGCTGAAAATACTCCTGAAAGTCTTGTGAGATTATGCATTTTGAAACCAGAGTCCATTGATACATACAACATGTAGTCAAGTCACAATGGTATTAATTGCAGGTGTAGAAGGAAGTACTGTATAATAATAATAATAATAATAATAATAATAATAATAATAATAATAATAATAATAATAATTACAATAATAATAATAATAATTAATAATAATGTATACTTCTATAGTGCAATAGATATAATAAAATTTAAGAATTGCATTTACAAATTGTCCTAAAATCTCTGTAGCACGCCATACAATGCTAATCTACAATTTATCTGTACAGATGTCATCAACAATCCTAACAATAGCACTTACATCCATCATACATGTAGTTACTAAAATCCTTGAATTACATGTAAACTGTAGGTAGCCCATGTGAAAACTGTGAGCATTCATTTGCATGAGATAACCCATCATGGATAATGGGCTGTTTTCAGATAACAAATACACTAAGTTGTTGGTACTGTGCGAACATCCCTTTATATGTAACGAAGTAGAAAAAAAAAAAAAAGAATGAAAGTAGTGGAAGATATATGTGCAGTATTAAAATTCAATTAACAGTACTGTACTCCCCCCCCCCCCCAAAAAAAGCAATAAATTCTACATTTATATTGAAATATTATACGACTGTTCCACAATTTTCTTTCTAATTGCTGATCATATGAAGAGCACATTACTGTCCTCTTTCCTATATCACATGGGGCTTACAGTTGTAGAAAATAAAGGTCTGACAAACTTGTCTCACAAATTATGCATGAAGCATCATTATAATTAATGTAGGTTATTCAGCTGCCTCTCCAGCTTTCTCTCTCTCTCTCACAACTCTATTCTTGGGCAGCAGTGTATGTCCACATCCCTGGGTGTACACCTGTGCTAACATCCTGGTTGTCTTGAAGTTTAACAAAAGTTTTTCTTTATGAATGACTGAATTCTGATAGAAGAAAGATAAGGTACATGTATCAAGTTTTTGTACCACTTCCCAGGCATCAAAGATACTCATGAGGAGGTGAGAATTATTTGAAAGAGAAATATTTGAATAACACTAAGATTGAGACAACACTACACACACATAAATGCAGATAATACCAATTGAAACACCAGAAAATATCATCAGGGTGCCACCCTTATAAACAGAAATGCCGTATTCTGAAGACTAAAAAAGGAATTCTTCTTTTTTTTAATTGTACTTTTACAATCACTGCAAAAGACATTGTACACAATAATTTGAGAAAAACAGCACTTTTCATTAAACCTCCAGCATATTTGGTAAAAACAATAAATCATTAGTGAACAAAAGTATTACACAGTTGCCATCTCTGTATAGCATGTATACACTGTGGGCCTACATGTAGCCACTGTGTGTCCTCTTTAGAATCTAAAATAATTTCAAATACCAGGTACAGTTGTACTGTAGTGTAACTAATGAATGTTTGATGAAATAATATGATCCCTTAAAGTATCTCAGTGACACAAATGAAATTACGAAATATGGAAATATTCATGATTTTCTTTTCATTTTTTTATATTTTCAGTGTGAAATCCCACTCTAGTTTAGGTTGACTTCAATGTTTGAAAAAACCCTCTTAAGATGGAGAAAATGCTAGAAGCAACATTAACATCAAACATCAATTCGAACAGTTATGGAATTTAGTGTGACCTCTTTTTTTTGGGGGGGGGGGGGAGGGGATGAGAATGACTGGTTACGACACAATGTACAAATATACTCCTGAATTAAAAGAGGTTTGTATGTCATCAGTACAAAACTTTCTCATCAACCTGAACACAAGTATTCTACTATAAACAGAAGCAAAAACCCATCAGGAAGTGAAAGGTAAAGAGAGAGAGAGAAAGAGAAAGGGCGAGATAACATTGTGCATGACATCAAATTAAATCCAGGTCCTATGAAATACAGTGATGCCTGGCTTTGCATGACATTCCCGTTTTCCAGTCTACATACACTGTAGTGATTACATGATCTTTGTGATTCCTTCTTTTCCTCTCTCTTCCATCTCTTTTACTTCATGCATACACAGGCCAAGATGCGGGCTTGGCATTCTGGCTACACCACAAGGGGACCAGCTTGCTGTGGTAAAGACCTACTGCTGACAAACATGTCATTACCCTAGAAGGGGCAAACATCCTCTGGGGTTCAAACAAGGGTTCAAAGACAGCACAATCTCACAGAAAGCCATTTTCTTCATATTAATCATCTCCATATTATACATCAGAAAGATAAAAACAGCAACAACAAACAGAAACAACCCACAATATATCTGTCCTTGCTTTCACACATACCGAGAGTCAATCAATTTGATTCTAGTGATGCATCATTACAATCATGTTTCCAATTAGGCACTCTTGGTATGGTAGGTGTGAAAATTAGGTAGAAATAATCCAAAATATAGCAATCCTAGACATATTTAGTGAAAATATGATCTCAAAGGACTCCACACACCAAATTCAAAATCATCAATGGCCCATTGATCAATGTGAAGTCAAAACTGATGTCCCAAATGTAGCGGTAAGATTCTTTCAGGGCCTGTCAAGGCATTACACATGTACATCTGCTACACATGTACATGATAAATATTACAAGATCATTAAAGGGCAAGTCCAAGATAATGCGCGCGTTACGTATGGGACATTCAGAGACTTTTATGACCTGAAAAATAGTGTTAATGGCCTTTGATCATATTGAACTTCATCATGGTGATTGATATCTAGGAGAAGTATAAACATGTAAAAGATTGAGAAAAATGACCTTGACAATTATATTCTAGAAGAGAAAATATGTGCCGTTACGTATGGGACCAGAAAACTTTTGTTTTTTTGAACATTTTTTTCAACCTCAAAACTCTCTGAAAGTATTTCATTCTATAACTTGTAACTCACTGTGATAAAAGTCACAACACTCAAGATTATCACAGGTAAGTTTCATGTCATTACGCAAAAAGCTCTAATTACAGGTTCTAATTAAAGACAGACATGACGTGTTACGTATGGGACAGTTACGTATGGGACAGTTTGTCCCCCATTCATTTAGTGTGTGAAGAACCATGTTTATGGGAATTTTGCATAATTATTGTAGTAAAATCAATTGAAACTACTCAAATACTGATCCAGATTGTCAAGGAAACATTATTCCCCGAATATTCACCATCATAATCATATTCAATCATATTTTTATATTTTTATGACCAACCTGAGTATGCATGCCCTTTGTCCCCCATTCGTTTAGTGTGTGGAGAACCAAGTTTATATGGGTATTTTGCAAAATAATTTTGCAAAATAGCCATAAACAAATTTTTGCATAAATATTGAGGTAGAATCAGTTGAAATTACTCAAATGCTGTTCCAGATTGACAAGGGAACAATATTCCCCGTGTATTTACCATCATAATCATATTTAATAATATTCTATATTTCTTATGACTAACCTGAGTATGTATGCCCTATTTTTATCAGGATAGTTACTACTGAAACATTGAATAGTTTAAAGTGTTTACTTCCATTGATGAAGGGCAGTTTGCCATTTAGTTTCAACAAAAAATGACTTGACACAAGAAATATTAATTTTAATAAATAAGCAATACCTGCTGCGTGGAACCCCAGTGATCGAGTAGATATATGTCTGTCTAGCAGTCAGGTCATTGATTCGTGTCACACCTCGGTATGTATACCCATGAATTTTGTCGTGGCTACATTGTACTATTGAAACTGAATAAGGACTATTTGTGTATCACTTGCAATAAAAAGGAATCATTTTACTTTACATATTTTTTTTTGTATATATCACAACCATTTCAAATTGGATCTCCATCACATAAACTTTGAATTCCTCTAGTTTTAGGATTGTATGCTCTTTAGTAATTCATATAATTGGTTTCCAATCATCTCATTAAATGTTGAAAACTGAATCCCCATTTCTACAAAAACTATACCATCCCTTTAATGCTGATTTTTCATTGTGCATTTTGCCATTTTCCCCTCCCCCTTTCTGAAAATTGTTCAGTCAAGTACATGCATTGTTTCAAGTGTCTAAAACTCAAAAAGTAGCTCCAATGTTGGGATGCTTTCTTCAGGATGATTGACCATTTGTGTACTGAGAGACCTTCCCAGCTAGCTACATGCATTCACATGCAATATGTATGGGGATGTCCCATACGTAACGCATTTGTCCCATACGTAACATTATTTTAATGCCTAATAGAATATATTTCTTTTACTGTTTTTTCTTTTTTCTATGGTATTTAGTTTCTCTAAACAATGAATTAGAACTTTCCAAAAGGGCATTAAAATATCCATAGCAATTTCAGAAAAAACCTAAAAAAATGACCTCAATTTGTTACGTATGGGACATCTCATGATAAGACACGAGCTAATTTGCATAATCATTTGCATAATCCCTAAATTTTTATACCAAGTTAAACTATTTGATGAACTTCTTATGTCCACATATTAATCAAATATCATATGCTTTCCTTTGAATTAATATGAATTTTTATAAATGTCCCATACGTAACGCTGTATTTCACATTTATGCAAATGAAGCCCTTGAAATTTGCATAAACTTACATAATATCATTTTTTCCTCCATGGAAATCAAAACTTCAACTCATAAGCTTCAAAATGATACCAAACACGTCAATATTGAGCAAAGATGAAATTTTGCCTTCTGAGGGGACCTTATCTTGGACTTGCCCTAAATCATTAAATCACACTATGGTCTTCACTACATTTTGCAAAGTTTCAACTGATAGATATGAGGTAATCCAAAGATTATCTTAAAATCATAAAAGGCCCCTTACAATGACTGAAGTAACTTGACTTAAAAAAAAGAGAGAAAAACTTACGCATTTTTTTTTTAACAATCAAAAGCATACAGTGTAACTTGGAATGCACATACATAATTCATTTTAAAACTACTGTAAAACATTCAGGCTAGCCCAGAGGACTAGAAAATCTTAAATTCTTGTGAAATTGCAAAGCAAATTTAAGCTTGTTTTAATAGGGTAGCTGTAAAGTAAACACAAGCTACAGTTCACTCCACACAATCTAGAAAGATACGCTTGTACATGTAGGTCCATGGGAACATGTATCTCGAAACCTTGTCAGAGGGCTATCATCAAATAAATAGATGCCATGCACCTAAACAGAACTTCCTACACTGTATCACCAGAGAGCTATTAGCACACAGCTGGCACAATGCAGGTATCGTATATGCAGCATGATACATGAATTTTTTTTCTCTCTCTGTCTAGATCCAAAACCAATCAGAGAGATGTGCTCATGGCACTCTGTGTGTCTCTGTGTTTTGCTTTGTTTAGATTTTTCAACTAGATGCTCATGTTATCATCACTAATCATTTCTACAAATTTTGAAGAGATGAATAGTAGGTCAGTCCTCCGTTAGGGTGCTGTACCTTGGAACTCTTCAGGCACAATTTGTACCATATGAAATCAAGATACTATTCAGCTGAGGGGTGAATTAAAAAAAAAAAAACTCATACCCCATATATTTTTTCCCAAGTTTTTTCAGAAACTTTTGTTGCTCCTCATTCCCTTCTTGAACTTACTCATGGAGGTGGACCTCCCTGACTTACTCAAGCAATGAAACAAAAGTACAACAAATTTGTAGGCTATAGCATACTCTATGTATGTCTTAATGATGGTCAGTTTACACTGCTGCATTACACACATACAGCTATGTACCACACACACACACACACACACATACACACACACAAGATTTGAAAGTAAACATCGCTGCCAATATTCAAGCATTTTTCAAGATAACACTTTAAAAAAAAATAAAAACTAGAAAAGCACTTAAAGAGCACACACCTACATGATGTCTGCCAAGCCAGCAGCTCATTTCCACCCATACAAAATGTACATGTACATGCATACCGAAATAGTGAAAAACCGCGTAATTTCCAAATAGAGAAGCTTTTTGTTTATGTCATCAGCTTCCAGCTGTGCTGTGCCTCGCCCGAGCATAGCATGCGCTTTAGTGCACATACAGTTGTACAGTATGTAAACCTCCAGTATGGGCAGCTTGAAATCCTACGTTTATTAACTCTATATATGCCAAGTTTAAAAAATCCTTTAAAAAAAAAAGAAATCCCGCATCACTACCAAAATATTATTCATCTGTTCCTTGTTTCATTATCGACTTTTCCTGCAAGTTTCATTGATGTCTGTTCACAACTTTTGAGTTACTTTTGCAAACAAGTAAACAAAGCAACGACAATGAAAACATAACCTCTTCCCTTAGCGAAGGTAATTACACATACATGTAGAAGAAATGATTGCAATACACTAATGAACACTGGAGCACAGAAATGGCCTCAGCTGCGCAGGTCAAAAAGGTTTACTGGCAGGCAATTAAAATGGAATTCTGAGGTACAGTGTAGTGCTGATAATTGTGATTACAATGCAGAAATGTAGAGAATCTACTCTTGAAAGATACTAATGTGCTGATCAACTGCTACCACCAAGGAAACAGTACAAAAGTACAATGACCTGGGGCCCATTTCATAAAACTTGTCATCAGTGACAAATTGTCATAGATGTGACAAGCTACTGAAATCCTTGCATCTGATTAGCTGAGAGCAAATTTGTCATAGAAATGTGGCAGTTGTCACTGATAACAAGTTTCAAGAAACGGGCCCCTGAAATGTAAACTACTATACTTGTACTACACTGTAGAATAAAGAATATCTTAGAATGAATTTTGCATTAACATGAGCTCTTTCACATTTGAAATCCCACGCCTTTGTTTTCCATTTGTCTGATCTATCTCCAATGTCACACCCTACTCTCTTTCTCTTAGTAAACATGCCACAACAGATAATAGTATCTTTAAATTCACTTAACTTTCATCTAAAAGCATTGTAAAGATTGCAATGATTTAATCCTCAGAAACCACTGTCCTTCATTTATCAATATGCAAATTACAAAAAAGAATGTCCATCATGACTTTCACTCTAGTTCCTTATTTGAATCAAGTGATTCGGTATTTCATTGACTGAGAGAGGACAGTACAATTTATGTTCAAAGATACCTTCGTCCTCGGTACAAACTGTACATCGCAATTCACAATGCACACACAATCATCATAATGTTCCTTTCACAAGCCTGCATCAACGATTCCACAAGAATATGGAAATTCAATTCAAAATTAATTTAGCTCCTTTCCAGCTTGGCAAGCATCCTACCCACTCTGCCTTTAGTCATAACGTTGGCCATTGATTGTCACAAAAGTGGTGTGCACTCAGCACTATTCCAAAGCACTTCCAAGCCATCAGTAGCAATCATCTCTCTCTTCCAGTCATCAATTCAAAACCATTTCTCCCATCAAGATAACTCTCTGGCTCATTCAGTCTCAAAGCAAATTTCTGCCAATTATTCCTTGCCCCATAACTCATCTTTTCCCCTTCCTCCCTCAGATATTATAATATCTTCAATGGCAGAGCAAAGATATACAACTTGGACATCATGTAGTTCACTTACCCACATTTCACAATGCCTGAACAGAAGCAAGGCCACAAAGCCACTCAAACCTTCTTCAGTTCTTTGTGTTTACTTCACTGTAGGCACATTTACCAAAAAGTTTGTATATCATTGCATATAATGTAAGTTTCTATCACTTCATACGATACAATCAGGGATTTCTACATAAAAAAGAACAACCAACAATGAGCTTTTAGTACTTGCTTGGAAGAACAATGAAGTCTAAAATTTAATCTAGATTTAGATTGCGATGGAAGACAAAGATAGTACTTGAATGAAAGTTCTAAGAAAGATAAACAATGACAGTGGGAGTCACTTTACAAAAGGCATAGAATATTTTTGAATTTTTCATTTAATGGCAGCAGAAGGGGAATCAACCCACAAAATGGATTTTTTTTTTTTTAAGCTTATCTCAAGAAGCGCAACTTCTTTTGAAGTGCTTTTGAGAAATGGCTAAGAAACGTGCTTAAAATGACATTTAGGGTGTTTGCCCATCAGAATTCAAACCCAGATTGGGAGCATTTTATATCAATGAAAACAAGTTGGTATAAACAGCATGACAGTGAAATACTAGGTGATGACAGAATGAATTCTGACAAGGTACAGTATAGACATACACATGTCTTACAATGTATGTAAACTGATTGATGGGCTTTTGAATCACATCAATTCTTACACGGCACACTTGCAGCATCCCTTTCAATGAAAGAAAAAAAAAATAACTACATGTAAAAACAGAACAGATAAGATAGAGTTTCAATCATTTTCTTACAGTTTTTTTCCAACTGGAATTACTGCCAAAGTGTGTTCATGAAGTGTTTTTATGCACTGTCTTGTTTGGATGACACTATGAAATACCAGACAGACTACAGTATGTTGACTTCTGCTAGTTACATAATGTAACTCCACTATGTAGGGCAAACCAAGACAGGTCTGCACCATTCATCCATTTTCTGGTGTGGGACAGACCATATTGCAAAGAAGAGGCGTATGACATAGAGTCATACCAAATATTTTACTTTTTCTTGTGCATGAGACTTTCATTTTAAGAGTCAAGAGTGTTTTGCCTCTCATGTGTACCATATTGGACCGAATGCAAATCATTTACAAAGGACATTGCTCAGCCAGACTCACTCAAACTCAAACCTGAGCCACTTGAATGCAAAGTGGACATACTAACAACTGAGATGTCTCACTTCCCTTCTGATATGTTAAAAACATATTAAATTACATTTGCATGCATGAATTTAAGGTGCTACTGTGAACTGATTAAAGGCTAATTTGCCTAAAATGTGACTTGGTGTAACAGATGTACAATGTAATGCTCTAGGAGGGAAACAGAAATACAATGTATTACAGACCTGTATAATAAGTGGGACTTGTAATTGTAACAATACTTTTGACTATTGCATGAAAAAAAAAACCCTCCAAAGATACAATGTACATCAAAATATTGCAAACAAATATAGACAAATCCATTCATACAAAGATCGTACATGAATATTTTGACGTGTTTAGCAGTTATTTAAATTGTATCAATTGTCTAGTCTGTCTACATGTAACATGACAAAAGGGGAAAATTACTTCACATTACTATTTGACATTAACGAGACCACCTACATGTATTATTTGTGCCATTTTGCCTTGAACCATTTGCCTCACAATTTGTTAGGATTTAAATTGTATTGGATGTATCGAACAAGGTGCAAAATATTTGCGGTACACTGTATTAAAGTTTAAACATTTCTTAAAAAGTTATTCTTTGTTAGCTATAATGCACATTGCTGAGTAGTGCTAAGAAATTCTGATGACATCAATAGTTCCCTGAGGAATCTATCAATTTTAGCCAATCAAAGATGAAAAAGAAGGGGTTTTTTTTTAATTTGAATTTTTCAATTTGAATTTTTTAATTTGCAGAGTGTAGCTCCCATTTTAGCTTTCTCCTCTAAAGTTTTCCAATTTTGCACTAGCATGCAATGCATTTAAAACTCAAACTCAGTACATGTCAAATAGTCTTTTGCAGATATATCTTTGAATTTGTGAACATATGAAATTCACGCCTACCAGATCCCTAGCATTCACATGAACTTAATAAGTTGTGAGTGCCTGAATTTCAAGTCCGTAAATGTAAGGAAAGACAGTGTTCCTTGACAACGGCATAGATACTACATCACCTCACTGGGTTTATGTACACAGCTAATCACTTCACGTATCAAGAAATACCTCATCAGTCTTGGCAGCAATTAGCTTCATCTACTTGGCAACCAGTTATAGGTGAAGAGGAAAAACACACATCCATTAGCCCCTTATCCTCACACTATTAATTCTTCTATTAGCATACTGAAGTTGTTAGGTCTTGTCTGTAAACATGTCAAAACCAACATCCAGAGCAGCCCTTTAGTGGTGCCTGCTTGGGTCCTCTTCCAGTCAAATTAACGACACTCTTCACATTACAAAGATCAATCATTTTGATAAAGCATTTTGAGCTACATTTGTACCTATAGTGTATACCACATCATATTGAAGCTCATCAGAATTATGAACAACTAAATCTACCCTGCAACAACACCTGTGACACACATTAATCACTATGCAAATCTAATCCCACACCTAAAATACTAAACAAAATAGGACTCCTCCTCCCTGTTCAGAATAATCTGGGCCCTGTTTTATGAAGAGTTAAAATTGATTATAAAGTTGATTTCTATAAGTCTATGGCAGCCTGTGTGTTAAGGAAATTCAAAATCAATTCTATCTTTTGATATAACAGGGCCCTGATGTTTATAGCTTTAGGAATTCTTCCACCAGACCAATCTTGACCTGTGCATCTTTCAGAAGAAAAAAATGTACAATGTACTTCTTGAAACAAAATCACGATCAAGCCATTTTGTGCATTCTTCCATATCTCTAATACTTTTAATATCATTGTACTATTATGAAGACATAGTTTAAAAATATCTACAGACGCATGTTGTTTGTATCCTAACCGGATCAAATCATACACAAACTGAGCCTCTACTTCAGAAATTATGAGCAGTATCCACATATGCACACGTAGGCCTACATGGTCTTACACTTCATATTGCAGTACAGTATCTATCTACATCATGTACTCATAGCTAAATATTTCCCATTACGGCATTTTAATAATCATATCTACCGGTACTCAGTCAATCTGCAGACATTCTGTAGATTCCTCCATCCCATTCTTAAATATGAAATTTCTATACACTGTATATAACAGCAAGTTTAAAATGTATAAAAGGCCCTTACTTCGTACATCTGGAATACACTGTAGTCTGCAAAATAGGTCTATACAGAAGTAGTAGAGAAAGCTATAACTGCTTCCATACTATGAATAATTGAGCTTTTCTGTGTATGCACCAACTGGTTACAAAACAACAAAATCAAAACCTAATTTCAGCATCCAAACATCCTATTGTTCATCCTGTTGTTTACTACATGTGTCATACAATGTATTTTCACATGAACATGCTCTAAGTATGGTAAATCAGTGCCACCGACAGTGGCACTGATTAAAGGACAGCTACACACAGTGTCACAGTCCTTTACCAAATTTATTGTGATATATGTGTTTACCTTTGAATTCTAACGTACAAAAGTCTTCAGCATACACAGGTATGCATTGCTCACACAAGGAGGAATAGAGGTTTGCACTCACACAAAGGGCCTGCCCTAGGCAGACCCACAGTGGGACAACAATGCATTCATCAGTCTGGTATAGGATACCAAAGGGTAAGGGAGAAGAAATCAATGTGATATTGATTGGTAGCCAATGGAAAGGTACTAAAGGGTATCAAGGGGGAGGGGAGCACACTTCTAGGACACTCACATGATACTTCACTTGGTATTGCAGTGCACAAGTCCACAAATTAAGACGTACAAAACTTTGTATGAAGGTACACAAGGGGCACCTTTGCAGTACCGGTATATTGTAAACCAGATGATACAACCATTAGAAACTATATCAAATTACAATAGATTTAATGTACAAGTGTGTACATCCCTTTGACAGTTTTGAAGCAGTCTGCATTGGGGATGCTTTGTTTGTATGCAAGTTTCAGATATTGTAATGGCTTTCTTCTGATATCAGTCCGGGAAACCCGCTCATGAGGACCGCCCCCGCGTACGAGGATGGTCCCTCCTCATGAGGACCTCCCCCCGCGTCATGAGGCCCCCCGGGGAACGCCTCATGAGGCCCCCCATTCACTTCTTATTCATCTCACATCTGACGTATAAATTGTCGCAACTTTGCACGGTGATTTTTTGTTACACACACATGTCCACTATCCATGATGAAAAGAAGAAAAAATCCTGTCTGTTTTTTTTTTTTTAAATCGAGTTTTAATCACCCGATGCAGAGCGCCCATCAAAACACGGGCGCCAGCGCGTTCGCACAATGCAAGACTGCCGCACCTAGCGGCCTGATCCGACTAAATATTTTCGATGCTTTTTTCTGCGGCTCTCACCTCTCCGCGCACGAATTAGCCTCGTGAAGCTGAAGTCCGACATCTTTTTACACAAATTCGTAACGAGAAAAATTAAATCAGTACTAACCTGATCTTGTCCATATATTCCAAATTACTATTCCACACTGATAGAGTAGGTGGGTAGATGACATACTCCAGTTTGTTAGCAAAATAATCACTTTGTAGGTATGACGAGTTCACTTTCTTCGTCAATTCCGCCCACGATTCCGCCGCCCGCTTTCCGTTTGGGCGCTTTCTCTGGAATCATCCCGCGACGCGACGTACGTCGCATCACATCACGCATCCAGCACATACCAGTCTGGTACTTAGTATGTGCTGGATGCGTGATGTGATGCGACGTACGTCGCGTCGCGGGATGATTCCAGAAAAAGCGCCCAAACGGCGGAATCGTGGGCGGAATTGACGAAGAAAGTGAACTCGTCATACCTACAAAGTGATTATTTTGCTAACAAACTGGAGTATGTCATCTACCCACCTACTCTATCAGTGTGGAATAGTAATTTGGAATATATGGACAAGATCAGGTTAGTACTGATTTAATTTTTCTCGTTACGAATTTGTGTAAAAAGATGTCAGACTTCAGCTTCACGAGGCTGATTCGTGCGCGGAGAGGTGAGAGCCGCAGAAAAAAGCATCGAAAATATTTAGTCGGATCAGGCCGCTAGGTGCGGCAGTCTTGCATTGTGCGAACGCGCTGGCGCCCGTGTTTTGATGGGCGCTCTGCATCGGGTGATTAAAACTCGATTTAAAAAAAAAAAAAACAGACAGGATTTTTTTCTTCTTTTCATCATGGATAGTGGACATGTGCGTGTAACAAAAAATCACCGTGCAAAGTTGCGACAATTTATACGTCAGATGTGAGATGAATAAGAAGTGAATGGGGGGCCTCATGAGGCGTTCCCCGGGGGGCCTCATGAGGCGGGGGGGAGGTCCCCATGAGGAGGGACCATCCTCGTACACGGGGGCGGTCCTCATGAGCGGGTTTCCCGGACTGATATGGTGCCTGACAAGGTCTGCCTTTCAACATGTTCATTAAATATTACACAAGAAAAGAAATGACAACCATGCAAACCTGTATAAACAAAAGAGTTCTCCCAGAAATGATGCATTTGCAGATAATCAGAAACAAATATGTTTGCTTCAAAGAGTTAGTGATTTGAAATATTTTTGCCGTTAGTAACTAAGGAGATGGTCATTTACTTGATAGTATTTAAACCTAGCAAATAATAGGGCAGTTGAACTGAAAGAGTTAGACTACCTCCTGGTCATAATGAGCATGATACACCTCATGGTGCCCACTGTACAAAGTGAAGCATTAACTGCATTTTAGCTGCAGCTCAAGAATCTTTTTCTCCTAATAGCACAAGGCAGCAAGCAGTGATATTGAGAGAATTCTGATTATCAGTTAGGCATCTATACATGTAGGCCTATGTGTTTTACTATGACCAGTGGCCTGCAGCAATGCCAGATGCCCTACAATGTACGGGTGTACAATATTAAAAGGGACTCTGAGGAAAACAGCCAGGGAAAAGATGTTTGCGTATGATGCTGAACTGCACAGTTTGTTAGCTGACTGTGGTAATGAAATAAAAAAGAAGACACCCTATTTCTCATATAGGCCTAGATATGGTTGTAATTGCAGTAACATACCCTATTGTAAGAAGGGTTCCCATATTGGGAAAGTTTCTTGTATGTATAAATGAGGGTGAATGCTCATTTCATGTACCGGTATTTCATTTTTTCAGCAGTTTCTATCCAGAAAGTGGTTTTAGACAAGCTTAACCCTTTGCTTCTCAATATGATGGCATGAATAAAGTACAGAGGGAACAAATAGGCCTACATCATATGTACATGGAGTATTTGGCGCTACTGTGATTACTAAACGGAGCAGGAAATCATATAGAGTACATTGTACTATGAACAATTGGTTGAATGTAAATCAAAATCATTACGCATGATATAAGTATAACTTCTTTCCAATACAATACTGCTCTTCTGTACACTTCCAAGATGTTTCACATTCCAGAGCTGTAATCTCATTGATACCTCAGTCAGTGCCCTCACTCTGGCAAGAGGTAGTACTGACAAACATCATCAGTGAGTACGGGTACACTGGCTGGGCCATAATACAAACTGCCTAGAGCTGCGCATAGAACAAGCCATCCCTTGTGTTCTGTTACAATTTTTACAAAGTACGGGTTCTGCAGTTCAGGGTTACACATCATTTCACGTAGATAGTAAAGATGATACATATGTTTATGCCACATTCAAAATGATTGATTCCAAGATTCTGAGTATCAGTACATCTATCTGATATCTTGTAAAAAACAAGATTTAAATGTGAAATGTACTCATGCCAGAGTATTTTCACATCATTAATTTGGTACTGACCCTTCACAGGAAATCTAGAAAATAAAGCCCTCAAAAAAAGTTCACAAAGTACCATATAGATAAAATCATGCCTCATGTCATGAAATATAACTTTCCATACTGTACACAAGCTACTAGTACATTTACTGTAGGTGCAGAAGTGTTCCTTTACACACTGTAATTACCTCCGCCAAGGGAGGAGGTTATGGTGCCATACATACAAATGCTGTGAATTTGAATATCATCATGATCATCACCATCACTCTCAGCATTGAAACTCCCTTCCCTTAAAATCCAATATTGGTACCTGGTAAGTCAGAAAGTGTGTACATTTGTATGATCAAGATGTTTCAGATGTATACTAAAGATAAGAAGTTTTCTGGTGAAGTAAATGTTCCAAGTGATTGAAGAAATGCTTGGTTTCTTTTGTCTCACAATGCTATAAAGGCATCAAGAAATTATGGATTTAATACTTCTTTGTCAATGCACTGTAAGTCTTAATGAAAATATTATGCATGCAATATAAAATACTACAAATTTAGCAATATATGACAAAGTTGTTAACCTCCATGATGGTATACATATTGTACAATGTAAAATGTAGAGTTAACTACATAATGGATCTATTGGAGATGATACAGGTTGTTGTCTGCAAATATATCAACCAGGTGCACAATTTGACACCCCTCCTTGCTTAGTCTACAAGTGTACTATATAGGCCTAATGCAGGGTCACAAAAAAAAAAAGCTGCTGAAATCCAAAAGTGGCGAGCCAATGGAGTAAAATGGAGTCAAAAGGGACCTGGGTTGATCTCAATCCCAGCAGAATCTTCGTTAGAGGTAAATGACCAATTCATTTTGCCTCTTCTTACGAAGATTACACTGTGTATGCAACCAACAAGCGTGAAATCAAGAACAAGAACTCTGAGATAAGTTCGAAAGATTTAACCAAAGAAACACAGTGTTGGCAGTTTTTCTTCTTTAGCAATGCCTTCATTCCAATATGTTTGAATAACATGAGCTGTACCTTCCATACACATGAAAAAGTAATGAGACAAACTAAGAACATCCCAATAGGCTTTGAGATTAGGGATCAGGGTATATGAAATACAAAAAAAAAGAAGTATGTGCCCTAATTTTCACTTTTTTATCTCAGTAGAATGCTTCTTCTTCTTCTTCTTTTTTTTTTTGGGAGGGGGGGGGGGGGGGGGAAGGGGTGGGGGAGAAGGGGTGCCGGTAGTTTCTTGAGTCAGTTCCAAGACTTGAATTTTCTGTAATAAATCTTTGCCACAGAATCAACTAGTTCATTCAAAGTGCCAGCACTTTGGTGCTGAATCAGCTTAGTAAAGCTTATAATCCTTCTGAGAAGATTCACCTATTTGGAGTATTAGTGTTGAATCAAGAATAGACTTGACTATTGAAAGAAAAGGCCAAGAGGCTATTGTGCCTCATGCATAGTGTTTGGAGACAGGAGGGATCGGAAGACAGTGGGAGCTACCTCAATCCATGCAAACTACCTATACTATAGATGCATGAGTACGAGATGCAGAATGCCTACATGATTGTGTGTGTGCTTGTGTGTACACACAGAGAGGATTGAGTGAGGGGTTCACACAAAGCAGCTTCTCCAAGCGATCACCTCATTCTGCATAACAATAGTGCTTACACTGGATTGTACAGCGGAGAACTAATAAAGGTATGCAAACCTCACAACTTCAAGCTGAGATACTATAATGTACAATGTACGTAGTTCTGAACCCTGCCAGTGAAATGTGTCACAGAACTTTCAACCACTTAACCCTTTCTATGCCCATGAGCGAAATAAGTGCAAATTTCACACCAATAGACAGGAACCATATGTGGCACATAAAGGGTTTGCTCAGATTCTCTACAGGTACTGTAGGCCCTATCCTCTGAAATAAAGTAGCATTAGGAGATGACTGTTTGGCAAGTTGCAGCACATCTGCATGATTAGATTTTGCTCCAACATATATAATCTTGTGAGTAGTAGCAGTACAATCAATATACTAGCATAGGTTGCGACGAAGAACCACATTGAAGAATGGGACAAAAATATTAAATTTTCAAGAGAAAAATTAATAATTTTGCCCTCGGAGATGATAAATCTATTCTACTATTGGTGTTACAGAAAACTACAGTACATATTCAAGAATATTGTTCAACTTTTGAAATTCAGGAAGATACGATGTATGTTTTGTACAGATGGATCGGCAAAAAAAACCAGCATTATTACAGTTCAAACTTAAAAAAAAAAAATTAATTAGAGTGGTGAATACACCATGATTACCAGAAAACATGAAAAACTGATTCATTAAGGTGTACATGGTCATGACAGAATATGACCATGACAGAATATGATACTTTCTATCAAAACTTGTGTCACCATATGAATTTACAAACCCAATAAATTAAACTAGCCCTACATGTACAATGTATGATTAAATTTGCACTCCTGAAGTTGAATGTGTCAAATGTTAAAGGGACTGTACAGTTCTGGTAGAGGTAAGGATTTAGCTTTTAACATTTTGTAAGATATTAAGAAACCACTCTATGAGATGTCAAAGAGCATGCAATTCTAGGGGGTATCAAAAGTTTATTTGATGAAAATAGGTTTTGAAAGGGCTGAGATATATCCAAAAACAATGTGAAACAAAGATACAAGTGTATCCTAATAAAAGGCATGGCCTGTCGCCTTTTATCATTATCACTTTTTGGATATAGATCTCAGCCATTTGACAACCAATTTTCATCAAATAAATGTTGAATCCTTCTTGAAATTACATGCTCTTTCATATTTCATAAGAGGTTTCTCATTATTTCACTTGGAAATGTTATAAACCTGAATCCCCATCTCAACCAGTACTGTACAGTCCCTTTAAATGGGTATACAATTTCTATATGTATGGTAAAAATATAATGTACCACAACTTCTTGAAGTACCAGTACATGTACAAGTATTTGACTGATTATAAAAAATCACTTTCCTTCAAGTCAATATCATTGACAGTACCAGTAACCTTGTTTTATCTGCCAATAGACAGATTTATAAAGGACTTTCCTTTGGGATAATACCAAAACATCAAATTTGATTGGAAGACATGTATTGTAGGTACAACGTGATTACTTTTTCGTGAAAAGCATCACATTTCTAATTGTATGGTAAAATTTGGATACTTACAGCTGTACTATGCGGCCATAATAGGATCACATATGAAAAAAAAACAACAATTACTAGGTCACTCTGAATCTTCTCGAGTTTCCACAGAATTTCAAAGAATATCAAACTTTTGTCCATTCATATTTTCATAAAGTGTACATGTTTGCTCTCCATGAGCTTAAGAGCCCGAAAAAAAAAGAATAGAATAGAAAAGATGAAACCAACTCCCCTAAAGGACAAAAAATAAATTACATGTATCACTGTAACAGAATAAAACAAAAAACAAGCACACGGTTGTACACATAAATACAACAACAACAACAACAAAACCCACTTGCAAACAACCTGAGCGAAACTGAGTAGATTCCCGCGCCAAAGAAATCAAAATGGGATGATATAGTTTTGACTGAGATAGAGCTTCAGGATACTAACTTTTTTTTCAGGGGGGGGGGGGGGGGAGCTGTAGGCCTACAATGTACACATTGTACATCGTAATGAGAAACCTCTCATGAAATATGAAAGAGCATACAATTCTATGAGTAATTCAAAGCTTATTCGATGAAAACTGGTTTTGGAATGACTGAGATATCCAAAACAGTTCTCTCAATCCTAACAAAAAGTGGGACCCACCTTTTGTTTAATAAGATTGTTTTGTTTAACTTTGTTTTTGGACATCTCAGCCATTTCAAAACTGATTTTCATCAAATAAACTTTGAATTCCTCTTACAGAATGTATGCTCTTTAATATTTCATAAGTGGCTTTATAATCATCTGGCAAAAAATGAAGAGCTGTAGCCTCATCTCAGCCAAAATTATACCATCCCTTTAATATAAACAAAACACAAACACAGACACGCAAACATCTCTGTACTGCACAAACACACACAAAATAAGCACAAGCAAAATAGTACGAATGACAAATAATAATAGGTCGATGCAATAACTCTGAGAAGCCTACAGTAATTTCAAGGGTAATGGGGAGACAGAGCTGAAAAAGGAACACTGCTATGACACTGCATCCTACACATCATGAGCAATAGTGAACAAACATTTAAGTTCTAAACATTTTCACACTGTACTCACACCCTTTCACACAAGTACTCTTCTAAAACATGCACTGAACCATCAAGGTCTTTGGAGTTAAACAGAGTTCATGACAGTGAGATTACATGTGAGATAATATTAGTCATTAGGTATTTACTAGATTCCAGTATTGCTCATGATAAAATTTGGTAACAAAGGCTTAGAAACAGTAAGCATAAATGCTAATTGAGAATGGCACATTAAGAGCAACTGTAAAGAGTAGAAATGTTGGATATAACTCCCAATGAGATGTAGTTTTCTTTGATGGGAAAACTAAATATTTCATAGAAATTATTCAAACTTATCAAAATTGATTATAACCTCATGGGTCTTACTGAGTAAAGAATACATGTACAACTTTGAAACAATGCCCCACCTGCAAGAAAACTAAAAGTCAAGTAAACAGAGAACATAATATGCTAGATATTCATTACATAGTGTGCATGAAGTTCCATGCATTCAGAAAATATTCCAAAACCTCATCGTTTAATGAAAAGTAAATTTATAAGTTGCCTGAAACTTTTGAATTGAAATTGCATGCAATGTTTTTCTTTTCTTTTCTTTATCATAAAGTGAGACAGATATCTAAATTAAAACAAATCCCATTGCAGACAAGAAAAATGTCTATTATTCTTCATCATCAGTCATACAAATGTCACGACTTGATTCTTACCTGAAGGAAGCAATATGGAATATTCCGTTCTTCAAGAATGGTAGCATTGTACGTCCCTGACGAGAAGATTGGCTGGTTGTCATTGACATCAGTGATAGTGATGTTGACAATACTGCTAGATGCCAGTGATGGTGTTCCTTTATCCCTTGCCATGACTTCAAGTAACACAGAGCTGGCTTCTTCACGGTCAACTTGGCGATTTGTAGTAACAAGTCCAGATACTGGGTTAATATCAAACCATTCTGAATGGTTTCCAGTAAAAACTATGTTGTAAATGATCTGGGAGTTAATCCCTTCATCAGCATCTGTAGCATGGACTTGTGTAACTTGAGAGCCAGGTTCAGATGCCTCAATAATGGTAGCAGAGTAAACTAAGGGTTCAAATATGGGAGGATTGTCATTAATATCAGTCACAGCCAGAGTCAAATTGACCTCTGCATGTTGGGGTGGAGAGCCTCTGTCTGTGGCTCGGATGGAAATATCATAGCTGGACACCTGTTCCCTGTCAAATGGACTGGCTGAACTTGAAACAACCAAGAAGTATACTTGATTGCTACTCTGTTCAATGCTGAACTGGTTGGCTCCACCAGTAAGCGTCATGGTGACATTAGTCAGATCACCATCGTCTGGGTCTGTTACAGAGATGCGAGCAAGTGTGGTGTCTGCCACTGCTGCTTCTGATACCTGTGGGGATCCCCCTTCTTGAAGAAATAAGACCTCCAGAGAAGGTGGTTTTTCATTGATATTCATCACTGTTATGGACACAAATGCAGGCTGACTGGACATAGGTTGCTCAGCTTTGTCTTGGGCTATCACTAAGAAATCATGTGATGAAGACTGCTCAAAATTTAAAGGTCGGTTGAGATAGATTATTCCCGTAGCTGGATCAATGCGAAAAAACCCATCATCTCTCTGAAGACTGAAAACAACCTCGCCATTTCTACCTCCATCTTCATCTGTGGCTGTCACTTGAAGAACTGTACTATTCACCGGTGCACTTTCATTGATGATGGCACTAAAAGAAGTTTGGGTAAAGACTGGCGAGTTGTCGTTAACATCAGTCACTTCAATAACCACTGTGGTGTTTCCGGTGAGCTGTGGATCTCCTCCATCAAATGCTTCTATTACGAGGGTGTACTCTTGGATTGTCTCATGATCAAGGGTTTTATTGACCACAATGTCCATGTATACCCCATTTGGACGAACTCTCACATCGAGATCAAATGTGTTATCAATGTTGCCTGCAACAATCCTGTACCCCTGCACATCAAAAATGCCCTCATCAGCATCTGTTGCAGTAACTCCTGTAATTTTTGTCATATAAGGTTGTACTGCCTCTGTCACTTGTTTGTGAGTCACAACTTGAAAAAACTCTGGACTATTATCATTGACATCAGTCAGTGTGATCACAACAGATATGGCATAAAAGTTACCATTTTCACTCACAAACACCAATATTTGGTATTCTTTTTGAGTAGCTGTTTCTCTATCTAAAACTTGTGCAGTCCTAATTATACCTGTAGATCCATCCGCTGTAAATTCTGAAGGAACTGCTTGAAACAGAAACGCTGAAGTGTGGTCTGTATCATTTCGAAGATCACCAACAACTGTCCCAACAGGCTGCTCTTCTTTCACATTATAGGAGACACTTTCCTGGACTTGGGCTGAGCATGCAGAGATGAAGCTAAATCCAAACAGTCCTACTGCAAAAAGGAACATTCTCCATGACACCTCCATCTTTTGATACACCTGTATCTTATCTCTCGTTCTTCCAGAAGTGGTCATTTGATACCTGTTCCAACATGACTTCTTTCCTCCATTGAAAGGATAAAAGCTGCAACCAACATTTGTCCCATTTCTACAGTTACTCATCATGATTCAAGACAAAACTGCCATTGCTCCAAGGAACACACACGAACAAAATAAGCTTGTAATATATCAAGTCAAGATATAATCATATTTGTGATGATGCAGGTCTAGTGTGTACTCATAGTAGAAGCCTATTCACCATGAGCATGTGCTATCCAAAGTATGAACACTCCTTCTTTGGTCTGCAGCTTTCAATTACTAAAGAGTCAGCAATAACATCAACATCAGTTCACTTCTTTAGAAGATGAGGTAGAGATCTGTAATAGACCCCCGCGCACTTTCACTGTCAACAGGTCAGGATCACATTGCTACACAATGTAGGAGCCAGAGCCCTGGTATGTACAGTACAAAAAGTATCCCTCTGCTACTGAAAGGCATTAACTTACTAAAATGATTATGTTCTTCATCACCATTGGCATTGGTCACTTTAGTACATCAGCAACTTGCAGTAGGATCCTCGACCTACATCATGATTTTTGAACGATGCATACACAATCCGGTATCTCGCAGAATGTCTCCCCTTCTAGCTCACGCGATAACTTTCCAGACACCTCCTAGCTCCTCCAAAGGTTATCGCAACTTGGCAACAGAAAGCGTAGTTGTTGAAGTGTGTAGAAACGAGACGTGCCCGAGCAAATTCACTGTTGTGTTGTATACTCCGTTTTTCACGGCAACAAACTCGCGGTAGCTATTTAAACACTCTTGTAACATGCACTCACACTTTCAGAGTTACAAAAAGGACAATATTGGCGGATGCAGAAGTGATTTGAAGGAGAGTTATCAGGAATAATCGACGCCTAATCTGCCCGAACTGAGTGTGAGTGCTAGCATACTCGCCGTATACAGTGAACCAACTAAAACCGGCCGCCGCATTTACTGCGCTAGCAAAGTAGCGCTAGCTGGCTGCTCGCGAGATCTATCAACCGGTTGAATCCCTGCTGCTGCGAGCTGCACCCTCATACTCAGTATTAGCCAGCCGCTTCGTGCCCGTGGGGGATTTGAGGTACAGCGGAGCAATGATGAATTCACGAATGCGTAGTGGAGAGAACACGCATTCATCCACAAACATTCACGCCACGCCAGTGCCGTAGCGCCAGCACGCGGTAGATGCAAGATATTACTGAATTGTAAGTAGGAGGTTCATGAATTTTCTCTCATTATCATTATTATCATTTATTCAGCCAATGACAATGACAAATAATTACATAACATATAATCACATGAAAATAACACAGTTGATACAGTAACACAAATACACTGTTTACGTCTGACAAATTATAAACTGGGAAGCAATATGGGCTAGGGCTCACAAAAGTAATTATTTTACTATTTCCCTTAGGCATGTGAGCCCTCTTTTCAGTTTTGTCTAATATTTTCAGAATCCACCTCAAATTGTGATAAAGATTTACAAAAATCATTTGTCCCTCGATTAATTTTGTTAATAAATACCTGTATGAAAAGGTCATTTTCATTTTTGTATATGAAAAATCTAACCTAGCATCATATACACACAGCCTACTGTAACTTTACTCGTTGATCTTGAAATATAAGATTGACTTATTTCTTTCTATTTATTCAGCTATCTTTTCTTTTCTTTTTTTCGGTGAAACACCGCCTGGTTGTAACGTGACCTATATCAAAGTTATTATTTTGTTTTGATTTATATTGGGGTGCGTATTATCGAAACAAAATTGCACAAAATGTATAAGGACGTATAATTGACGTGGACTATGAGGAACCCACTAAAGCAAAGCTCGGATGATGCGGGTTCCAGTATTAGTGAACAAGGTGAACGGATTACAGTTAAACCAAATAGATTCAATAAAATTTTTAGGTATTTATATTCACAGTAATCTTTCATGGAAGGTACATGTTGATTATTCATATAATTGTTGTGTAAAAATGTTGGAGTTATTCACAAACTGAAAGAGTTTATATGCCCCGTCACTGTACAGTCATGGTAACCTGGAAACATTAAACTGCACATTACTTGAATATGAGACCATTCTGAAGCAGATAATTTTCACACAACAATAGATATATAATGTACTCTTCGATGAATCCCACAAGGATTGGAACAATCATCCTCCAGCATTCCCACTGATTCCCACTGATCAGTTACTAGTCATCCCCTTTAATCAATACGTAGACTGAAAACCACATAATATAGTCTTAATCATATTAAGCGACAATTTATTTGCCTGAATCCACTCAAATACTAACTGAAGTTCGTTATTCAAAGAATCGAGCAAAATATAAGAACCTGAGTGAGAATAAAAGAGACTTGTGTTATCTGCGAACAGAAGAAAAGACAACAAAGAGGATGAGTTCCGGTTTTAATGCTGTTGAGTTCCGGTTTTAATGCTGTTCATTTTAATGCTGTTTTCGCCGTATCTTCATACGTAATTTGGCTGGTCGTTTTCAGAAGAACTTAGTGCAGGTGTTGACAGAAAGTAACCAATATATAGAGAGAAACAAGAAAGAATACTGGCAGTATATTATTACACCATGTATACTGTGTATGACATTGGATAAATATTTTTGCAGCTTGACCAAAAGATCGGTCTGTATAATGGTCGTCGGGGATATGTTCCACTCAGACTGAATGGCTTCACGAAAACGTCAAAAAAAAATGATGGACTCCTCGAGACAGACGGTATATAATACACTGATTTTCATCAAAATCTTCTATGAAAAATATGAAATTGAAAAAGTGTTTACTTTCTTTCTTTTTTTGGTCAGTGTCAATGGCTGTAACCTACGCGATACGTAGTATTGATTTGAAATCTGTACATAAAATCGACCAGATTTTTTTCTTTTTCCCCCTTTATTTTGCAGCAACAGGCTTTTTTCACTTATATATCCCTCACTCTCTTCGAGGCCATTATATGCATTCTTCCAACTTTATTTCTTTGTAAATCTGTTTCAATTTCAATAGCACTCGCCCCTCATTAGATGAAATGCAAGAATCATAATCACTTTATATCCTACAATGTCTAATTTCTAAAAAGGTCTAATACCCCCGCCCCGTGACGACAGTCTTACCCAAGGAATGATCTTTCCTTGATCTTCTGCCATTTAAATGCCGTTACCGTGGCAACGCAGCTTCCGACACATCCGAAAAATATGTCTTGCACATCTTCCCACCAAGACTATTGTGTGTGCCACATTTCATAAGCTTTTGTTAAAAACTGAGGAAGTAGTTCAATCCACAAGATCTTTCCTTGATCTTCCACCATTAATATGCCGTTACCATGGCAACGCAGCTTCCGACATGTCCAAAAAATATGTCTTGCACATCTTCCCACCAAGACCAATGTGTGTGCCACATTTCATGAGCTTCAGTCGAATACAGAGGAAGTAGTTCAATCCGCAAGATCTTTCCTTGATCTTCTGCCATTTATATGCCGTTACCATGGCAACGCAGCTTCCGACACGTCCGAAAAATATGTCTTCCAAATCTTCCCACCAAGATCAAGGTGTGTGCCACATTTCATAAGCTTTGGTCAAAAAACTGAGGAAGTAGTTAAATCCGCAAGATCTTTCCTTGATCTTCTGCCATTAATATGCCGTTACCATGGCAACGTACTTTCGGTACTGTCGAAAAATGCGTCTTGCACATCTACAACCAAAGGCACACATCTGTACCAAGTTTCATGGAAATTGGGCAAAAACTGAGGAAGTAGTTTGCAACACAAAATTTTCCATCATTTTGGCTCATAATATGTGAGCTGTTACCATGGCAACATACTTTTTGTCACTGTCAAGAAATGTGTCATGCTGACCTATATCCTAAGACAAACATTCAATATGGATTCCATGAGAATTGGAAGAACACTGATGAAGCAGTTTTGCCATGAAGCATTTTGCCCTATATTTTACCAATAACATGCCGTTACCATGGCAACGCACTTTTTGCCACTGCGGAAATATGTGTCTTGCACATTAACATATTCAGATGAACATCTGTACCTAATTTCATAAAAATTGATCAAAAACTGTGGGAGGAGTTCGCGACGCAAGATTTGTACCCATTTTTGCCCATAATATGCCGTTACCATGGCAACGTACTTTTGGGTACTGTCAAAAAATACGTCTTGCACATCTACAACCCAAGGCACACATCTGTGCCAAGTTTTATGGGAATCGGTTGAAAACTGAGGAAGTAGTTCGCGACGCAAGATTTGCAACGGACCGACCGCCCGACCGCCCGACCGCCCGACCGCCCGACCGCCCGACCGACCGCCCGACCGCCCGACCGACCGCCCGACCGTCCGCTGATTCCTATATACCCCCTTCAAACTTCGTTTGGCGGGGGTATAAAAAATGTAAACGGAGTAGTCAGTATTGCTGAAATTTCAGAATTGCGCTGATTTGGAGTCTGAGCCAGCAAGGTTATGCTTCGATTAAATGAAACTGTCGACCGAACAGCCATTCATGAAGGATAGAGCCTATAGAATAATAAAAAAAGGAATGGATACCGGCATTTATAATGTGAGTTGTGCAATTTTGTTATTTGGACTATATAGAATTCACTGACTTTGGTATAGTTCATGGTCATGAATTACACTTTGGATTCTTGTATACGGGGATGAGACACAGGCTTGTTGTAAATAGACATGAAAAATACAGGGCTGAACGTTCAGCTCTTACGCATTTCACCCAATTCTATCACTTCTCACGTTGAACTCAACAATAGATAGAGAACAAAAATGTTTCCATCATCCCCGATGGCTACCCTAACCCTAACCCTAACCCCAACCCTAACCCTAACCCTAACCATAACCATAACCAAAAACCCTAACCCAACGTTTTTCCCATAGGTTTAACACGCGCCATGCCCCAATCTGTGCCGTCTTAAAAAAAACGCTCCCCCGATGTACGGAAATTCCCCCAATGCCGGAGTCAAGTTTCCACATTTTGTGTTGAAATCACGATGAGTACTAAAATCATCCACCGACAACTGTCAAAGCTCCCTACTGTGTGGAAGGGAGGGGGAACTCCATGGGAGCCGGGGATGCTGGGGGTGCTGCAGCACCCCTGACTTTTTGGAGCAGGGGTGAATAGCACCCCTGTGAAAAATGAAAGTTGGGGGTGCTTCGCACCCCCAACTTTAATCTTTTTACAGGGAAAGCTTGTTTTTTAATAGAAAAATGTCCAAATGCGAAATCTCCATAGCGTGGGAGGGGTATCCCCCTCTCACACACAACAAGCTTATAAGTGCAGACAGCACTATTAAAGCATCCCCACATTGTCCATGCATGGGTATCTTACTTTTCCTACTTTTCTATTGATTTTTTTTTTAAATACGCTACCTGAAGGGCTCACTAAATTGCTGAATTTCAATTCTAAAAATGCAGAAGTTCCCTCATTAAGGGTGAGGGTACCCCCTCCTAGCCTCCAGGGGAGCGTCGATGGAGGGGGGAGGGGCACCATATCATTTAGCCCCCCCCGTAATTTCCGAGATGTGGATTTTTTTTCCCTAACTGTCCCAATCTTTCACCCAAAGTGTACACCAGTCAATTCCGAAATGCGAAATTTCCCTCGTATTGGAGGGAAATACTCCCTCCCATGATCAATTTTATTTTCCTTTCTATTCTAGATTAATGCAAAACTCCCTCATATTTATGTAGGGGTGCGGGACAGTTGCCATGATATTACCCCCTCCAATGATTTCGCGGTGTCGGAAATTTTCTTGCTTTTTTGATGGAAAACTGTCCAAATATTTTACCGAAACTGTCCAGGAATTGTTGCAGTTCAATTCTGAAAATACAATGGGTTTATACCCCCTCCCACATCCTCCCCCTTTGGTCCTTTCCATAAGATTGGCATATCTCCGAATGATATCTTTCATCAAAAGATCTGTCATTTCAGCTTTAAAAAAATGCAAAAGTTCCCTCGTGTGGAAACATAATACCCTCCTTTCATTTATGCCCTAACCATTTACCCCCTTAGTTCCCCTTCATAGACGTAGTAGTAGTACAGTTCGCGGATTGATAATTTCCAAAAATTCCATCAAAATATGTTTGCCAGATAATGTCAACTGGATTCTAAAAATGCCACAGTTTCCTCGTATTAAATAGCGTCAATCCTGGAATAAAAATATTGGATGGGAGCTATGCAAACACATCACCTATACCCCCACCCTCCCCATCCCCCCCCCCCAAAAAAAAAAAATCCCCACGATGCGGAAAATTTTCTTGTTCTTTTTTTCATAGAAACTGTCCAGATATTTCAGAAAAAGTGCACAAGATTGTTTGATTTCAATTCTAAAAATGGAAATGCCCCTAGTGTGGGAGGGATACCCTTTCCCACACCCTCCCCCGTTAGGCCAACTTCCATATACACTTATTAGACTTTTGAGATTGACACTTTCGGAATTTTTTCACCAAAAAGTGCGCACCAGATCTGTTGCTCAATGCAAACAAATTCAAAGTTCCACCATATGCGAAGGGGATAGGCCTATTCTCTTTCAGTTTACCTCTATTCCCCCACTACATTTAGTAGGCTTATGCTTCTTTGTTTGACAGTTTTTCCAATATTCCGTCACAAATGACTATAATTGTGTATACTATAGAGACAATATATTTTCATTTCAATCCTTGAAATACAAAGACTCTCTCGAATGGGAGGGGTTAGGGGACACCCCTTTCCAAAACCCTCCCCCTTGCTGTTTATATTAGCCTCCATCCCATGCATTGATTATGGCTACATTACATTACATTATAAATCAAAAGTGTGCGCCAGAAAGTCCACATCTTTGAATTGCAATCATCAAGATGCAAAAGCTCTCTCATGTAGGAGGGGGGTACGTCCTCTACATCCTTCCCCCGCTTGGTCTCCCTCCGTAGATGACTTACTACACTAACACTGATAGAAATTCCAGGATATTCCACCCAGATTTTGCATCAGATCGGTGTTCATTGTTGATTTCAATTCTAAAACTGCAACAACTCCGTCGTGTCGGAGGGGGCTACCCCTCCAATCCCCGCCTCCTCAACTTCATACACATTTATTACACAGTGATGATGCACGTACGCAGAACAAGAGCTGATTATTCTCCGATTTAATGGTCATTCACATTTCCTTTAATATTTATTTTTCATACTTTTTTTAAAAATTTCACCAAAGTGAGCACCAGATCGTTGAATTTCAGGTCTGAAATTGTAAAATCTCCTTCATGTGGGAGGGGGACCCCCCTCCCACACCCTCCCCCTTTAGGTACCCTTCCATGTGCTTATACAAAGTGAAAGATCCACACACACACACACAAACTCTGATACAAACTTTCGAGATATTCCACCCAGAGTGTGCATCAGAGCATCGTATTTCAATTCTAAATATGATAAGGCTCAATCGTGTGGAAGGGCCTGGCTACCCCTCCCATCCTCGCCTCATCAACTTCCATACAGTTATTACACAGTGATGATGCACACGCGGAACAAGAGCTGATCATAACCCGATTTAATGGTCATTCACATTTCTGTGGATATTTATCTTTCATACTTTTTGAAAAATTGCACCAAAAGTGTGCACCAGATCGCTGAATTTCAGGTCTGAAAATTCGAAATCTCCCTGCAAAAGCTCCGTGGCATGGTAGCCCCCTCCCATCCCCGCCTCATCAACTTCCATACAGTTATTCCAGTGATGACGTGCACACGGTATACTACAAGAGTTGATTGTAACCTGATTTAATGGTCATGCACATTTCTGTGAATATTTTTTCATACTTATCAATGAATTGCACCAAAAGTGTGCACCAGATCGCTGAATATCAGGTCTGAAAATTCAAAATCTCTCTCCAGTTAGGTCCCCTTCTATGGACTTATACAAAGTGAAGACCACACACGGACAAAGAGATAACAGATACCTCTTTCAACAACATTTCATCCATGAACATAGTCCACGAGTATTCACTTTTCTTTCTGTTCTGATTGAAGAATTTTAGAATTTACCATATAAAGTGTGTTGAATTTCACTAAAAATGCAAAAGTTTCCTTGTGTGGTAGAGGGCTTTCTCGATGTCCCCATCCCCTCCCTTCACACACCCTCCCCCGAAATTGTCGACAGTGCTTGTATGGCCTATGCATCCCCCCATGTACTAACACGCCACTAATATTTTCCGGCAACCGAACGGGTGGCTCAGGGGTTCAGCACCCCTGTGAAAAAAGTTGCTCCCAGGGGCCTGCTTCATATACATGGCAAATTCTCTCACAAGCACTAATGTATTCTAGCCAATAAACACTTCAAATGTGTCACTATATAACCCATGTGCAATTCTACGTCACCTCCGCTTTGTCTTCGACCTCAGAGTGAAATAACACTGCACTTGGGCTATTAATAAGCATGCATTTGTCGTTCACATAAGCTATATAGGCCTACAGTGCACTCAAGATCGCATATCATTTATACGTTATTACTGTTCATGTAGTCGTCATCATCATCATCATCATATACCAATTTTTATCTGGGTCTATCCCGATAAGGGAGCCTCGGGTGCATGGCCGGAATTATCTCACAGGTCTCACGTCACAGCAATAGCTCTCACGCCTTCTCGCCATCTCTTCCCATTTGGGGCATCCTCCTTTCTTAAAGCCAACCCTCCGGGGTTCTCCAGCTTTCTCTTCCACATTCTCTTACATAATGATGATAGATAATGTGATAATAAGGTCTTATTTACCCAGGGTATCCTCTTCAGTGTTGCCACTTCTCTAGGGCCCTGTCATTATTATATTGTATTACCTTAGCATTACCAAGTACCAATTCATACACCTGGGTCGTGAGGGACTAAGTGGGTAAAAACATCTTGTTCAAGGACGTAAACAATGGGTGGGATTCAGGGTCGGGAGTTTTACCCACTACTGGTATGCCACGGCGCCCCTACACAATATACATAATTACTTGTATACATACACGTATTATAATAATATCTGCAGAGCTCTGTGAGTTTGTGTGTGTGTGTGTGTGTGTGTGTGTGTGCGCGCGCGTAGTGCCATTACATTAATTCATCTGGTTAAATATTCTTTTTTTTATGTATAAATATCATTGAGGTATGCTCCCTTCTGTATTTGGTATGTTCCAAACAAACTCTCATTTTCACATGTATTCCACTTGTTCTCAAAGTAATTTATGGTATCATGTTACTCGTTTGACTGTACATATACACCTAACAAAAAAGAGAAGAAAGTAAACACTTTTTCAAGTTCATTATCTCACAGAATATTTGGCCAAATATCAATATCTTATACATTGTAAGTGTATATCATGTTAAAGGCTATCAACCTGGGAGGTCAATAAAAAGGGAAACTTACGCATGAGCAAATACCCATTTGATTTTCTCTTCCACGTCACAAAAGTAAATATTTCAAAAATGGACAAGTTGTAATTCATGCATAATATGTGCTCTTTCATATACGTAATGAGAACAAAAGACAATTCAACCCAACAAGAAATACAAATTCGTTTGTATTAGTCATCCGATGATCTGTAAGCCTTTGTAGCCCCAAAAGATAAAGAAAGGCGAAAAATGATAGCTAAAATGTAGAATCTTCTGTCAAATCCAAATTCATGTTGCATTAAAATGGCAATATTGTATGTGTAGGTAAAAATTTGAAATATTATTTCAAATTAAGAAAATTAAAAATGATACTTTGTTCTTGAAATTGTCTCCAGAATTCTAAAATTCCTACATTAAAAGAACAAAATAAAGAAATTCTGTCCATCTCATCACCTCTGTTGCTTACTTCCTGTGAAATTTGAAGTTTGATTTGACACAAAATTCTTTTTTTATCCCGTAGTTTCCCACTTTATTTTTGTTCGATGATATAAAGAGATGCAAGGGAATGAAAACTTATTTGAGCTATTTCATTCATGTCTCTCATTGTGTTAAATTGGTATTTTATAATTGCTTTCTTGAAGGGTATTTGCATATGAATGGGAGATTGGGAGATGTCTATTTTTGCAATTTGTACTTTTGTGTCTTGGAGGACAAAAACAAATGCATTTACTCATGCATACAATTTCCCTTTGTATCAACCTATCAGGTTGAAGGACAACTGAAATAACCTTTAACATGGTATATGATACAATTACATGAAAAATGTGCACTGGAAAAAGTGTTTTCTATCTTATGAGCTGTGTGTGTGTATATGTATATACACATTGTACGTATACATGTATGATCTTGTCGACCCTGAAGAAGACGAATGTATCGTCGAAAATTTGGTCAGCTGAATAAATAGCACTGTTGGACTGTCAAGATGCATTACCACTCTACTTCTTCATCTTTGATATATATATATATATATATATATATATATATATATAACCACACACACACACACACACATATACATGTATATATATATAAAGTCTAGGTCCAAACATGTTGAGAATTCACATATTGGCTCCACGAAGAATCAAGAAATGAACTGGTACAGTAATGGATTTTTTTTTTTTTTTTTTTTTTTTGTCCAAAAAAGAATGAGTTTATTCGACTCCAATTTTCGGTGGCCTCCACCGAAAATTCAAAAAATCACTAAAATCACTAAACTTTCCACTTATTCCAGTCATACACTCATTCTTTATTGCCCCCACCCCCCAAAAAATGCATTACCAGTTTATTTCTTGATGTATATATATATATATATATATATATATATATATATAAAGAGAGAGAGAAAGAGTGTGAGAGAGAGAAGATAAGAGCATTTGTGGAAGTAGCTAGCTACGTAAACGAATGCTCTTATCTTCTCGCACTGTATATATATATATATATATATATATACATTGTATATATTTGTATATGAACACAAAATGTTCATACAACGTATATACAATATAAGGTATTTGTTATTACTAAAGTAGTGTAAATGTAGAAATTTTTCGAGCATTTTTTGTGACCAGAAACAAGCTTGAAAACAAAAGCATATGAATATATTTGCTTGCCTTTTGGTCAAATAGTTGATGTCTTGAATCCAAAGAATTAAATACACGCGAAGTCATCTTACCCAGCTGATTGCAAAGAATCGCTAAAATGTCCACTTTTTCAGTATGCAATGTTCAAACTAGACAAAATGAGCATAAACATGTACAAAGTGTATTTAAAAACATTCTTTATTAGCAACATGTATGTTCTTTGTAATAGCAGTAATAGCTTAACTGCAGTCAAATCCTTGTACAACAAATCATGCCATATAGAGACTCTTGTATGAATACACACTTGTGTGTTTGACGTACAGCGTATTAGCGTTTTTACATTGTGTGAATGAATGTCACATTATCTGTGATCTCAATCCAGAATACCAAAAATGTGACTCTAAGTACTGTATACAATGTACATAGAACACTTTTGCATCACATTAGCTAAGCGCAGTAAGGCACGTTTCTAACAACTGGGCCTTTGAAATTATTGTTGGACACCATGGTTTTTACGTCCTGTACTCTTTGCATTGAATCAGATATTCATTCCTCCTTGTATTGTTACAAAACATAATTAGCGGATAGCAAAATTGGACAAACATCGTTTATGGATGATACGGGACGATAATCAATGTCCTCAGCTCATTCCCATTAACCCAGTCTACAAATTCCAACCTTTTAACATAATGTACAAGTCCACTCATTTAAGTATGACTACACAATTTCTATGCTAGTTTTTTGAAGCAAACAAATTAAATATGTTTTGTTGCCTTGTCCATTTTTACTTGCTGCTGAATGTATATACAGTTCACTCCCGATAAAACGAACACGGTTATAATGAAATTCCAGTTACAACGAAGTAAATTCAGGCCACAATATTACCCATTTTATGTATTTTTATTGTTTATTTATTCGGTTATAACAAAATTTCAATATAAATAAAAGAAAACTGCCGGTCCCGAGGACTTCGTTATAATGGGAGTCAACTGTATATTTCTTAACCTGTAGTGCTATTCTGCAAATGTATCAGTCTTGATTGCAATTTGCATCCTATTCATTTGTAAGAGAACTGGCCTAAGTGGGTCTCACGTATGGCTTAAAAAACTAGATATATCGCTACGGCTACTGATATGCCTCCGCCATAATGCATGGTTCTCCTAATAGGTCTATAGTACAATGTCTTGACAATGTGTGATGACAGTTTCACACAATTGGCAAAATATTAAAATGACAGGTTTGACACAAATGTGCTGAAAGTTCACTTTCCGAGAACTAGGTTCAATTGGATGAATGATTAAAATGTCAGAGTGCAGGTATTTGGGGAACTGATGATTTTTACTTGACTTTTGACCCTTTTATAAGTTTATGCATTGAGTAATTTTCAAGGTATTGAGAAAAAGTATAATTTCAGTATCAAATGGGAAAATAGCATTATCTAAACCTGGCCTTTGACCTTTGACCTCACAGTTCCAAAGAGAATCACTGTTAGGTTGAACATGCATAAATATGTAAGTTTCATGATGATACCTGGAGTTACTTTCGAGATATGGAGGAAAAAGTGCAATTTAGCACTTTCACTTGACCTTTTACCTTTTGACCTTTGACCTTTTGGCAAGAAACTTCCCCAAAAATATATATTGGGTAATACATGCCACACATCAAGTTTAAAAAAAAAAAAACCTTCAGGCATATTGCATTTTAAGGAAAGTAGTAATATTTTGAGGAGTTGACCTTGACCTTTGACCCCCCTGACCTTTGACCCATGACCCCCAACTTCCCTAGATAATCACTGCCCATCGGTACAAGCATATATACTAAGTTCCATGAAGATACCTTGAACCATTTGCGAGATATGGAGAAAAACATGAAATTTCAATTTTTTTTTCTTCACAAAATAACCTATGACCTTTGACCTTTGACCCTGTGACCCTAAAATCCACACAAAGTATTATCCCCCAAGGATATACCCTCATACCAAGTTTGATGTAAAACCACCACACGGTTCTTGAGATATCGACAAAAACAAAACGGGACGGACGGACGTACGGACGGACGTACGGACGGACGTACGGACGTACGGACGGACGGACGGACGGACGACCCGAAAACATAATGCCTCCGGCCACTTCGTTGCGGAGGCATAAAAAAAAAAATCCTTACATGCTATGCATGTTAGATGTACCACTGTGTATCCTTTCTCCTCTTTTCCTTCAAAGCGTGATGTACAATATGTATTGGTGAATTTGTGTATTCTTCTTAGCATGTGGAATAAATGAACTGAATGCAATTGTCCTAACATGTTGCCTGGTAATGTACTTCTCTTCTTATAAGCCTCTATTGTTAACGTAATTCACATGCAAGGAGTTGGCATACATGCTACTTGGCCTGACGATCTGTTAGATTTCAGGTAACATATGTCAGGAATTCACTCCACATATTCTCTTAGAATAGGATGTTTTCATTGCATCCTACAAAACTAAGAACCCATTTTGAGTTCTCATAAAACTCACACCTTACTGTACATATACATCAGTCTCCTCTTTCTTGAGAATGCTGTTGACGGTGAACCTAATCTACGCTCGAGAACTACAAAATACCCTTGCCAGATACTTGATTATGCTTTTACATACAAGCAATGAGTGTTGGCATGCAATGACCGCCAGTCTTGGTACATGTATCAGTTAGACTAACTGCATACGACCACAATTTGTCTACTGTGCCCTTAGCCACAATTACACTGTACTACATTTGTATTACAGCATTGTGTACATTGCGGGATGCCACAGTTCTCAACAAGCCCTTGAGAATCATTCATTACTGAAACTACCGTCCCATTTTCATGATTATCCTTGGGACTTGACACAGTCTATTCAGCAGTCCACGTTCTCTGTCCACACTATAATCTCCAGTATGAAAGGAATTGAGAGGTACATGTAAAGGCAAGACTAAATGCATGTGGATAAAATCTTGATGTTGATTTCCCTCGTGGAACATGACAAGACGTTCAGTAAGCGCATAAAGTCACATCTTTAGTGGGACAGATGGCCAGAAGGAGGGCTGCTTCTTGTCACAGTTCCTGTCAAACTGCATCTGTATTGCAGTCTCCATGCCATGGATTGCAGGGGAGTCTTTCCCATACAGCATCTGCCAATTGATTTGAACCAATCAAAACAGTGAAGCAGATTTATCAAAGTGTATAAATGTAATAAATTCAGATAATCATTTGACGTATCCTCTTTTTGCAACATGAAAAACAAAATAATAGTCCTTCATTTTTATTGCAGGATGAATCTTTTATAAAATATATGGCATAATCTTGTCTTAAAATGGCAGAACAAATGATTTTCAAATCCCATTGATTTCTTTGTATAATGAGGAAATAGTGCTCATTTTTTTTTCATTCAATGAAATAAGGTCATTAAATATAGATATGATATCTTCTGTAAAAGAGTTTAACCCAACATGTAAAAAATAATTACTGTCTGAATATAACCCTTCCCCCTTTGTGTGAATATGAAAAACAAAAACATGCTGTGAACTGTTTGCTGGATATACCATTGGGTGGGAAGGCTGGCCTGATGCGGATATAGGTAAGAATTCCTGCAACGAATTGTGTCCAGTTTTATCACTGATCTCTGTGTAAGTACACACACAACTGGAGAATCACAAGTAAGTTGACTGTCATCGATAAATGTTCGCTTCGAGGCACATACTATAGTAATTTGCTATTCATGGTTTTTAATTATGTACCCCGTTGGGTAGCGAATAAAAATTGACTCAAAGGGTCATCCATGAATCCCCAAACTACCAAGTCTTCAGTTTAGTGAATTATTCTTTAGAACATAATGCAAAAATATGTCTGTCCTGGAATACACACCTTCATCTCTTTTGCTCTTCTCTGGCCTGGCTGCTCCTGAGGTGCACCCATCATGTTCTTCATTCTACTTTTCCTAGAAATGGAAAATTCAGGCAGAAACTCATCTTCCATGTGTGCTTCATCCTGTGATGTCTTTGGAAGTTTGTTCTTCTCCATCATTTCCTGCTTTCTTTTCTCATCAAATGCAAGTTTGATCTCTTTCAGCTCTTCCTTGTGCCTTTGTGATTGAAGAAAAAATTGACGCATCTCCTCACTTAGTTCAATCTCAAATTCCTCCTCATCATCTTCCTCAATGTAGTATTGCATGTCACTTTCTTCATCATCTAGCTGGGTTTCACTCAAGGTATTGTCCATGTAGTCAACATCACTCTGGTCAGTTGTGTAATGTTTACTACAGCGATACTTTTCAGTAGCTGAATGTGGGTAAAAAGGTAGATGGGAGCTCTTCTCATGGTGTACTTCCTCTGATGTCCAATAGCTCTGTGTGTGGTGTGGATTTACATAATGTTGGTTGTATGGGATGTTCCCCAGAGACACAGATGAGCAATGAGGTTGAAGGGGAGACTGACGGGGTATTGTCCTTGGGAAGCTGGAAAGATACAACCACCATTGATAACTCCAATAGTAATGATTATATGCATGCAGCCATGTGCTGGGGGACGACTCCCGACACTGAGACTGCCATGAATACTGGTTGTCAACCCACACTCTCATTTGTCTGTAGTGGTTCCAGTAGCGATCATACTTTGCTGCTGTGTACCACGGGTGGTCTTCCTCATTTTCTTGTCCTTCTGTCTTTAGTTCAGCCATCATGCATTGAGTAGCCAAGTTATCTGATGGAAAGACAGGAGATTCTGATTATATATTGATTCCGACATTCTGAGGAAACATTGATAAAACATGCAACCTGTACAAAGGTGTATATTATAACCACTGGGTAGTGAAATTGGTTATGAGATCATCATGCTTCAGTCGATTTGTATATGCCTGTATATGGAATACTCATTTGCTGCAAAGTTTCAAGTCTGACATCAGACTATATAGGATATCTTAGTAAATAATCAGCATTCTTTTCATAAAGCAAGATCACGGGAATCCAAGTGCATTGCAAGAACCCTTGATTTACTCCAAAACTTAGACAACAAACTCACAACTGACTGGCATTTTGGATGTGTCTAAAGCATTTGATGTTATGCCTTAAACTCATCTTCTTCTACAGATTGAATATTACTGCATTAGAAATAAGACCAAGGAATGGATAGTTTCACTCATGAAAGTCGGTGTCGAGTAGCATTCTTGAAGGAACAGTTTTGGGCTCTCATCTCTTTCTCACGTTTATAAATGACATTCATGAAAACATATCTAGTACATACTGTGTGGTTGTTTGCAGATGGTTGGTTGATTTAAAGGGGCATTCCAAACGATTTTCATAATTTCACATCATGTAGTACATAAATCGACAACTCCATGGGGTACATAGATTTGTGGAATTTATTGTGGTTCTTGAGCAGAAAAACAATACTTCGAAAAACCTTCAAAAAATTACACTGAACAAGGATGATGACATAGGAGGCTCACATATTTCAGAAATGTAGCAGTGTAATTCCATTACAACACTGCTTGCTTGCGAGTTCACCTGTGTATAATCTATGCATGCCTTCTTCTTTTGTTCTGGTTCCTTGAGCCCCAACTCATGCATTCTTATGGTGACTCTGCCATGTCATCATTCTTGTTCATAACAATTTGATCTATATTTTAACTAGACATATCGCTACGGCTACTGATATGCCTCCGCCATAATGCATGGTTCTCCTAATAGGTCTATAGTACAATGTCTTGACAATGTGTGATGACAGTTTCACACAATTGGCAAAATATTAAAAGGACAGGTTTGACACAAATGTGCTGAATGTTCACTTTCCTAGAACTAGGTTCAATTGGATGAATGATTAAAATGTCAGAGTGCAGGTATTTGGGGAACTGATGATTTTTACTTGACTTTTGACCCTTTTATAAGTTTATGCATTGAGTAATTTTCAAGGTATTGAGAAAAAGTATAATTTCAGTATCAAATGGGAAAATAGCATTATCTAAACCTGGCCTTTGACCTTTGACCTCACAGTTCCAAAGAGAATCACTGTTAGGTTGAACATGCATAAATATGTAAGTTTCATGATGATACCTGGAGTTACTTTCGAGATATGGAGGAAAAAGTGCAATTTAGCACTTTCACTTGACCTTTGACCTTTTGACCTTGGACCTTTTGGCAAGAAACTTCCCCAAAAATATATATTGGGTAATACATGCCATACATCAAGTTAAAAAAAAAAAAAAACCTTCAGGCATATTGCATTCTCAGGAAAGTAGTGATATTTTGAGGAGTTGACCTTGACCTTTGACCCCCTGACCTTTGACCCACGACCCCAACTTCCCTAGATAATCACTGCCCATCAGTACAAGCATATATACTAAGTTCCATGAAGATACCTTGAACCATTTGCGAGATATGGAGAAAAACATGAAATTTCAATTTTTTTTTCACAAAATAACCTGTGACCTTTGACCTTTGACCCTGTGACCCTAAAATCCACACAAAGTATTATCCCCCAAGGATATACCCTCATACCACGTTTGATGTAAAACCACCACACGGTTCTTGAGATATCGACAAAAACAAAACGGGACGGACGGACGTACGGACGGACGTACGGACGTACGGACGTACGGACGTACGGACGGACGGACGGACGGACGACCCGAAAACATAATGCCTCCGGCCACTTCGTTGCGGAGGCATAAAAATATTCTTATTTTTCATCCCAATTATCATAAATTCTGAAACGCTGTCCTCAGTATAACTAATTTATTGTTGTTCAAATGTAAAAATCTGAAAATCATCCGGAGGTCTCCTTTAATGATTTTGTTGAGACACCAAAGGATGAAAACCTGTTGGAGGAAGATTCTGATGAACTAATAAACCAGGCTGATGTATGGGGAATGAGGTTCAACCCAACCAAATGTAAAATAATTGAGAGTCACTCGTAAGAAAAACCCAGAACCATAATATAGTCATATTGCACTCAGAACAGATATGAAAGCAGTTTAAAACCACATCAAACATTCGGAATTCAACTTCAACAAGACTTAGGCAAAGGCACACAGAGTATATCACAGCTAAAGCTACTACTGTAAAAGTGGACATTGTGCAACAAGAAGCTAGCACAAAAGATTAAAAGCACACAAATACGTGTATTTTTGCATGCCATATGTTCCAAAAGTTAATGTCCTGATTCAGCGGAATTAAAAAAATGTGAAATTTCTCTTACCCGGCTGGGCATAAACAAATAACTGGGCAAAAATATTCACTTTTACAGTACTCTTCAAAGGGAATTTCAACCATTGCTCTGATCTAATTTCAAAGGAGAAGCGGTACTTGACTTTGGTAAGAGTCCATCTGGATTATATGCAGCAGCTGCATGGGATCACTACAATAGGAGGAATATAGAGAGTATTCAACAAACCACTATAAAAGAGGGCAGCAAGATTTGTCTCCTAGCACATACAAACTATGTATGAAGTATTCTAGGAAAGAATCCCTTGTGTCCCTCCCTCATTTAATTTGCAATACCACTCTAAACTCCTTACCCTACTGGCCTTCCTACAATGTACACCTAGTGAAAGGATGCATGCTGTCCCCAACACTTGTCAAAAGCGTGTGTGTGCATCCATGCATTCGCTAGCAAGGGTATGGTACATGTGGTGTAGAGGGGTTGACTATAGTAAAATTAGTTGCTGGGGGGGGGGGGGAGCCAAAATGAAGTCTAAGACTTCCTTTTAAGACTGTCTTACTTACAGATATCTGAATGTTACTAAATGAACAGCCTCTATTGAGATCCAGATTCTATCAGCATTTAAAGTTGGCTGGATCATGGCCAGGTGGAATGGTGTCAAACTTAAACTTTTTGGAACAGGTTTGTACTTCCAAAGCTTTACTGGGTTCACACAAACGCAGTCATCAGTCTGACACATACGTATGTACAGTACACAGCAGTGCTGTAAATTTTTTTCCTATGTTCAGCAAATATTCATCTTTTATCTGACTTTGTAGATTCAGATACAAGTATTTCATCTATAGGTATTGATAATTTAAAAGTTAGTTTGTGCATGACTGAAAATCATTATTCGAAGTGGTACAAAAGTACATTAGCGCCTTGCACCAGCTTGCAATTTCCCATTTATGCAGAAGATTCATATTACAAATAGTAACATATGTATCAGATAAACCCCAATGGCCCAAATTCACGAAGGTGGTACAAATGAAACCATGGTTTAAACCATGGACAAAAACCATGGAGCGCCAAGTGTCGCACAGAATATTTCGTTACGAAATTGGTCATTTCGTTGACAAAATGACCGTTTTGTTAATGAAATTATCGTTTCGTTGACGAAATGCTCATTTAGTTACAAAATGTTTTCTTTTCATGACAAAATAATCATTTCATCGACGAAATGACAGATTTCATAATGAAATATTCCATGCGACACTTGGCGCTCCATGGTTTTTGTCCATGGTTTAAACCATGGTTTTATTTGTACCACCTTCATGAATTCGGGCCATAATGTTTAGAAGGATCTCCCACCTCTCCTCTCTCCAAGATTTGGAGAAACTTTTTTGTTGTTTTTTACCAGGCATGAGAAAAGTTTTGTTACAGTGTATTTTCAACTTCATCATAGCTTTGCACATATATGTACATTGCATAATCTATGGCTGTAGATTTATCATGAGGGCAATTCCACAAAGAATGATACTTAATATTTCTTTAAAATCATAAATTTGCAATAATTTGATAAAATATATGAGCTACAGGGCTAACTTTATTATCCAATGCTAGAACTTGCCATCTTTGAGTGATATTTGAGGCAATTAAAGTATATTTAGGCATTTTCCTTCAAAAAACTAATTTTTGGGGCAATACATGTATTTGATTGATGTTTTTCTTGTAAAAATACACAATCTTTGACTCTCATTAATCCATATTTACTGTTATCAACACTTCAGAATTTATTTCAAAGCATTTTGATAAGAATGTACATGTACCAAAAAAATACTAATACTGGTATTTGCCTTGACTTAGGTAAGAACTGTGTTAAAGTATTGGGACTTTAAAAAGTGGACAAAGTTGTAATTTTTGTAACACTAAAAATGTAATGTCTGTAACACTCCATTTGTGACCCGTAGAGTAAATGCCGAATCTGTTGTCGATACACAATTATCAATCTACAACTTAAACAGGACCTGAGCACTCATTTCAGAAGAAAATTTCTTTCAATTTACTTAATGATCCAATTCACAATTTTTTCAACACATCCACATGGAGGTAAAGAATCATGTCCAAAAAATACAATGTCTGTGTTGGCAAACATTTTGTGTCATATCTACATTGTACCAAATGATGTTAACTGTAGTAATGGCATCTGCATCATGGTTCAACTGTGCACAAAAGCATAGGTTTCTACATGTAGCAGACGGTCAAATTCTGGATGGCGTTGTGGTTGAAATATGGGCATCTTGCATTACAAAAGTACTAACAAATCAAAACTCAGACTCTTATTGTTAACACTTCAGGATGACCCGTGGCGTTAGAACAAGTCATGAATGGGTTCAGAATGATAATGCTGATTTGTTAAAATAAGCCCACAAAATTACAAAATATTCTCTGAATAAAATGTCTGTAATGATGGAATTGCCCATAACCATCCAGCCACTTGGGCTACGGATACATTCAATCACAAGCATGTGGCTGCATCCTGTGACTAGGGCCATCCGGAGCATGGAGCATGTGGCTAGATGGTATTAAAAGATACCTGTGCTGTGTACATGTTAAAATTTACAGCAACTGGGCTGTGTATAGTTTGATACGATAATATTATAAGGCTGTATAAGTGCACAATTGCCGTTGAATTAAGACAAAAACAAGGACTTTAAAACTTACAAGATATTCAGTCAATAAGCAGTAAATTGTGTATAGGTCCAACCATACAGTGCAGTGTCACTGCCAAAATCAGTGACAATTCAATGAACTTGAACTTGAACTTGAACTTTATTCTTTCGACCCCTTTCGGAGTACCGGTATGAGAACATACATTCTATATACATGACTATTATACATATATACAAGCATAAATACATGGGGGAAAAAAAAAGAATATGAGTAAATGTAATATACAGACTGTAACAAGCTAACAGTTTATATAACAAGATGGCAAAAAGTATCGGAAAGATGAAACTGTAACTATCAATTCGCTTTTTCATCACACTTGCAAATCAGAACAGATATAACTTGAATGATATTAATGATAATAAGTACGACTTGGAAATAAAAAGAATATATACATGCTTGTACTCCGCCTATAGACCTATACAATGTAGTCTACATGTAGGTTCTATAAATTTACATATGAACTTTAATATCGGTATCTACTAAACTTTGCAGAGACTCCAACTCTCCCGTTTTCGACGGGAGATCTCCCGCCGAAGACCCATTTTTGCAAAATCTCCCGTTCTCCCGTTTGAGATTTAATTTCTCCCGCCCTGGCTCTTTGTCTCCCGTTGAAAAGGATTCCTTACTTATTTCTATCGTGTGTTGAAAAAATAAGCCTTAGATAGCACAAGAGAGCATCTAGAACCCTAGGAACTTCGCGCTTCGCACACATCAAGTTGGAGTCTCCCGTTTGCTAGGGGTTTCAGGCGGGAGAATCTCCAGATCTGAAGGTGCTTTGGGTTGGAGTCTCTGACTTTGACATAATAATATGAGCAAACTTGGCCAAGTTTTGAGAGTAATTTGGCATTTGAGGTATTGAATAACATTGAATAACACTGAATAACATAATAATATTGAATGACATTGAATTGTAACCAAAATCGGTGACAATTCAATGTTATAACCATGATTACAGCTAGTTCCACTTGAAAACTTGAATTTCAGTAGGTGGGACTATACATTAGCGATACAATCACAATGAATAAATCAAAGCTTGAATGAAGTTACCATACCACCAGACCTCTTCGTAATTGGTAATACGATGAGTGATAATGCCATAATGACATGGTTGAAGTTAAAATGATTGTTCCTTCCCTGCAGAATAACAGAATATGACAACATTTCATACTCACTTTCTTGCGATGCATTAATTTACGCCACACACAGGCACGTATGCAACGGTCTTAACACACGTACACCACACATACAACACAGCACACAGCCAGGCACCAGGGAGGTCACGGTGTACGCACGCAATGAAACGCACGCAGTGACAGTGTGGTGGACGAACCATGGTGGAACATTATGGGGCGCCAAGTGTCGCATGGCCTATTTCGTTACGAAATCAGTCACTTCGTTACAAAATAATATGATGACCATTAGATTAAATTAGATACCATAAGATAACGTCATACCGCCAAAGTAAGGCATTTGGCTTGGACATGAAAGTGAAAAAAAAAACAACAACCCATGGTAATGTCTCGAAAGGTGGAAATACCAAGGGTAATACACTCTTCTGGAACAAGTCAGTGAATTCACATATTTAGGACAAAATGTTTATGAAGATGGGAAGAATGGTGGAGAAATTAGGAGAAGAATTGGAATGGCTAAAACTAAGTTTACCCAAATGAGTAACGGTGTTAACATCAAGGAACATAAGGAACCGCAACCAAGCTCAGACTAGTAAAATGTTACATGCATTCAACTCTCCTTTACTGTTGTGAAACATGGACATTCTTGAATGATATGAAAAGGCTGGCTGCATTCGAGATGTTGATATTCAGACGCCTGTGCCGCATTATAATGGTCAGACAGGAAAACAAATCAGTATGTTCTAGATCATCTGAATGTCACAAAAACCTTGATGAAAGACATTAATTCAAGAAAACTCAAATATTTTGGCCATGTTAAAAGACATCAGAACATCCCAAAAAGTGTACTGGAAGGGATTATAGAAGGCAGGAGATGAAGAGGACGCCAGGGCAGTGTGTGGTGTAAACATAGATGGACAGGAAAGAGTGTGGCCGCATGTATGCACAGAACTGAGTTCTGTGATGTACACAAGGCGGCCATGAACAGAACAGAGTGAAGGTCCATAGTCGCCATGCAACCTTTGGACTGAAGACGTCACTTAAGAAGAAGAACGTCATACATCTCTCACAATTTATGTTCAGTTTATAATACATACAAAATATCAAACAAATTAAATAACAAATTAAAAGCATAATAAATAATTCTGAAAAAGATATGTTTTTAAGAAGACCCAAACTTGTCAAAATCTGTAATATAAAGTAGGAGGTTGTTCGATACAGGCCTAATGCTTGTACATTTGTGTGTGTGTGTGTGTGTGTGTGTGTGTGTGTGTGTGTGGAAAAGGTCTATCACTAGATTTACTTGTGTTAGTTTTAAGACCACGACATGATCTCGAAATCAAAACGACGAAAGGAGGAACTTGGAGCGCGGAGGAAGTCGACTATAGCTCACCGACTTTGCTTCATACAGTCCCTTCTATCGTTTCGTGAAACATATGTCGGAATTCATATCAATTTCACGTCTCCCTCTTAATATCTCCATGAGTTTCCAACCTTCAACTTTTGATCACTCCTTCACGTTACTGTTTCACCTTTCTCCTCTCATTCCGAACCCTCCCCTTCGATGGTGACTACATCAGGGCCTATGTGAGCCGCTGCAACAAAAGGATCCGAAAGTCGTGGGAGAACAGTTATTTTGCCTCCCTTTGGCTATGGTCACAACTCAGGGCGGCGTCCGGCCAATTTACAGCCCACTCGGTAGCCACTGGAACTTCGGCATCGCCCATAATTATTATTGGAGAAGTCGAGCAGGCCATGGACACGTAGCCGCAACAATGCCCTCTCGATATTAAGCAAATAATCAACGTTGGTGAAGGTGATGGGACAGACTATCACTTCCGAGGCGATCTGGATGTAGCTATCTTTCCGAAGCGCAGCTGAGGAAAGATAGCGTACACATTCAGATCGCCGAGGAAGTGATAGTTTGTCTCATTGCCTGAAACTCAAAGTTGATTATTTGCTTTATATTCCACATCTAGGGTCCTAGAAATTCCCATTTTATTCCACATCTGAAACCGTTTTAGCTGTCTTTAGGTATCCTTAGGGCTTAGGCTACATGTGCGCGTAGACGACAAAACAATGAATTTGCTGCGCGCACCGAGCGGCACTGAAGTGAAAGTGCGTTGCACTGTGTACTATCAAGTGACCTAGTTAATAGATAGTCCACAGTGCAACGCACTTTTATTTCGCGCGTACTCATCTCGCGTTAAGACTGTGTGGGCTGCCAGAGATCAGCAAAACAAACAGCTGTCTTTATAGATGACAAAACAATGAATTTGCTGCGCGCACCGCGCGACACTGAAGGGAAAGTGCGTTGCACTGTGTACTATCAAGTGACCTAGTTCTTCTCAGGTGATGTGATGGGCAAAACTACGCTTTATCACGTGATCAGCTCTTGACCAATCCTATAGCAAGATTCCTAGTATGTGGAATATAACATCACATATCGGTCACCTGTCGATTTTAGGTCAAAACTTGGCGAACTCTGGTGATATTCCTCGCGCGGGGTCCGGTCCTGGCATTGATCCAATGACGACCCACCGGCAACCGGACTATCTCCCATCAGCCATAATAGGCCGATATCTAAGCAATCGTCCGGTGGCCGGACGGTGATCGGCGGAACCGTCTGCCTCCATCAGTCCTATGATAATGATAGGCGTATGGAGGCCTACCGGCGGCGGCCCGCGCGCCGGTATCTGCAAGAAATTTCTCACAAGCTTCATGAGTTGTTGTTTTTTTTGTGTGTGACTATACCCCTTGGCAATCGGGACGCTTTTGCTTTGAGAAGGCAACGAGGATTACGATGCCGCAGAGACCACCTCCAAGACTATACTATCTCCACAGACAACAAATTCACAAGCCTATACTTTTGTGATGATAAACTGTGAAATCATGGACCTATATACTACACTCATGGACTAAGGCTGCATGGCTGTCGGTGATGCACGATGAGATCAAAGCAGGAAAGCATCTTAGAAATGCTATTGTGACGCTTTTCACAGAAACAGGTGTTTCAATTAATAAACGAGTCATGTATGTCCATGTGTGGTTATAATAATTATACATCCCTCCTCCCGCACTCGGGAGATTGGTTGCAGTATAGTTTAGCGCTGGAATTCAATGATCTGGTGCACAATTTGGGGAAATAAGCTGAGAAATGTTTAATCGAGAAGTATAGGAAAAACTGATGTTAAAAGACATGGCTTATATGGTATCCGTATCACGTGGATATAGGCCTAAGTCTATGGGAAGTTGACCCTCACACACGCTGGAGCTTTTGCATTTTTAAAACTGAAATTAAACGATCTGGTGTACACTTTTAGGGTAATATTTAAAAAAATTCAAATAAAAAGAAAAAAAATCAGGGACATTGGGAATAGCTAAATTGTGGTATATGAGACGGTCACCTCATTTTTTTTTCGCGTATTGAAAGTATATGTCTTCATATAAAGTTTTGTATATTCGATATGGAGACTATAAGGATATATGCATTTTTTTTTTTACTGAAACTGATATTCAACAATCTGGTAAACATTTCATTGGGGGCATAATGAGGCAATTCAGACATGAATGACTAGATCGAATTTCTATGTTTGAGTCTGCTCACTGTGTTAATAGGCCTAATGGCGGTGGAACGAGCGGAACTCCATAGCTCTGATGGAATTGAATTTTCACTCTTTTTCGTGAGAGATACAATCATTTGAATTTTTAGAATTAAAATTTAACGATCTGGTGCACTCTTTAGTCAGTTTGTTGGAATTTTGAAAAAGCTTTCAGCCAAAGAAAGAAAGAAAAAGAAATATTTAGTGATATGGTAACCGAACTGTTCAGTGTTGTCCAATACTATTTAAAGTGCAAACGCTGACGCGCCTTTCAATTACAAAGGCGCTCGCTTTATTGTGTGCTTGTTTCAATATTACAACAAAAGTAATTGATAATAATACAGATAGCGATGATCACAATAATAGTAGGGGAAGAGCGGGGAGAAGTGGGACATAATTTCAAGTTCGCCGATTTTCTTCTTATATCTTTTTATAGAAGAGATGATTACATTTGCTTTCGGGCTGGCATGAAGGTTCATTTTATTATAGGTGTAATCAAGATGGGTGTAATACATAAAGAGCCATAAGCTGGCAGGCTGGGGGTGGCACTGTTCTCAATTTTCTGCAGTTAATGAAAAGAAATAAAACCCTTATTTTGGGGGAGAAGTTGACCCATCCGTGGGTAAAGTGGGACAACGGCAAGGGAGAAATGGGAGCGACGGTGGGGGTAAAGTGGGACATCCTATAGAAATGTCAAAGTTGGAAGGCGTAATGAAACATTGGTAATAAAAACAGTCAAACATGCTTTAAAATGATCTTCATTTCAACAAAACAAGTTTGAATAATGTGTTTGAAAATCTGGGCCCCGTCTTATAAAGCCTTCAAATCGATCACAAGTCCCCAAATCAATCGCAACTTGCATTGCAGCACACACAAAACTTGTGATTGATTTCTATCACAAGTCTTTATAAGACAGGCCCCTGAACTGTTTTTGTTTTCTGAACAAATTATGCCCAGTAGTTAATAAATATAAACTTAGGCCTGCTGTATCTCCATTATCTTTATTGGTCTTTGCATTTTATTTTTAGAGTACATCAACTGTGAATTTGGGTAATAAATATTGTTTGATTCAACTTTCATCCTAATATGTCTGTTCAATACCAAATACATGTAATGGTATAATGAGGGACAAGGACACGCTGTCCGAACTGTCCCCGCACATGACATATACATAAATATGTAGGACCACTCTAACCATGCAGGCATTTGTCAAAAAACAAGCTATATTAGCTGCATATCAATAAGGCTCACCACCAGCTTAAATTGTGCCCTTGAAATCATGAATATACAAAGACAACAGGATAATTAACCTGATTTAAAAAAATCAATAGCAATTTATACTTATTTAGAATTTGCCGAACTGCATGGCTTTCTTAGTGTGATGTATGGTTGCAAGGGGTTTATTGTAGATATAAGCCATAAACAATCGCTGATTGATTGAACAGTTTTTGATTCAGAGAACGTGTCCCACTTGACCCGCGTTCCAACTCACCCCGCTCTCCCTATAAGATTTATGCGTCATATTACTCCATCCCCGTTGTATACGCCTCTTGATAAATATGTAATGACACTGTCCCATCAGAGGGACAGATATATGGAAATAAAGACGAGGTGACGATGACGAAGATGACGATAAAACTTACCCTAACAAAAAAGTCCTGTGGTACTCCCTGTGGTACTTGTCGGTACCACACAATGTACCACACACTTGTAATGTTACCACAGGAACTGTGTGGTACTGTACCACAGGCTTGTAGGGTACTCCCTGTAGTACTTGTCAGTACCACACAATGTACCACATAAATAAATGTTACCACAGGAACTGTGTGGTACTGTTTTACAGGCTCATGTGGTACTCCCTGTGGTACTGGTTGGTACCACACAGTGTACCACACAAATATATGTTAACACAGGAACTGTGTGGTACTGTGTCACAGGCTCGTGTGGTACTCTGGGATGTACCACAGGGCAGTACCACAGGACATTACCACAGGAAAGTTCCACAGGACAGTACCACAAGACAGTATACACACAAATTGTCCTGTGGTATTTTGGGACGTATACCACACAACAGTACCACAGGACAGTACCACATGAATTGTCCTGTGGTATTTTGGGACGTACCACAGGAGAGTACAACAGGAAAGTACCACAGGATAGTACCACAGGACAGTACCACACGACTTGTTCTGTGGTATTTTAGGACGTACCACAGGACAGTACCACAGGGCAGTTCCACAGGACAGTACCACAGGAAAGTACCACAGGATAGTACCACAGGACAGTACCACAGGAATTGTCCTGTGGTATTTTGGGACGTACCACAGGACAGTACCACAGGATTGTACCACAGGACAGTACCTCACGACTTGTCCTGTGGTATTTTGGGACGTACCACAGGACAGTACCACAGGGCAGTACCACAGGACAGTACCACAGGACAGTACCACAGGAAAGTACCACAGGATAGTACCACAGGACAGTACCACACGACTTGTCCTGTGGTATTTTGGGACGTACCACAGGGCAGTACCACAGGAAAGTACCACAGGGTAGTACCACAGGACAGTACCACACGACTCGTCCTGTGGTATTTTGGGACGTACCACAGGACAGTACCACAGGGCAGTACCACAGGACAGTACCACAGGGCAGTACCACAGGAAAGTACCACAGGACAGTACCACACGACTTGTCCTGTGGTATTTTGGGACATACCACAGGACAGTACCACAGGAAAGTACCACAGCGCCAGTTAAGGTGTTGTTGAATTGATATGCAATAGCGCCATCTATGATAATAAGCAGTATAACTGTGACTTGTACCACTACCATGGTTCGTTGAATAAATGCTCCTCCAAGTATCAACAAACTAACGTTGTGTTTCTCCTTAATTGCGTGGTGGCAGCGCTGGAATACTACCCACAGCCTAAGTTAAATCTTGCCCATCACAGGAAGAAATTCTGCTGAAATAAAACAGCCAAGTCCACCGTAAACGTAAGTTTTTACTTAGGACTTCAATAGCAACTAGTTTGTTTGTACGGTACAGTCCCACACACCCACAATGGCGTGTGCTACGGCCAAAGTGCCAAAGCAATGGTGCTTGGGTAAAATAGAAACCATCACCTCGTTTGAGAGTTGGAGACAGAATCTCCTGTACACCCTAAATCTCGACCAGCACTTTGCACCCTTCCTAGGCGAGTCAGTGACATGGTCCAAAAAGACCAAGACAAATCCTAATCGGGGCTTTGTTGATGACACTAGCTCTGTCCCCACAGATTCTCGCAAAACAGCTCAGCAAAAGGCTGTCATGCTTGATTTAATGCTAGGACAGATTGCCAATTTCTGTCCTGTGATTGCGAGGAACTGTATAGTCCGCAGTTCCACTTCCCTCAATGACATTTGGTCGAAAATTCGTCTCCATTACGGTTTTCAGTCTACCGGTGCCCATTTTCTTGATTTTTCTAACATCAAGTTGGAAAGTGATGAACGGCCAGAGGACTTGTACCAAAGGATACTTGCCTTTGTAGAGGACAACCTGCTGACCTCAGGTGGAGGTATTACTCACCATGGCGATACCATTACAGAAGACGAAGAGCTCACTCCAACTATCGAAAATTTCATAGTGTTGCATTGGCTCCAATTGCTTCATCCTGATCTCCCCCAGCTAGTCAAACAGCGGTACGGCACAGAGCTCCGCTCACGTACCCTTGCTTCTCTTAAGCCTGAAATATCTCAGGCCCTCACTAGTCTCCTTGAGTCAGTTGAGTGTTCTAGGGCCATGCGTGCCGCTGCCCTTCCTCCGCGCAATCGCAATCAATCTAACCCTAGGCGCGCTCAACCACAATCTCGTGTTCGACCTCGCGCTAAGCCTGCTAGGTCATGCCCCCTCTGTCTCCAGGCTGGCCGCCCCAGCAATCACTTTCTTAGTGTATGCCCCTACCTCCCAGAATCTGATAGGCAGTACATGGCTAAAGCCCGCCAGGTTGCTAAGATTTTTGATAGTGATGAGATGCTTGCGGATGACATTGAACCCCAGGACACTCAGGTTGACCCAGATGCGGTGTCTGGGCCAGACTCCAGAGACTCCCCTGCTACACTCCGTGTTCAGGTGCGTCAGTCTCCTTACTTTGACGCTTTTTACAATCATCATGTTGTTCGTGTCACTGTTGACAGCGGTGCAACTGGGAACATGATGCGGGCCTCTACAGCACATGCACTAGGATGTATTGTGGCTCCCACATCCCAGTCTGCCCACCAAGCCGATGGATCATCCCCCTTGGAGGTCGTTGGTGAAACCCGTCTCACGTTGTCTCGTGATAGTCATGTTTTCCATTTTGAGGGCTTGGTTGTGGAGAATTTGGATGTTGAGGTCCTTGCTGGGACCCCATTTATGGAGCGCAATGATGTGGCTATTCGACCAGCTAAGCGGCAGATATCATTGGATGATGGCACTGTGTACTCCTATGGTTCCACTGGGAAGTCAAAAGTTGGCCATGCTGTTAGGCGTGCCCACGTTCTCCGAGCTCCTTCTAAAACCATGACTCTCTGGCCAGGAGAATTCCTTGAGCTTGCCTTGCCTCCCCAGTTTGCAGATGAGGAGACCTTTGTGTTAGAGCCTCGCACAGACTCTCCTCCTACTCCCTCCCTGCCAGAATTTTTCCCGGTTCCCCAGGTGGTCCCGAGTATCGCTGGTAAGATCCGCATTCCCAATCTGTCTGAGGCGCCCTGTATTATTCGGCGCAATTCGCATTTGTGTCAGGTCAGCCCCATGTGTATGGAGGATACAGGTCTGTCTACCCCACCCATCACAGGTCGGCTTGCAGCGCCCCCCACCCCGCCCCGTGGGGAAGGCTCCTCTGCCCAGTCTGCTGAATCAGTGATTCTCGATCCAGATGGGATTCTCCCAGCACAGACTAGACATGCTTTCCAGGCACTTCATGCCAAGTGTGACAGTGTGTTTAGCTCCTCTTACAAGGGTTATAACGGTGCTTCTGGACCATTCCAGGCTGTTGTGAACATGGGCCCAGTCCAACCACCTCAACGCAAAGGGCGGCTCCCCTTGTATTCCCATGACAAGCTTGTCGAGTTGCAGGATAAATTTGATGACCTGGAGAAACTTGGTGTTTTTGCTCGTCCAGAGGACATTGGTGTCACTGTTGAATATGTCAACCCATCCTTCTTGGTCAAGAAACCCAATGGCGGTCACCGGCTAGTCACAGCCTTTGCTGATGTAGGTCGTTATTCCAAGCCTCAGCCCTCGGTGCTCCCTGATGTTGATTCTACATTGCGTAAAGTTGGTCAGTGGAAGTACATTGTTGCATCAGACCTTGCCAGTGCATTCTATCAGATACCCCTTTCAAAGGAGTCCATGAAATACTGTGGTGTTGCTACACCCTTCCGAGGTATCCGAGTATACACCCGGTGTGCCATGGGTATGCCAGGCTCTGAGACTGCCTTGGAGGAAATGATGTGTCGCGTGCTTGGAGACTTGTTGGTTGAAGGCGTTGTTGTCAAGTTGGCAGATGATCTGTACTGTGGTGCCGACACACCACAATCCTTGCTGCAGAACTGGTCGCGGGTACTGCAGGCCCTAGCTGCCAATGGCCTTCACCTGTCCCCGACCAAGACTACTGTCTGTCCCAGGACTACAACTATCCTAGGGTGGATCTGGTCTGAAGGAACCCTCCGTGCAAGTCCACACAGGATGACAACATTGTCAACCTGCTCCCCTCCTACTACGGTGAAGGGCATGAGATCGTTTATTGGCGCGTACAAGATGCTTGCTCGTGTGCTCCCCAGCTGTGCTTCGTACGTGAGCCCCCTTGACGATTCTATTGCTGGCCTAAAGTCTCAAGACCGCATCCACTGGACAGATGAGTTGCATGGTGCATTCACCAAGGCTCAGTTCGCCATTCAGTCTTCACGGACTATCACTCTGCCACGCCCCTCTGACCAGTTGTGGATTGTCACAGATGGGTCAGTCAAGAAACATGGCCTCGGTGCCACCATGTATGTGACAAGAGACAAGAAACCCCTTGTGGCTGGTTTTTTTAGTGCTAAGCTGCATGGCCGCCAAGTCACCTGGCTCCCCTGTGAGGTGGAGGCATTGTCAATCGCCACTGCCACCAAGCATTTCAGCCCGTTCATTATTCAGTCACATCACCCTGTCTGTATCCTTACTGACAGCAAACCATGTGTTCAGGCCTATGAAAAGCTGTGCCGTGGAGAATTTTCTGCTAGTCCCAGAGTCTCCACATTCCTAACAACTGTGAGTAGGTACCAGGTATCCATTCGCCATCTAGCTGGCTCTGCGAATGTACCAGCTGATTTTGCCAGTAGGAATGCTCCTCCATGTCAAGAGCCCAAGTGTCAGATTTGCTCTTTCATTGCTCAGTTGGAGGGCGCCGCTGTTCACCGCAATACCATAGACGAAGTTCTGTCTGGACGTACACGCATGCCATTCACATCCCGCAATGCGTGGGCACGGATTCAATCTGAATGCGCAGACCTCCGTCGTACACATGCCCATCTCAAGCAGGGTACCCGCCCTTCAAAGAAATTGACGGATATTCGCGATGTGAAGCGTTACCTACAGGTCGCTACCATTGCTAGTGACGGCCTCCTTGTTGTCCAGCAAGAACGCGCGTTCCAGCCACGGCAAGAGCGTATTGTAGTTCCCCGCAGGGTGCTCCCTGGCATCCTCACTGCCCTCCATCTCCAACTGAGTCACCCTACCCCACACCAGCTCAAACAAGTGGTGTCTCGGTATTTCTACGCCTTGGACCTTGATGCTGCCATTCAGCAGGTAAGCCTAGGTTGCCACTGCTGTCTCTCACTTCGGAATGTGCCTCATGCTGCCACACCCCAATCCACAAGTGATCCGCCATGTGTGGTGGGTGTATCATTTGCAGCAGATGTCATCAAGCGTGCACGACAGCTCATATTCGTCATCAGAGAGACAGTGACATCATATACCTCATGCATGCTGATCCCGGATGAACGTGCTGGCTCCCTCCGCAATGCTCTACTCCATTTGTGCCCACCTTTACGACCGCTAGAGGGCCCTCTTGCTGTAGTGCGCACAGATCCAGCCCCGGGCTTTGCAGCCCTCCGGAATGATGAGTTGCTTCGTAGACAGGGGATTACCCTCGAACTTGGTCAACCCACAAACGTCAACAAGAACCCTGTCGCTGAAAAAGCAGTACGGGAACTGGAAGATGAACTACTCCGTGATGATCCACATGGTGGCCCAGTTACCCCCCTTGCCCTTGCTTTTGCTACAAATCGCCTCAACAGTCGGCTCCGTGGTAATGGCCTATCTGCTCGGGAGCTTTGGACTCAACGTGATCAGTTCACAAGTGAACAGATCCCTATCAAAGACCAAGATATCATCATGACTCAACACAACCGACGTCGTGCTAATCATGCTCCAAGTGTCAAGTCAAAGGCACCCACACGACCGCCCCCTTCACCAGACATCACCATTCACGTTGGTGATCTTGTCTATCTCCGCACGGATCGCTCCAAGATGCATTCCCGACCCCGCTACCTCGTTTGTAGTGTTGAGGATGAGTGGTGCAACGTTCGCAGGTTCGTCGGTAACCAACTTCGGTCCACATCTTACCGTGTGCGCCGTTCTGACTGTCTGAAGGTTCCGTCCGATGTCCCCACTTTACCTTCTCGGTCCCCTGAATCTGATGGTGATGATGTGAGCGACCTACCCAGTGTCGATGCAACAGATCAAGCGAGGCCCCCGCCACATCCTCCTGAGGTTTCTACAGTAGCGGATGATCACATGCCCCCTCTGCATCCCAGTGCTATCACTTCGGTGCAACCTGACCTCCGGCCACCGGAGCCCCCCGATATCCCACATGAACTGTCTACCCCACACGATGAACCTATACCCCCACCAGCTCCTCCAGACAATTGTCAGACACCTGTTGTGCCCTCACCTAGCCGACGATATCCCCATCGCAGCCGACATGCCCCGCCTTACCTCTCCGATTATGTTCTCGAATAGATCAGTGCCTCGAGGCCCCCCCCCCCCCCGGTTTTGTTCGTCAATGACATACAATGTAGTCTGAACTTTGTTGTTTTACACTATCATGTGACAACCTTTGTACAGTTTGCGTAGTAACTAGTGCCTGGTGCTCATTCAATCCCTCAGCTAGTAATTTTTTTTCAAGGACTGTGATTTTTGATAAAACATTTGATGTTATGTTTCACATGTACTATATACAATGTACATTCATTCTTTTGTTGTTTAATAGGTCATCCTGATGATATGTGCTAGCTACAGGCATATTTTTGTTCTGGGGAAACTCTTTATATCAAGGTCCTCCAAGGAAGGAGACTTCTTTTTATTTGTTTTATTAGGTTGTCTGACATCATGCAGATTATGTGTGTTAGCTACTGGCATGTTTTTGTTATGCAGGGGAAATCTTTATGATAAGGTCCTTGGGACCAAGCTGTTTTGTTTGTTATCAGATATTGTACAATGCTAGTCAAGGTGAATTGTGCTATTGTTCCCAAGTGCTGTATACTATAGTACGATTTTAACAGTCAGTTTATATTGTATCTTATACAGAGTATAATGTTTCATATATGTCTTTTATAATTGTTCATGCATCCCCCTTTTTCTAATCACATGCCTTCTTTATTAGATACACGTATGTCGGTATATTTTTAGTCTGTCACCTCAGTTTCTCCCATTCCTATGGTGCCAGCTCTATTTCTCTTTCAATTATGATTAATCCACTTTATATTCATGTTTGCCCGATGCGATCAGATGTCTTATCAATATTGTCAAGGTTTGGAATTTTTTTTGGTTGCACTAGTAGGTGATGTCACAGATAACAAAAATAAAAACAATGATTTGTTTTGTTTTGAGATTTTGTTTATAATAATTGTTTGAGCAGCAGTAGTAAGGTATATTTGTATATGAATGTTGATACAATGTAGTTTTTATGATACCGAGAAATGGCTATTTGTGCAGTGTGATGCTTGCAAAACATATTGTTCCCATGTTGAAGATTGTAAGCAGTTATTTTTTAAGATACAAGGTGTGATATTGGTTTTTTGTTACCCTACATGTAAGTCATTTATGGACATAGGTACATGTACACTGTATATGTATGTTGATTTATGATGTTAATTGGAGAAAGTATAGTGTAAAAGTTTTGTTTATTTGTTAGGTGACTTAAACATATATTTTATAGGATTTTCATATTGTGTTTGTTCTCATGTCACTATAAGTTTGTACTGTGAAGTTAGGTAAGTGTTGCGGTATGTAAAACTGTTAATTTTTGTATAATTGCTGTAAGGAGGAAAGAAGTGATTACGCCAGTTAAGGTGTTGTTGAATTGATATGCAATAGCGCCATCTATGATAATAAGCAGTATAACTGTGACTTGTACCACTACCATGGTTCGTTGAATAAATGCTCCTCCAAGTATCAACAAACTAACGTTGTGTTTCTCCTTAATTGCGCAGGACATTACCACAGGACAGTACCTCACGACTTGTCCTGTGGTATTTTGGGACGTACCACAGGACAGTACCACAGGACAATATCACAGGGCAGTACCACAGGACAGTACCACAGGAAAGTACCACAGGATAGTACCACAGGACAGTACCACACGACTTGTCCTGTGGTATTTTGGGACGTACCACAGGGCAGTACCACAGGACAGTACCACAGGATAGTACCACAGGACAGTACCACACGACTTGTCCTGTGGTATTTTGGGACGTACCACAGGACAGTACCACAGGATAGTACCACAGGACAGTACCACACGACTTGTCCTGTGGTATTTTGGGACGTATTACAGGACAGTACCACAGAGCAGTACCACAGGGCAGTACCACAGGACAATACCACAGGAAAGTACCACAGGATAGTACCACAGGACAGTACCACATGACTTGTCCTGTGGTATTTTGGGACGTACCACAGGACAGTGCCACACGAATTGTCCTGTGGAATTTTGGGACGTACCACGGGACAGTACGACAGGAACTCCTGTGGTAATTTTCGATGTATGCCACAGGAGAGTACCACAGGAACTGTCCAAAATCCCACAGGAAAATCATAATATGGTGCTATTCCACACAGAAGTACCACACAGCAAATTAAATTCGTAAGTACCATAGAAAAATGCTACAGGATATTCTTTTTTTTTTTCTTAACATTTTATACCAGAGGACTATCACATCAGGAGAGTATCACACAGCAGTACCACACAGGAGTACCACACTGGAAAATTGTAAGGCAGAATCAACTGAAATTTATAACAAAAATACAAACAAAAAGCACATATTAATATTCCTCAATTAATTGATAGATGAGTTATGCTGTGAATTATGACAATTGATTTGCCATTACTTATCCTGTCCTATACTCCTACTGTATTACCTATTTAGTGAAAGTGCTGATGTAAAGCATGAGAAATTTCATAAGGACTTCTGTGGTACTCCTGTGGTACTCCTGTGGTACTCCTGTGGTACAAATTTTTACATAGCTCATGAATATTCATAAAAAGCACTCTAGATTTTAGAAAATACATATATGACTTAAAAAGTCAAAGTATTAATGATGGAACTTACTTTGAACTTTATGAAAGATTGTCTAATTATGTTATGTTATTCCCAATATCATAGATATTGTTATGAAAGTGTAATTTCTTATCTTGATTATAAAGTATAATCGAGTTAGTAACCATGCCTTAATGCTTTACGGATAGACGGCCATATATATATGTACTGATAGGGTCGATGGCTACCTAGGAATAGAATATGACTATATAGATCTATTATAGGACTAGATTGGCACTTGGCCATTAGACTGTCGTTTGAGGTTATATGTTAGGAGTAGGACAGGTTATTAAGTAGGGCCATGTTTGTCCTGAAATCCATCACTCACCTATCAGGAATATTCCTTGAAATGAGGCTAAAAGTCTCCCAGATTTTTTTTTTTCGATCTTTCCTGTGTGGTACTCTCCTGTGGTACCATGGAAATGCTGTGTGGTACTGCCCTGTGGTAATGCTGTGTGGTAATGATCGACCTGTGGTACTGTCCCAAAATACCACAGGACAGTTCCTGTGGTACTGTTCTGTGGTACTAGTCCTGTGGTACTGCCCTGTGGTACGTCCCAAAATACCACAGGAATTCCTGTGGTACTGCCCTGTGGTACGTCCCAAAATACCACAGGAATTCCTGTGGTACTGTCCTGTGGTACTGTTCTGTGGTACCGGTCCTGTGGTACTTTCCTGTGGTACTGCCCTGTGGTACATCCCAAAATACCACAGGAATTCCTGTGGTACTGTCCTGTGGTATGTCCCAAAATACCACAGGACAATTCCTGTGGTACTGTCCTGTGGTACTTTCCTGTGGTACTTTCCTGTGGTACTGTCCTGTGGTACTGTCCTGTGGTAATTACCACAGGAGTACCACAGGACTTTTTCGTAAGGGTAATAATAAACTTTAATGATGGTGATGGTAATCATAACGAAAAAAAGAAGAGTGATAATCATAATCACAATAAAAAGAATATCATTAAATGAAATATATAAATAAGTTTTTCCCCGAATGGTTATACATCTCTCCCCAACCTTAGGGATGCATACCCCCCCCCCCCCCCCACTCCCTTGCCCTGTCTACGCCCCTCACAACTTCTGAGAAGCCTACATCAATGTTCAGTGAATGAATCGTAACAGAGCCTTGTAATGGAAGGCTCTGAATCGTAACAGTGCCGTATAAATCGTAAACCTCTGTTGCGCCCCCTTTGATCACAGTATACAATCCGGATCCGCAGAAGCTGTATGTACATAGTAAATATGATCTGCCCTCACCAGGGTAAACATACGAGTAGTCAAGCGGTACACATCTTGTGTCGGGCCGAATGTACAGTGCATGCATCTCACCGACGCCGAAGCAGCCCGCTGTTCGCTATCTATCAACCGCCGCTAATATTTGATGGTGTGGCGTTTGTCCTCTATTCCTGCGTATATTTTGAGTTTTGTTTCGACAGGCAGAAGAAGCATCGATAGAGTTTCATCTTTCTACTCCATTCACGTACATTATAACTTGGGGCTTCATGTCGAGCAGGTAACTGATCTCCAAGTTTATGTCGTACCCTCACTCGTAGAAACTTCTCAGGCCCAGTTAAATGGGCCATAAATCTAACGTTACAGTGCACTGCAGTGTACACTGCACTAAACGTATACCGTACTGCTGAGTGTTGTCCAACAGGCAACACTGTCAATTCAATTCAATTTAATTTATTTCACACACCATTCTCATGTGTCACAAACCCCTTTTGGGGACAAGTACATTGCTTAGTATAATTACAAAAATTTGAACAAGGTTGATATTTACATGGAATGTTGCGTGGGGGACCTTGAGAAAGCACAGCTTGTTAAACAAGGTCCCCTTAAAAAAGAATTATTACATGCAGATGAGTGGAAGTGATATACAGTGTGTTGCAAAATGAATGAAGGGCTGAGGTGGGAAACAAAAAACAAGAGGAGGGAGGAAGAGAGAAAAAGAAATAAAAGACGGAGAGTAGTGACATACAGTTCAAATAGGTGTAAATACACACATTGGTCTTTAATCGCAGGTCGTCATCATGGTCATACTCCTACTAGAAGCACAGAAACATTCTGATTGCAAGCATCATTCTTCAGCTACAGTGATCCGTAACATAAATTGACTTTGGACCAGGGACTAGTAGGGTAGCCCAGCAGTATAACTAAGTCAGTTCGGGAAACCCACTCACAAGGGGGGCCCCTCCTTATAAGTAACCCGTCCCCCTTATAAGTAACCCCGTCCCCCTTATAAGTAACTACCGGGGCACCCCTTATAAGGAGTCTCCACGCTTTTTTGCAATGCAACGCGAAAATGAAAGGACTGCGGCAATTCGCTTGATTATGTCCATAAAGCTTCACAAGTTTCCTAGTTACTCACGTGGCGACCGAGTACATGTACTCAATCGCTACGTCTGCACTCAAGCATTGCCGCGCTGCCGCGCCTGGCGACACTCACGCCAGTAATCGCTCGCATTTCAGCATTCGCATGGGTCGTTTGACATCGCATTTAAATCCATGATTTTAGATATGATGCCTCAAACCGATTTTGCTCAAATTTCGTGAGTAACTAGGAAACTTGTGAAGCTTTATGGACATAATCAAGCGAATTGCCGCAGTCCTTTCATTTTCGCGTTGCATTGCAAAAAAGCGTGGAGACTCCTTATAAGGGGTGCCCCGGGGGTTACTTATAAGGGGGACGGGGTTACTTATAAGGGGGACGGGTTACTTATAAGGAGGGGCCCCCCTTGTGAGTGGGTTTCCCGAACTGAAGTCAGAGACAGAGTAACGGTTTGAAATGCATAGATCTAGACTATCTAAACCCTAACTAACCGTTCATCAAGTTAATTGTAAATTGGCCTATTGATTGTCAGTATTTAGTAAGCAATTATTGACCATGACCTTGTCATAAAACTGTTCTCAGGAGAGCAAGCTGATTATATCTAACTGCGACCAGCCCAAATGCCCTAGGATTAATTATAACCCTAAGTGTTAAGTCATGCATATTGCCAACAGTGCAACACCAAACAATGCTACACTGAGTGGAAAATTATTTTTATTGATGTGTATTTGTATAGATACAAATATTAACTATAAATGCATGTATCTTTCTCAAATTCCTCTTTACCCGGTGAGGATGGGCTGAGTTTGCTACAAGAGTACAAGATACATTTCCCATCTTGGACACCTGCCCGAGTATACTTGGTACTCGTCTTCAAAGGGTCAACTAAATTGCACATTATATAGCATATTTATTTTCACTGAACTCTCATCACTTTTGTAAATTTGAGCTAGACTGAATTGGTTATCAAAATTGATGTTGATGTCCACCTTCATGTCATCCACGCACCACTCTTCACTAGCTTTGCTTTGTGGTGTATGCCAGCCGCGGCGATACGGTGCAATTACTTGACTTGCCAAAAGCATTGATGACCTCAAAGTCTCATTTGTTTAAAGTATTAAGAGTTTATGTACAAATGCAAAACCGCTGGGGAAGTGTTGCAGGACAATCGCAGTATCTCACCTTTGAAGCCGTCATTTGAATGATTTAATCTACACAGCAAATTGAAGAAGAAACTATTCTCTAACTCGCAATTTTAGTTATTTTAGGTTTTATTGAGGATAGACCTGTGAAAATAACGTCAAAACTTATCTTCCAGAAAAGAAAATTTGGTCTCTAAACAAGTGGTATTTTCTCACATTTTCCTTTATTGCCCCAAAATGAAACTGCGGTTTATGACTTTTGGCCGTATGTTCATACATTTTGTACTGTGTTCCAAATATTTTTTCTGTATCATTTGTTGCATGGTTATGTCGCGAAAAAATTTAGATCACTGTCTTTTGTGACCCACGTAAAATCCATAATGTAAGCAGTACGCAGTCCGATGTATCGGTTTTCGTGCTGCATGAAGCAGTTGAAGCACATTGCAGGGTTTGTCTTTCACCCACTCACCACCCTGTGGACCGAATACCGAACCCTGTCGCCGTGCGCCGAAACTGACACCGCTGATTGGCTAAGTGTGCGCTGAACAGTAGAGAACGCATGCACAGGAGGATGATCTAAGTGCATACATGTCCAGTATTTTCTCTTAAATTTGGTTGTCTTTTTGCTCTAATTTTCACATAACTACTAATTGTGCGAACATGAAACTTTGCAAGTAGTGGGTCTGATGTAGTCATACAGACTAGCAATATATTAATCAAATGCATAAAACTCATGAATGCAAGCGCAGACTTGTGTCGGGAAATAATCGTAACCCTTTTCCATGCTCGACTGAAACAGAAAAATAAACTATCTCGAATGATACATCAGCATTTTTGCCCCAAGGATGACATATGAGATATATATTTTTATATAGAATGTGAAGTTTTCGAGGGATTTGGTGATAGTACTAGGAGGTAAACTTACAAGAATTTTTGTCCTTCGCTCCGGAACAGTGCTGCCTTGACCTTTACGAATTCAAAAGCTTTGGCCTCTTATCCCGGAGTTAATTGCACCGTATCCCCTGGCCTATATGCTGCTAGCACAATCTGAATTTAAAGTTTTCTATCTATAGTCTATACAAGAAATTAATATGAGGGTATGATATCTTTTAAGCAAATTAGAACTAAAAATCAACGTACAACTGGTTATGACCAGTTATTTAGATGGGAGAGTGCACACTAACTTGTGATACATGTGTATGTGTGCTGTATGTTGTGTGTTTGTGTGCACTCTAGGAACAGCATTTCTCAACCAACTTCTTTTACAATGTGCCTTAATTGTTTATGTATTGATTTTTAGCTATAGGTTACTGGAAAGATACCGTCATATTTGTGATAAGTTAGATGGCTAACTGCAGTGACAAATGTTTGAAGAAAGATTCAAAATGGCCTATGTCTGAACAGCAGAAAGGATAATTTTGTCGGGATTTAGAAGAAAGCAAAGTATGGTCAAACGTACAATTGTACATATTTTATATACATGTATATCACCCTAGGTGATGCATTTACAACTGTACTCCTACCTTGTCATTCATATTTGAGATTTTGAATAATTTTCTTTGTTTTCTATCCCTATTTTTTTTTGGTCAATTGGTGTAGCTACCTGACTGAATGTTAACTGAGTATTCTAGCAGTAAAAGTGAATGATTCAGTCCCTGTAAGCAAGCCAGTCATGAGGCAAACCAGTCTACTAGCTGCAGGCTGTCAGCCATGGAACAGGGATGTGTGTGCTGCTTCACATGATAGATTTGCCTACTGTGCTACTCTTGCAGTTTATATCTATCAGGTGAGTGTTTTGGGAAATTATGCTAATATTGCATATGCTTGTCTTTCCATATTCTTAATTTAGTGCTTTTTTGAGCATAGAGATTGTGATTCTGTGTTGACATACAGTGGTTATGCCATATTGAATTCTTCAGTGTACTTGTTACCACAAAGACATTGTTAACACCTCAGTGGTTCATACTCAAGCCCAATGCCCACTGTGCGACCTGAGCCTGTGATCTGGTGCGAATTGAAAGTAACCTTGAGCTTGCACCAGTACCCCCTGTGCGACTTCTTTGCGATCTCATTGCGACCTCCCTGGGACCTCCCTGGGAAATCCTTTTTGTCCCATTTCCTTGCATGCGTGCATGGTTGAGGAATATGCAAGTTCTGTATTCTTTTGCACGCCAAACTGACCAATAATTAGCAGTACTACCAGACAGCTCTAGCTTGGAGGCCCCTTTGGCCCACTACAGTGAAACCCGTTATAACGAGTTCGGTTATAACGAGGTGATCGCGTCGGTCCCGTTTTCCTTTGCGTGTAAACCTATGGCAGAACGAATCGGTTATAACGTGTTCGTTTATAACGAGGACAATTTCGATGCATCGTGATAAAGAAAAACATAAGCAATTTGATCGGATATAATGAGGTTCCATTTTCTTGACTTGCCGCTTTCAAACACCCGACAAACGAAACACTGAAGACCGAATTCACGCTATCCAAGTCTCTTTCCCGTTTTGCAGAGTACCTTTCCTTCCATGTTTTCTTCTAAACCACACGATAAGACACAGAAATACCTTCCGATGCTCCTACTAAGCTATTGAATAAAATCGTTCAATTTTCTTTTTCGCGAGATCGTGTGTGATATTACGTCAGACCCCACCGCAACGAGAAAACAAAAAATAACGCAGTAAAAAAACTTTTCATGTAGCGACACTTGTGGCCAAAATGGACAATTAGAGTGCGTGTGTAACTCATCATTATATCCTTTCCATTTCTAGTTCCAACTTCCAGTTGTTTTGCCGGCTAGTAAATATAAGTGTATATGATTACCGAGCCGAAATAATTAATGAAATCATAGCGATCCCGCTGGGTGACAGTAGCGACAAAATGATTGAATGACGCATGTCAATCTACTTAATTGAGTCGGTGTTCACAAAAAGAAATAAACGCATGTAACAGTTTGAATAGATCTAGGTTGGTTCATTATCATGTAACAAATGATAATGTAATTATGAGTGTGTATGATTGAAGCCGAAATAATTCATGAAATCATCGCGATCCCGCCTGGTGACAGTAGTGTAAAAATAGTTGAATAACGCATGTTAATCTACTTTTAATTTAGTCTTTTAATTGAAACACATTTAACAGTTTGAATAGATCTGGGTTTGCTCATTATTATTTAACACTGCATTTCACTTTGAAGTAGCATTTCACTATGAAGATTTTCCTTTCTTTCAGAACGGTCTATGAGGTACAGATTTGCAAGAAAAGGATCACAACCTTCCAAATTCAATCCTGTCGCATATTTTTCAAGAACGAATGTACAAAACGCGAAGAGATTTTCGGAAGAAAATAAAGAACGCATTTTAAATTCCTTCGGGCGCAACGATCATACACTTTATATAGGATTACAGCCATGACAGCCGAAATGATTCATGAAATCATTGCATTTCCGCTGGGTACCAACAGGTATCAGTACAGATTTGCGTAAAAAAGATCACAACCTTTCAAATTCAATCCTGTTGCATATTTTTGAAGAACAGATGTACAAAACGCGAAGAGATCTTCAGAAGAAAATAAAGAACGCATTTGTAATCCTTTCGGGCGCAACGATCGTAGGATTACATCCAAAATGATTCATGAAATCATAGCATTCCTGCTGGGCACCAACAGGAACAGATTTGCGTAAAAAGGATCAATTCCAAATTCAATCCTGTGGCATATTTTTTAAGAACAATTTTGTACAAAACGCAAAAAGATTTTCAGAAGAAAGAACGATCATATGGTGTAGGATTACAGCTGAAATGATTAATGAAATCATCGCTTTCCCGCTGGGCAACAACCGCGTAAAATACCTCGCAAGTTCGGTAAACAACGTACTCTATTTGCGCTGGTGTTTAGAAAAACTTAAAAAGTGCATTTTATACAATCTGATTTTGTTCATTGTCATTTTACACTGCATTTCGCAAACGAAAAAACATCATTCTTTCAGAATGATTCAATACAAGAGGAAGACATAGGTGTAGAAAGAATCACGAATATGATCCTGCCGAGTAGGCCTACTTCTCAAGAACGTATTTGCAACTATTATTCGAAGAGATTTTGGGAAGAAAAGAATTAAGTTAAACGCATTTCAACCCCTACATTTTTCGTCTTTTTTTGTATCAATCAACAAATAATTTCCCTTTATTCTCTCAATAATAATGATCCATAATCGTGTAATAACAACGCAAAGGATGTTCTTAAGTGTGATTGATGGGTATATGACGTCATGCTTATGTTTTTCTTTGTTTTTTATGCGTACGGTTATAACGAGGTAATGTCGCCGGTCCCACGGACCTCGTTATAAAGGGGTTTCACTGTACTTCTCCTTTCTGGGCTTATTGTGGTATCCTAAGTACTGCCTCCAAATTGTAGAGTAAGTCTTTGATTGGTCCCTGTATCACTGCAAAATAAGCTCTTCTTGCTCAGGATCTAGCGATAATGGGGCTTTTAATGGAACAGCCAGTGTCATCTTACATTGTTGTTTTGAGATGCAAGACTTTTGAAGGGGAATTTCAGTGCAGCTTAAAGGAAGTAATACTTTTCTAGCACAAACAAAGAAAATTTGATCAAAAGTGAATGAAAATAAAGATGTTATGATATTTTGAAGTTCTATAAATTTTTCTGGAATGAGTTCGTGAACAGTGAATCAATTGGCCATTTTTTTCACATATTGCCACGTAGGTTATACATAAATTCTCACATTTCCAGTTTATCATTTAAGTGCTATTTTGCCATGGGTCTCAAATTTTGATGATAATGTCTAACTGATCAGGGCATTATCCTTGAGCTTAACAGTGTAAGTGATTGGCAGTAAAGGAGTGAAAGTTGAAATATATGTATGGTATGATACACTGACATGACTCAGCATAGCTGGATGCCTCTGACAGTGAGTCCTGACATCAGGGTATACGGTTGACAAGACTTCTTGTGCTGAAAGGCTCCTCCCTTCTTTCACCTTTTCTCATGTACAAAAACTACATGAAGACTGTGCTAACTGATAACTTTATAAGGTTTGCTAAAGATACTCATTCTCAAATGTTAAAAATCATACTGAATTCGGAGATATCAATGTATATTTTGTTGCTAAAAAGTCTCATGGTGTTATACAAAATCTAAGTATAGTGATGAGGGACTATTGAATGGTGTGATGCAGCATAAATTGAACAAAGGTTAGAAAGAAGAGGAAGGACATAAAATTTCTTCAAAAGGAAAAGAGAGCACTGCTACTGACAGAGAGAAATGACAGGATATTTTTTGTGAGGAAAGATCAAGAATTTAAGAGAAGGATCATACACAATGTGATAGAAGTCATTATATGACACGGGATGCCCACTTAATGTGACACCTTTGATCTTTCTGTATGCTAAAGGCTTTATTATCACCAAGTCGATAGCCTGACCTTTTATTGAACATGTCCTGTTTTCATCAAGTCCTTTATCTTTAATGGTAAATGTATGACTATGACCTTCTTTCATCTGTTTCTTAGATCTTTCCTCCACAGAGACATGTATTTTGATTTCCATGCCCATTTGATACAGAGCATCTGCAACCCTTTGAAATTTGTTCTTTAATCCTTTCTTTTTAAAAGGAATAAAAACAAAAACACCATTTGTGATGAACATTACCCAGTCAGTAATTGTGATACAGCTCTAAAATGTAACATTTAGGCCTATACTCTCCCGTCCTAAGAAGGTTTTAAATATCAAAGTCAATGGGCTTCTGCTTCTAACTTTACTCTTCATGTTACCATTTGCTGTACAATCCAGTTTCCTTTAACCCTAAAAAGGGTTGAATCAACCCCCCCTCAACATTTTTCACGACTACTCCACCGCTCGAAATTTTTTGACCGTGCTGTTCGCTGACTTTTTACTTTCAAGTCTTGCGCATCTTTTGACACCACTTTCGCGAAAATCACGCATACCGTTACGACGCTGCGTGACCTTTTATACATGCCTGTCAGACCAAACATGGCTCAAAAACGTGATTTTGTGTATTAAGTCTGTGCAAATGGAGTTTTCTCTTCTTATTCGTAGATATGATTATTTTCACTTTCATAGGCTGAAACTAATTAATTTTAGCATAATTAGGCTTGAAATAGGTTCTGTCATAAATTTTGAGAAAGAAAATGATAAAACAAAAGGTCGAAAAACAAAGAAATACATAAGAAATTCATAAAACAATAAAATACATGAGAAATTGATTTTGATACCAGATTTTTTTTTTTCATGTACATTGTTAGGAATGGTACAAAGAATGTTATCACCAAAAATTAGGATTCTATCAGCTTTAATTTCTGATTTAGAGCAAAAAGTATGATTTTATGCATATTATGATGAAAATTTCCATTTTTAAAAATATTTTGGTAGATTACGCCACAGGTAATGTATGTGCCAATTTTCATGGTGATTGCACGAGTGACGGTCGAGATCTCGGGGGGTGGGGGGGGTTGAATCAACCCCTCCCCGGACACAGAACACTCAAAAAAGCCCGGCCTGGTTAGGGTTAATAGTGCCATTACAGTGTATTTTATCATTTGCTTTCAGGCAGTCAAAATACCACTTACTGCAATTTAAAAGATGCACACTTCTTGTGAGTAAAATATATGGCAAACCCAGGATGAGAAAATTGACAAAGTCAAAGAAGAAAGACAGAGACAGGAAACTTGTAGGAAATTTGTTGGCCAAGTCATGAGTACAGTCAAATCAAATCACTGTCATATTTCTGAAGAGGTCATTAAGAAATTTTGTGTGGTCAGAAGTAATTATACTAACATTATTCACACGTTGAATAATCGGACTCTAACACAGTGAGCTGCAGATGGATAAAAGAGACCCTCTTACCTTTAAAGATGAATTTACAGAATTTGTTGGACTCACTCTGATGGTTCAAAAAGTAGTCGTTTGTTAAAGTTATTTTGCTGTATTCTATTTCATTTTAGTTTACTTCATTTTATTAGCTCACCTGAGCCAAAGGCTCAAGTGAGCTATTGCGATCGCCCTTCGTCCGGCGTCCGGCGTGCGTAAACTTTTTAGATTTTCATCTTCTTCTTGAAAACCCCAAAACCAATTTTCATCAAACTTGGCAGGTAGCATCCCTAGGGGGTTAGGAACTCAATTTCTTAAAATGGGCACCATGCCCCACCCAGGGGGCCCCCAGGGGGGCCCAAACCCCCCAAATTAAGGAATCTGTAAAAATCTTCTCTAGAACCAGAAGTGATAGAGCTAAGTTAATACTATGAGTTGGTACATTGATGACTGTAGTTTCAAGTTTGTTCATGGCAGAATCAGGGGTGCCCCCCTTGGGACCCAGGGGTGGGGGGTGGGGAGGGGTCCTAATGGGGCCTAAATTGTACATTTTCATCTTCTTCTTGAGAACCCCATGACCCATTTTCACCAAACTTGGCAGGTAGCATCCTTAGGGGGTTAGGAACTCAATTTGTTAAAATGGGCACCATGCCCCACCCAGGGGGCCCCCAGGGGGCCCAAACCCCCCAAAATGAAGGAATCTTTAAAAATCTTCTCCTAATCAGAAGTTATAGAGCTAAGATAATACTATGAGTGAGTACATTAATGACTGTAGTTTCAAGTTTGTTCATAGCAGATCCAGGGGTGCCCCTCTTGGGGGCGGGGGGGGGGGGGGGGGGGAGAGGTTGGGAAGGTCCAAATAGGGGCCTGAATTGTTGTCCCCGCCGAACGAGTTCGAGCAGGGGACTATGAAACGGGCTCCGTACGTGTGTGTGTCCGTGTGTCCGTCCGTCCGTCTGTGCGTCCGTGTGTGATCAAAATGTTCAATTTGCTACTTCTCTGTCATTTATGAGCCAATTTTGATTCTGTTTGCTTTATATGATAGCACTACATGGGAGCTTTGAAACTTCTACACAGAATTTCAGTTGTGACCTTTGACCTTGACCTTTGACCTATATTGTACATTTTGCTTCAAAATGCTACTCCGCCATTTCTAACCCGATTTCGATTCCGTTTGCTTTATGTGATGGCGCTAGGTGAGGGCTTCAAAACTTCTACACAGAATTTTGATTTTTGACTTCTTTGACCTTTGACCTTGATTTTTGACCTATATTGTACATTTTGCTACAAAATGCTACTCCTTCGCCATTTCTTACCCGATTTCGATTCCGTTTGCTTTATGTGATGGCACTAGGTGAGGGCTTCAAAACTTCTGCACAGAATTTTGACCTTTGACTTCTTTGATCTTTGACCTTGATTTTTTACCTATATTGTACATTTTGCTTCAAAATGCTACTCCTTCGCCATTTCTAACCCGATTTCGATTCCGTTTGATTTATGTGATGGCACTAGGTGAGGTCTTCAAAACATCTACACAGAATTTTGACCTTTGACTTCTTTGATCTTTGACCTTGATTTTTTACCTATATTGTACATTTTGCTTCAAAATGCTACTCCTTCGCCATTTCTAACCCGATTTCGATTCCGTTTGCTTTATGTGATGGCACTAGGTGAGGTCTTCAAAATATGTACACAGAATTTTGACCTTTGACTTCTTTGACCTTTGACCTTGATTTTTGACCTATATTGTACATTTTGCTACAAAATGCTACTCCTTTGCCATTTCTAACCCGATTTCGATTCCATTTGCTTTATGTGATGGCACTAGGTGAGGGCTTCAAAACTTGTACACAGAATTTTGACCTTTGACTTCTTTGACCTTTGACCTTGATTTTTGACCTATATTGTACATTGGCTACAAAATGCTACTCCTTCGCCATTTCTAACCCGATTTCGATTCCGTTTGCTTTATGTGATGGCACTAGGTGAGGGCTTCAAAACTTCTACACAGAATTTTGACCTTTGACTTCTTTGACCTTTGACCTTGATTTTTGACCTATTTGTACATTGGCTACAAAATGCTACTCCTTCGCCATTTCTAACCCGATTTCGATTCCGTTTGCTTTATGTGATGGCACTAGGTGAGGGCTTCAAAACTTCTACACAGAATTTTGACCTTTGACTTCTTTGACCTTTGACCTTGATTTTTTACCTATATTGTACATTTTGCCACTAAATGCTACTTCCGGCGGGGACATATGTTATGCACCGCGTAATTTCTACTTTTCCTTGTTCATTTTCATCTTCTTCCTGAAAACCTCTTGATGGATTTTCGTCAAACTTGGCAGGTACATTGTAGCATCCCTAGGGGGTCAGGATCTCAATTTATCAAAATGGGCGCCATGCCCCACCCAGAGGGCCCCAGGGGGCCCCAATCCCCCCAAATTAAGGAATCTTTAAAATTTGGGCCCTTATTGCACATTTTCATCTTCTACTTGAGAATGCCTGGTCAAATTTTAGTAGAGCTGTGAATAATTTAGATTAGTGACTGCGTGAAAGGTGAACTTGCGATACTCAGGTGAGCGCTAGACCCGCGGGTCTCTTGTTTTGGTAGGCCTAAGTAGGACTTACACTGTAAGGTAATTATCAAATTATGCACTATATTACATACCAGGGGGCAACTTCAGCTATAAGTAAAATGTCACAAGTTTTTAGTGATTAATATAAGCCACAATGTATTACTGATGATTGAGCACTATTGCAGTAAAATACGAAAACTTTCTTTTCAATTTATGATTTCAACATTGTAATTTTGTTATATAATTTGTCATTGAACCACAACTGCATAGATTTTCACTTAACAAATTAAAAGTTTCAAGCACCATTTGTGTTCATCCTTATGTCTTAAACATTGTGTTCAATGATGGGGCTGCACACTGTGCTCTTGCACTGTACATGTAAATTGGCACTTTATGATTTAGATTTAAATTCAGTGTCAATCCGGACAGTTTTTTATTATTTTCTTGTGCATGTGCACATAATATTTATGTACAATACTTGTAAGTAATTCACACATATTATCATTAATTGGCATATTTAGGAAGAAGAAAACAGAGAAATGTGTCTTGCATGATATCAACAAAAGAAAAACAAGAAAATTTGAGTATTGTTGACTGGATTTATACATAGAATTGCACTTGCGTAGGGCTATTCTGGTGTAATTCCGTTACCATGTGTCTTAGATGCCATTTACCTGCAGAGTGTGAAATTCTTAACTTGAAAGTAGACAAATTTTGATGGATGTGGTACTTACAAGTTACGAGATCTTGATTGACATAGTTACAACTTCAAATCACAATCATTAGCATGAAAATGTTATGCTTTTTTGACAATAGAAACTCATTTGGCACCTATACACCTGTAGCAGTTCAAGGTCAAAGGCTAGAGAGTAGTTATTTAGTGGTTATATTATAGCTAAAGGCATATATGCAATCTTTATCAAGACATTCCAGAATACATGAGTACCAAGAATGTGTATTTTTTCCAGTGTATTTCAGAAGGCGTAATTCCGATACCATTTGTGTAATTCCCTTACCACTGACTTTACAGGGGAAAAGCCTGCTGCTGAGAAAATGTGATGAAATATTTGAAAAACAATTCAACTAAAGTGAAGTTGACACAATCAAAGATGAAATCAGACAATAACCTATAGTGTATGTGTTGAGATTTCAGAGAAACAACTCCCGAAGTCAGAGTTGAAGTTGTGACTCAATTTTCTGGTAATTCCGTTACTATTGCACATAGACCTCCTTTGTAACCAACCAAGTGAGAACATTTAACAAATTTGTATTTGGGGTGATAGTGTGATGAGTACGTCTGCATCTTTTAAATGTATCAAGAGAAGGCAAAGTGATCAATCCAGTGTACAGGGTGAAAGAATATGAGCCAAAATTCTCTGATTTGTAATTCCGTTCCCGCGGAATTACCCTTTTGCACTTTTTTACAGTTGACAGTACCAGGGCCTGATGGCTCAATAGACTCGGTTTTTTACTTCATCATTGGTAATGTGGTCTTTGTTGAAGATGTCAAGTATACTGTAGTTTTCGATAGCATCTCATCTCTGTGGCCAGGTATTCTCCTTTCTAACTCTTTGTTTAGGGTCCATGTCTTACATGCATACAGGGATATAGACAAGGGGGCACATATGAATATTCCAGACCAATTGAGTGGTTCAGCATTCATTGTGATTAGTTTGTCATTTCTGAATATTTTCAACCAGCCATAGTAACAACACTAGTAGTGATTTCAATCTTTAAGGGGATAGTACAGTTTTGGTTGAGGCGAGGATTAGGCTTTTAAATTTTTGTGACATACCAAGAAACCACTTATGAAATAGTACAGAGCATACCATTCTAAGACGAATTCAAAGTTTATTTGATGAAAATCGGTTTTGGAATGGCTGAGACATCCAAAAACAAAGTAAAATAAAGAGACCATAATAAAAGGTGGGTCCCACCTTTTATTAGGATTGCTCTATTTTACATATCTCGGCCGTTCCGAAACCAATTTTCATCAAATAAATGTTGAATTCCTCTTAGAATTACACATTTGTACATGCTCTTAAATATTTCATAAGCGGTTTCTCATTATCTAACCCCAAAATGTTAGAAACCTGAAGTTAGATCTCAACCAAAACTATACCATCCCTTTAATAGCATGTTTTGTCAGAAATTCAGGCAAGTGTTACTTTCACTCATTTTCTTGACTGCAGTCTGAAGGCAGTCAAATTTTAAAGCGTTAAAAAATATAATAAAAAAAAATGTAATACCAGCTGAGCTATTTGACCACCCTGTATTAGTTGTGAACATAAAGATGTTATCAAGGAGAAATGTCTGTATAACACACTTTTCAGATTTCTAGATACAATTCAATGGTATATCATATTGTAAATTAGTCATCGTTTTCCAAGATGCTAGTGCTTTCATTTCCATGACAAATTATGACTTTTTTTATGCTCCAGATAATTGATACTTTGTTATGATTGTAATTTTGATTTATTCCAGATGGTTGCAGCCACTATTCATTTGTACAAAATTGTATTTAACGTGCTGATACATTAATAACTACAATGTACCAAGGCACTCTGAGAGCGCAGACCTCCTCCGAGCTGGTTTTTCCACCACTGATCTTGTTCTTCCATAGAGATCATTGATTTCCACTCATGTACAATGTCATGCATGCTGAAAATAGCCCACTTTCTAAATGTAGAAGTCTTTTGTTACGTCATCAATGCCAGCTGTGCTCTGGACCAGAAATAAGAGCACGCACTCTAGTGCGGGTATATGAAAACCTAAAAAATATGCACCTTGAACTCCCAAATTCACTGACCCTACCTTCCAAAACATAAAAAATCCTTCATAAAATTCATAAAAATTTCCGGATCACTACCAAAATTTAATCATCTCTTACTTATGTCATTCTCAACCTTCCCTGTAAGTTCCACCATAATCAGTTTGCAATTTTTTGAGTTATTTTGCGCATGGACAAACCAACCAACCAACCAACGGTAACAAAAACATAACCTCCTCCCTTGGCGGAGGTAATATAGATAAATGTAAGATACTATCTGTAAGGTAAATGTTACATCCTTGATGTGCCCTGTTCAGATCCTATGAGTTGAACAGCCTCCTGAATAGAAGTTGTTTTCATTTAAATGTTGTATTCAAAGGTACTCATACTCCACACTATTTTTTATACAACGTATGTAGGTCCTACAAGCAGGCATGCCCAGTCAGATTTATCCCCCTCCCTCCAGTACTCTGCAAACATGTATAATACTGTAAGCTTTTCTTGCATTTCAACAGACTGATTTTCAAAGAGTTAAGGTCATGTCTATGCAAAATTAATGTTTTATTCATTTGCAACTAGCCATCTCTCACAGTACAACACTTTGATTAATACATTTCCCTAAATTATTGCTGGACCATGGTATTACTCTTGGAAAGGAATTGACCCAAAACACAGCAACAAAATACACATCGACCTTTGAGTTGGCTCATTCAAATGAGTGGCTGCCTGTTGAAGGCTACCATTACAGTTTGTACACTGTGGTTACCTTGGAGACCAAACCTTTGTTCAGGTGCACTGTTACACACACCATCAATACACTGGAGAGATATTTGAACTTTCCTCAGTCTATTGATGAATACATTTAATCTGTGCTGTGAACAGAGATCTTTGTGTCTGTTAATGTACAGGCATATATGAAGGGTACATTTATAGCTGGATAAAATGTGGGATGTAAATACCTATAACTCTGTGAGTGCAGGTGTGTAATATATCCTACAAGAGTGAGTAAGATAAATTATATCATGGGTTTATTAGTGAAGAGACACATGCAGTAATTATGTGTTATATATAACATAGAGAGTTGTACATACTATAGCATTGCTCTGTAAAACTTTCAGATGGCAAAGTTTTATACATGTACATCTAGTTTGCATAAACCATAGTCCTGTCAATAAGATTGAAAAAATAGAGAAACCAGCTAACCCTCTTAGCAGCTAGAATATACCGGTATGTGTCAGAAATAATGTTTAACATTAATAAAAAGCAGGGAATGATTGTTGTGAATTCACTAACCAGCAATATGACAAAATTCTCACTTTATTTTGCAAAGTTTGAAACATTGAATACCATGTGTTTAATGAAGATTGTGAGAGGGAAATTACTTGAAGAAGATAATTCTGCAAAATGCAGTGTGACCCTACCCCCCCTTGCTGCAAGAACTTGAGATCTGTAGGTCACAAATGATTACGCCAAATTATTGTATACACCAAATATTTTGCGAGGTTTTTCTTTTCGCGAATTTCACAAGTCAGGTGCTATTCGCGAATTTAAAGACATGCAAAAATATTGACTCAGATCCAGATATGAATGTGAGGTGCATGTATACATTTTTCTGTTCAGCACTGTACTCCATGATCGCGAATCTAACCACTTACGCAATTATTGGGATGTCCCGATTCGCGAAAATTTAGTCTCGCTAAATATATGATGTATACAGTAGTGTATTCTGCAGACTTGTGTTGTAGCAGCTAAAGGTATTTGTCAGAGCCATCCACTTAAATTGTGTGAGTTTCCCCTAATGACAAGTTTATTTAAGGGTTTGAAAGATGATTTCTGTAGCATACATACTAAGCAAAAAAATCAACATTGGTAAAGGTGATGGGACAAACTATTACTTCTGAGGCGATCTGGATGTAGTTATCTTTCCGGAGCGCAGCTGAGGTAAGATAACGTACGCATTCAGATCGCCAAAGAAGTGATAGTTTGTCCCATCGCCAGAAGCCCAAAGTTGATTATTTGCTTTATATTCTACATCTATATTCTCATTTTATTCCACATCTGAAACCATGTTAACTGTCTATAGGAAAAAAAATAATATGGAACAAGACAGAAGGGAAGGGGGGGGGGGGTGGGGGACAAACAACACAGCTAGTTAGACCACGTATAAAAACATGAAAACTGCAGATCTAACGTTAGGTCTAGTTAGAGTCAAGACCTATCCTAGGTAGGTATAGGTGTCCTTAGGGCTTAGGTTCACTTACCAATCATGTTGTTGCTAAAAACCGCTGAACATGCTGAAACACAAACAAGGCAAAACTCCAACAAGGCAACTACATGTAGACTAAGTACACGCACGATAACATACGAATCAACTTCAGAGATATACAAACTATAGCAGACACTAACAACAAATTTATAATTACCGCGCACCATGGCACCGTCTGTGGACACTTAGACTATCATTTGACCTACGTCAAGGGATAGACTACAGTGTAACATACTTTTATGTCATGTGTACTCAAAACTATCAGTGATAACGCATTAGGAATGTGTGGACTGAAAAGACCAACGAAACAAAAAGGACTATCGCCGGTGAGTGTCACATACTTTTCTTCTCAGGTGATGTGATGGGCAAAACTATGCTTTATCACGTGATCAGCTCTTGACCAATCCTGCAGCAAGATTCTTAGTATGTGGAATATAATGGTAAATAATAATTTGTGAAACAATGAGTGAAAATCCTGACCATTTACATGCTAGTTTGAAAGTAATTCAGCCCTATGTTCAATGGGCTGTTGGTAAATTAATAACTCTGACTCCCTGGACATGTTACTGAGTCATTATTGTATTCTGTCATTAGCTTAGTCATCTTGTGAACACATCTCTATGACAAGAATGTAATTTTATGGAATCAATGAAAGGGAATGATTAAGTAATTGTTTAAATTTGTTTTTCTGTAAAATTTTAGCAGGCACTTAAAGCTTTGCTTTTAAACTATCGTTGCACATATACAGTACAGACAGAGTCATTCTTTTAGTGTAGTTTAGTGCTTTTTTACTCAACCTTTGGAATGAGATTCATGGTATGCTTAAGAAAAATGGAAAAAAACTGTAAATTTGAGAGTAAACTGCATACACTGTTCTCATGACCGATCAGCCATTACTGTAAAACGAGGAATTTGCGCGTGCATTTTAATATCGTGAATTTCGCGAGCGCCAAAATTCGCGAAATTAAAATGCACGAGAAAGTTTTTGTCTACACTACATGCATTGAACACCAGTGGCAATTCGCGAAAATTTCATGCCACGAAAAGGGCTGTCGGCTCCAATTCGCGAAAATTTCATGCCACGAATATATCATGTTTTACAGTAACTCAATCTCATGTGCAGTTCAATGATCAATTCTGTAATATCCTGCTGGGTCTCCACAGACTTTGCTTGGGTCTTTTTCATACAACGGTCTGTCTGTGTGTTTGATTGATGGTTTGTCATTAAACTGTGTTTGTGCAGGCATTTAGTAATTTTCCATCAGACATGAATTTGCAATGCCAAAGATGGTACAAAGGTTTGTGTAGCATTTACAGTCTGTAGATGCAATGTTTCCTAGAGTGGCAATATTAGCACACTTACAACAAGACTATTATCACTTGACAACATCTAATGAAGGACAAGTTTACTTCCTACTTGTGTGTATTGATTTTTGTTTATGTCTAGTGGGTAGTGCTAATGGAGGGTTTTTTTTTTTTCTTTTTCTACATATTAGCAAGGATCTTTCTCACATCAGTCAGTGAAAAATAAATAATTGTATGTACAATGTAGTAAGCATTTCTTAAGGTCAAATTGAAATGCAACATACTTACCTTTCACAGCTGCCTCGCTGACTCTCTCTCTATTTTTTAAACTACTGCTGTATGTTCTGATAGGATTAAAATGAGTTTCATATCTATAGTGAATCTTGAAGAAATGCAGATGACAAATTTGATCTTTTTTTGTAAACTGTTAAATGATTCAGGCCTTCCTTTAATCTTAACAAAAGGAAACATGATTATTTATTGCCTTTTGTGCCTTGTTTACATACCCTCATTTGGCCTTGTTGAAGGTGAAAAAAACCCTCATAAATACATGTATCATCAGTCCTAAACTTATGAAATATAGAGGTCCAGATATTTTATTAAAATATAGATAAAGCGAAATAAGAGATAGCTGTCAAAACTTAGCATTACTATACTGGAAATTTTGCATGTGTTTTCCAGCTTGACAGAGTCTACAGTGAGTTTAAGCTGCTTTCCATCGTAGCAGAGCATCGCAAGACCATCACAGCCCTGGCCTGGCACCCCACAGACCCTGACCTCTTTGCCACATCCGGGGCTGATAGTCGTATTATTGTGTGGAATGTGGCAGAGCAGCGAGTTGTGGCATCTCTGGAGAGTGTCCGGGCAACTCCAACATCACTGGGATGGAGCATGGTAGACAAGTCTAGGCTGGCCTTCTGTAGTGGCCGTGGTCCAGTGGTGGTGTGGAACTTTGAAGAAGCCAACAGCACTGTACCTCACAAGGAGGCACTGAACTTTGTCTCTAATGTGACTCTCTTCAGATGGCACCATAGAAAGCTTGGGAAGCTTGTTACAGGTCATGTTAATGGAAGCCTCTCCTTTTTCAGTGTAGGTAAGGACAAAACAAAAAGAAAGAAGAGCTAGCTACAGCATTGAAACATTTATGGTTATGTCATAGCCATGTATTTGAACTGTCCTCTAAAAACTGCAAATCAATTTTTTTTTTTTGCTCATTTTTGGGTAAGCTGGCTGAGTAACATGACTTCATACTGAAGGCAAAAAATGGCCAACAGGAAAAGAAAGCTCTCAGTGAATATTAGCAACTGTGATGTATGGCAGAATTGGCATGCTGTGCAACATGTAACACTTGTTAAGAGCTATCTCATGTAGATATGGGCTATTCCACAGGTTGGTGGACATGAGCTTAAAAATTTAAATTCAATATTTTTCTGTGTTATTTTCATTTTTAGTCCTTCATACATGATATTTTCAGGAACCAAAAATAAAAAGTTGATTTTCAAACGTTTACTTTGGGGGAAAATGGTTGAAAGTTGTGGCTTCCATTCTGTACCAAAATACAAGAAAAATAGAGAAAAATGGAATATGGCATATTACCATTTCATTATTGCAACATCATACCAGTTTATTCATTTCTGAATTTTAGAAGACTCAAATTACCTAAAATACACAACAGCTTTTCAAGTAAATTTGTAGAACTCGTTAAAAAATAAATATTGTAACCCACTTAGGCGATGTAACGTGAGTAACCCAAAAAACTGACTTTGTTTTCTGAGAGAAAAATTCTTCACATTAAATTGGTGGGATTTGAAATTCTCTTCCTTCAAACAAACTCTGACAAGGTGATGACTATCAAAATCACAACAAAGTACTAATCTTTATAAAAATGATGAAGAAAAACTGTAACGTGAGTAACCTTGTAACGTGAGTAACCATTTTGTAACGTGAGTAACCAGCAAATATTATGAATTTAGGTAACATTTACTGTGGGATGGCAAATTTTAAGTCTCATGGTAAGCTTTGAAGTTATTTTTGGTTAATTAAAAGTGAAATGAGAGTACCCCTCTCTGATGTGACTCTTTCCTCATCAAAAATAAACAAATAAATAAATAAATATGAGCTTGGTACATGGCATTGTCAATTTTGGAAACGCATGCTCTTTTCTACAAGGTGTTCCCAGATGTCAAAGTGGGAAAGTATAAGTAAAATTTACTGAACTTTGTCTCGATCATGTCCAACTTTCAAACAAGCTTCCCCACAATGTTTGTTTTTAAGATACGTACAGTAAATATCACAAGAACTTCATCATGGAAATTAGTGCTCTTCACAAAGTATCATCACCATGTCCCATTCTGCATTCATGAGCTCCCAGAGATCTAGAGATTCTTGTGTACATAGTGAACCTACACGTAAGTGAGCACGCTGGATGAATGAGTGCAATTTGTGCAAAGGATGGTGGAGGTTCATAAGAATCATGAACTCTGACAGTGCTGGTACCCAGTGTATCACCCCTAAATGTAATATCAACGCTAACTGTAATATCGACCCTAAATGTAATACACCTTAACCCTAAATGTGATAACAACCCTAAATGTAATATATTTTAACGAGATCTCAAAATGCAGCAAGTCAAGTTTAACCAGAGTCAGAGGAGGCACAAGAGAACCCATCTATCTATTAGAGACTGTATACAGTGGAGTAAGACAGAAGAATGTATCCTGGAGAAGTAATTTCCAAGTTCTACATATCAAGTATATTTTACACTGTATCTGTAATGGAGCAAGTTGGGATGTATTGGAAATGGCCCAACCCTTGTAATCTTTTACATGAAATAGAAGATGTTTAAAGAAAAAAACTACCGTAGATGCACCAGCTATCAATATTGACAATAATTGTGGACACTTTAACTTTCAATACAAACACATATCAGCTGGATAGTATAGTCAAAATGCAGGTTAAATGACATGGACAGTATCAAGAAAGGAGAGCTCAATGTGAACATTTGATTTGGATTTTGAGTCTATGTCTAGGGTCTATTGTATAGCCAATCTGAAGAGTATTTAATTATGTTTGTCTATTTTTTTATACTTACTGCTGTTCTTTTTTACACTTTGCAATTGATGCTGAGGCGAGAAATTAAATTGAATGCATTTGTTTTCGAGTTTTTTCATTTGCAAAGCCCATGCCAGATCTCATACAGTATAGTAAATACATAAATAGCATATATATTGTCCAATTTAGTAAAAGAGAAAAGGAAACCTACTCAGAATGTTATCTTTAAACATAAACTGGTCTCTGATATCCTACACACATTATTTCAGAAAAAGAAACTTGAATGCTACACACATTATTAATTTTTTTGTGACATTTATATTAAGGACCATACATGGACAAAATGTAACGTGAGTAACCGTAACGTGAGTAACCACCTTATCTGCACCCCAAGAAAAAAACATGCGTTTGTTATTTTTCATACTATAAACAAAGTTTGTCTCCCTACTGTACCTCTTTGAAATGGATATAATTAACTTTCATAAAGGCTTGGTATGAGGACACTTTTCACTTTTGTCGACTTTTCATTTTATGCATGTCCAAATCGTGTAACGTGAGTAACCGACACATTTTAAAGATTTGCCAGGAGCATATCGAAATTTCTCAAGTTTTGTTTTTATACAAAGGATAGTCAGACTGTATACTTTGTTGTGATAAAAAGTTGTTTGGTTCATATCTATAATAAGGGAGTTACAGCTCCAGGAATGAGTGAAGGTTTCTCCAAGTGTAACGTGAGTAACCGTGGAATAGCCCAGATGGATATGCTAGACTTTAAATTTTACCATGGTGATTGCTTGACTTCAAATCCTATTAGTGTAACTTTGACATAGTGATGGCAATCAGAATTCATATACTCAAATATCTAAACAATATATAATTACAGCATTATTTTCAATGCACAAAACATTATATGGGCCCATCATGGTGATAATGATAACAACATTTGTGTAGCACCATTTATACGGCACTATATATCCGTGAAATATTTAAAGTTGCCCGGCTCTCACAATATGTCACATATCATTCACAAAGTTGCTGGAAAAAAAAAGGTCTTAAGTTCAGATTTGAAGGTATCAAAGTTGTTACAAGTCCAAAGTTGGATTGGTAAAGAGTTCCACAGACGTGGACCAACTGCAGAGAAGGCTGTATTCCCATACATTTTTAGGTGAGTATTCAACATTTGAAGAGTCAGACTTGCACAACATATCGAAGTCCTGGCTGCCACTGAAATACACTGATTAGTGCAGATACAATAGGGGATAAGTTCTGGAGAAAAGTAATAGCTGCAAGGTCTTATACTGCACTCCGCATTGCACGAGCAGCCAACAGAGCTCAATTACATAGTGAGATATGATTATTCATGTCATGATGGTGACAAGAAAGAAGGCAAGGAGTGGGTATTTCTTCCTGATATTCACTTAATCATAAATGGTTTAGATAATTTTTATGAGCATAGATGACTTATTGCTTGGGTCAGATGTTGGTAAAATGCAGAATATCACTGTATGGCATATACCCGGGTACATTTTATGGTGAGTGATATATTGTTACATAGAATTCATAGATCCCAAATAATGTTCTGCAATGAGAGAAAGTTACACAAGGTTAGCTATCTCATGGTTGTCATTACCCAGCCATTCCAGTCATCCAATCACCGACTGGTATTTGGATGACCCATGTCGTATCTATTGTTGATGACTACATAAAACCGTTAGATTTTGCAATTACTGAGATCATGTAGTAAAGACAGCAGTGTAGGCGCCATCCACCACCAATTTGTAACAATATATTAAAGTAGACTTAGTTTGTGGCTATGCAATAATGATTTCCTATGACTGAATATCACCCATGACTTGTTCTGACTCTAAAAAAAACTGAAACTGTTATATATTTGTTTATTGATGAAAATCTTTTTCATAATTCAATGAGAATGAAATGCCTGAAAACATGTAGAGACAATCAGTCTGACCCGACTGTCCTGTGCTTTGTTGAAAGTGACTTTTCAGTTCCATCCAACTCTGGTTTACCAATGATTCAGGTCATAAATGCACCAAGCATGTCTTACGTCCTGAGGTTGCAGCGGAGTATGATGAAGACGATCCTGTGGTTGGACTAGAATGGGACCCTCTGTCTGTGGACTATCTCTTGGTGATCAATGATCAGGGAGGGATTCGCATGATTGACAGTGAGGCACTGTCTGTGGTCATGACATTTATTCTGCCCAGCACTGCTACTTCAGTGTGTACTATGGCATGGGTACCCACAGCACCAGGGATGTTTGTCTCAGGAGGTAGGAAGATGGCATGGAATGACATGTCAACTCTACACTTGCTTAGATAAGAAGGAAAAAGTCCACTCAGACACTATATACAGGAATACACATCATTCTCTATAGAATTTCAAATATGATTCAATTCACTGCATCTCATCCAAGGTTTTATGAGAGCAGGATGTCTACTGCTGTCAAAAAGGCCATCTTTATGCTAGTGTTCATTTGTTTGTCAGCAGTATTGCTCAAAATGTTATGAACTGATTTTTGGTGAAATTGTGAGTAGAGGTCCATTGCGGTAAAAAGTAAGGGATGATTTGTTTTATTGATGATCTGTATCATGATGTAGATCCAGGGAAGTTTGTTAGAGAATGCATGTACATGTGTATAATGTATGGTGTGCTTGACAGTATTGTCTTGGCAGAGGTACACTCATCAAGTATGTCTTGTTTGAATTGAAAAAAAGATTATGATTAAATATTATTTTTCGTAATCTCCGTTTTTCGTTAATATGAGATCCCACTCGTACGCATGCGCAGTCAATTCATTTGTAGCGTGTGTTTCTTAGCGGTCAAGTCGCCATTTTGAGCTCTAAATTTCGCCGATTTTCTTTCACTTTGCGATCTGTCGCGTTCAAGTTTTCGGGGTTTCATAGGTTATTTTACCTCCCCGATTGTTTGGTAGTGTTTTTGGAGAGCGATGGAAGCGAATTCAGGTTCTTCCACGAAGCCGTTTTTCCCGCAAGAGAAGCTGGTTCGCGATGCGGGTTCCACCAGCATCGCCAGCGGACCGCGAGCGGGTCCCTCCCCTGGCAGCGATCCGGGGGGAAAGGGTAAGACGGCAGCGGCGAGCTCGGCTAGCCACGGTGGAAAAGGCACGGGAAAAGCCAAAGGCAAAGCCAAAGGCAAAGCACCGGCGAAGATCACGTCTCCTCTTCCCGCGATTGCACGGAAGTTCGCCAAGTCGGCTGCTACTTCTGAGGTCTCAGACCTTATGATTAAGAAGCCCTTGATCATGAATGACTCTGAGATTATAGCCAAAGATTCTGGGGCTGTCCAGGACTGCATTCGTGCAGATCCTACTTCAAAGAAGGACAGTCAGGCCTTCATTCGTGCAGAGCCTCCACAGACCACGACCTCGAAGTCGGGACCAAGCACTAGTGTTGGTGGCTCAAATTTTGAACATCGTCTGAATAAACTGGAAGAGATGCTGGGAAAATTGGTGGATCATTTGCCACTTTCTCATCCACAGACTCGTAGTAGTCATGACATGAGAAGTCTCGGAGATGAGGATGATAATCTCCTTTTATCTGACTATGAGTATGACTGCGATCAAGATGATGGGCCTTTTGGCTGTAAACTTACACCAGCGTCTGACTCACAGACTTCTGATTTCAGTGCTGAAACAAACACTGAAGATAGTAATGCTACTCCTGCCTCTGGCAAGAATGTATCTATCCCAGCTATCGCCGCAAAATTCGCAGTGCCTCTCAGCGTGGGGAAACCCTTAGATGAGGAAATTGCTGGGTCGGTATCCTACCTTGTCAGCCACACTCTTGAACAGGCTGCCCTAGAGGAGACTGGTAAGAAGTACACTAGCCCAGAAAACTGTCCACTACTTGACGTGCCCAAAGTCAACTTGACGATGTGGGAGAATCTTAACCCTACTACCCGGGCTGGGGACTTGAAGCTCCAGCGTATTCAGAGCGCTCTTGTGAAAGGCATCACCGCTTTTGGGCAGACCCTTTCTGCTTCGGAGCTGTCAGAAAAACAGCAGGACGCTCTCGGACTCCTGTGTAGCTCTAATTTTGAGCTTAACGCCTTGAGGAAAGACCTCATAAAACCTGGCTTAGATGCAAAATTTGCTCACTTGTGCAAGCCTCAGAACCCTGTGACCAAACAGCTGTTTGGGGACGACTGAGGAAAGAAAGTCAAAGACATCCAGAAAGAACAAAGAGCAGCAGCCAGTGTTGTGAAAGGCTCAAAACCCTTCTCAACAGGTAACTCCAGTCAGCGTCCATATTCGCAGTCACAGTCTCACTATCACCCTTACCGCCGACAGACGGAAGCTAATTACCGTAGAATGCGATCAGCGGGGTGGACCACGCCATCCGTACAGGCTGGGTTGGTACAGTGGCCTTTTTTAGGCCAGCGTTCGTGGAAGCCACACACTGCCACCCCGATGACCAGACCCAACAAGGGCAGCGGCCGACAGAGCCCTCAATACCGGGGGTTTGAGGGGGCCCGCAAGTAACTGAGCATGTTAAACCAACAGTCTCCTCATCCTCTGCAGAGGTGAGTACATGCCCTCTCCTTAATCTTGCTTGTTCGATGGTGGGTGGACAACTAAAAAATTTCTATGACAAATGGAGAAGCCTGACTTCAGATCCATACATTTTGAATGCTGTCAAAGGATACAAACTCGAATTTGATCCTAATGAATTCCCTACTGTAAGTGGGAAAGAGTTGTATAACTTATCTCGCAGTTCAGAGCTTAACAGTCAGATAGAGGAAGAGATTTCTCGCCTCTTAGCTAAAAATGTGATTGAACTTTTCGAACATGAGAATGGAGAATTCATCTCCAATATAGTCACGAGACCCCAAAAGAATGGTTCCTTACGAGTTATCCTTGATCTTTCTGATCTTAATACAAGCATCCTTTATCAGCATTTCAAAATGGACAACATACATACAGCCTTGTCACTGCTCAGCCCAAATTGCTACATCGCATCTATTGATTTACAAGATGCATACTATTCAGTTACCGTCCATCCATCATTGAGAAAGTACTTGCGTTTCTATTGGCAAAGTAAACTGTAGTGTACCAATACAAGGCCCTACCTAATGGTCTCAGCTCAGCTCCCAGACTGTTTATGAAAATGCTGAAGCCAGTGTTTGCCCAGCTTAGAACAGAAGGGCATGTAGTTATGGGTTATCTTGATGACACTTTGGTAATTGGGAGATCTAAGGATGCTACCCAAAGGGCTGTTTCAGCTACCACTAAGCTTCTAACAGAGCTGGGGTTCTTAATTTATCCTGAGAAGTCAGTACTTAGCCCAGGCCAAGACCTAGAGTTCCTTGGGTTTCATTTGAATACTAGGTCAATGCACATTACTTTGCCAAGGGAAAAACAAGATGACATTTATGAGGTTTGCACCTCCCTCTTATCCCATGCCACCCCATCCATTCGAAAGGTTGCTAGGGTCATAGGGAAAATAGTTGCCACATTCCCTGCAGTACAGTATGGCCCATTGCATTACAGATATCTAGAGAGAGACAAGGTACAGGCCCTTAAGGCAGCTAGTGGTCATTTTGATAGGCCCATGACTCTTTCCATGGAGGCACGACATGAATTGATATGGTGGAGAGAACATGTTCATGAGTCATTTAATCATGTTGTCAGACAAAAGGTCGATTTGGAGCTACGTACAGATGCCAGTGCAGAGGGGTGGGGTGCCACAGACTTAACCTCTCACACAGGTGGCAGGTGGACCACAGAGGAAGTACATTCAGCTCAAACATCGGGCATTAATTACCTAGAAACACTGGCAGCTGGAATGGCTCTGAAATCCTTCTGTGCAGATAAGAGAAATGTACATGTCCTATTGAGGATTAATAACACTACAGCTGTTGCCTACCTTAATAGCATGGGAGGGCTGAAATCAGAAACCTGCAATCAGGTAGTGTTAGACATCTGTCATTGGTGCATAGAACGCAATATATGGCTGTCAGCAGCTCACTTACCTGGGTGCCAGAACAACGAGGCAGACTTTATGTCTAGACACTTTAATGACAGAACAGAGTGGATGCTAGATAAGAATAGCTTTGAGAAGATTGTGGCTAAGTATGGTACACCAGTAATTGATTTGTTTGCATCCAGACTAAATGCTCAGTTACCTAGGGTACGTTTCATGGTTGCCAGATCCCAATGCAGAGTCAGTTGATGCTTTCACACTAGACTGGGGAAAATTTGCACTCTTATATGCCTTCCCTCCTTTCTGTTTGGTAGCAAAATGCCTACAGAAAATACAAGAAGACAATGCACATGGCCTGCTTGTGGTACCAAATTGGCCTACACAGGCTTGGTTCCCTCTCTTGACAAGTATGATGAGTGAAGAACCTTTGATCTTGAAAAGAAGCAATTCCTTGCTGACACAACCAGTATCTAAGGCTACCCACCCACTCTGCACTAAACTCGATCTTCTTTGTTGCAGGATTGGCGTTCACAGTTCGAGATAAAGGGACTCCAGGACAGGACTGTGGACGTGTTGTGTGCATCTTGGAGACTGTCTACACGCACACAATATGGAACCTACATTAGGAAATGGCAAGAGTATTGCAGACAGGAAACTTTGAACAGTCACTGCACTGCTGTAGAAAGTGTTATAGAATTTTTGAGTTATCTGTTTCATGTACATAAGTTGAGTTACAGTGCTATTAACTGTGCCAGAAGTGCTTTGGCCTCAGTGGTGCTGTTGGAGAACAGCAACTGTACAATTAGTACACATCCTTTGGTGACAAGATTCATGAAAGGTGTATTTCATTTACGAACTCCGCTGCCATGGTACAACCATATCTGGGACGTTAAAATCGTGTTAGATTATATCTGCAAAATGTCACCAGCGAGTAAGCTATCTTTGTGTGAACTTACTCATAAGCTGTGTATGTTGCTCGCACTCACTTCGGCACAAAGGGCACAGACTTTGTTCTTCATTCATATTGATGGCCTGGTTTGGAAGGATAATAGCGTAGAGATTCATGTCAGTGACTTGGTAAAACAGAACAAGACCTCCGACAGAGTAGGGAGTACGACTACAATTGAAGAGTATCCTTCAGAGAAGAGACTCTGTGTGGTACGCTGCCTGAAAAAGTACATTGAGCGTACAAAAGTGCTGAGGGATACGGAAAAGCACCTGTTCATATGTTATAGGAAACCTCACAAACGAGCTAGTAAGCAAATCATCTCCAGGTGGATGAAGGAGACAATGAGTGCGGTGGGTATCGACACTAGAATTTTCAAGCCGCATTCTACAAGGGCTGCAGCAGTCTCTACTGCAAAGACAGCAGATGTGCCCATAGCGGACATTCTGAAACAGGCCGGATGGTCCAACGAGGAAACCTTCAACAGGTTCTATGATAAGCGGTCGATCAGGGCAGGACCTACATGTAGGTTCTCCATGGCGGTACTGGATAATCATTGAAGAGAATGGGTATTATTGGTGAGCTACTATGTCATTCTTATCACCATACATTGCTTGGTTTTACAGAAATGCGACCACTTGCTTCAAAATCTCATATTAACGAACAACGGAGATTACGAAAAGTAATAAATAAATTAAACGAGAACTTACCTGTTTGAAGTTTGATTTTTATTATATGAGTAATAGGAGTGTGAGTTAATATGCCCTCCACTCCCACCCTCAGTTCAAACTTCAAGGTAATGTTCGTACTCCGTCAATTTATTTCCAGATTGTGGGATTGTGACAGTGGTCGCATTTCCTCTTGGAACAGGCAAATCTCACTTCACCCAGTTTGGTCTTCGGATCAGTTCTCTCACCTAAAATTGACATTATGTAAGATGAGACGTCGGAAGACAGTCCGATTTCTTAGGTGGAGATTTGCCTGGGTGACGAATATTGACTGCGCATGCGTACGAGTGGGATCTCATATTAACTCACACTCCTATTACTCAAATAGTAAAAATCAAACTTCAAACAGGTAAGTTCTCGTTAAATTTATTTATTGATGACATACTTGTAAATATTGTGGTTATGAAAAAGATGTGTTGGCCTGTATCAAAGCTGGATACCAAATAGAGTCAATTGATTCTGAGAAGTCGCTGCATGTGTAAATGAATCATGATTTTATTGTAAGTTATGTTTGTGATAAACTGCCAACACTCATGAATGGAAAAGAAAACAAACAAACAAACTCAAAATGTGATATTCATCAATAGCACATGTTTGTACTCAAACGTGTAATTTCCTTTTTTTGATGATAAGGCTTCTGTTTCAGTGTTTTTATTATTTTTTTGTCTGGGTAAACTTTTCATTGCAGATGCACATCAAGGAGTGATGCGACTGTGGAATGTGTCCAAAGCCACCCCCATCGTGAGCTTGAAATTAAAGACCACTGGTTTCCATTCACTCTGTGTATTCAGCACCTCACCACATGGCAGCGGTGACTACACTTCTCTCTGCACTGACACAGGGTCACTAAACTCTCCAAACAGTGGTAGTAGTAATCATGCCTCGTCAACAAGCCAGGCAATCCCTGCTAGAAGATCTGAAGATCGCCAATCTTCATATACCCTTCCACGGGGCCATGCCGTCTGTACATTTGAGGATGGCGGGGTTGGGCTCTATGACTTGAAAAAAAGACAATGGGACTTCCTCAGGGAATTGGTAAGTGCCTGTTATTCATCTTAGATCTTCAAAAATGTAGAAGTTTTCAACAAAAAAAAGAAAAAAAAAAGAAGCTGCACACCTGTTTCCTTGTCTGGAAATTGAGCTCCATAGTTCAGTTCAACTGAGCAGCTCTCTTGAGAGCTATTACGATCATTTACTGTCTTGTGTGTGTCATGCATAAACATTTTATATTTCAACTTCTTCTTTATGACCCTTTGACAGATTTTTTATTGAATTTGGCAGGTAGCATCCCTAGGGTGATAGAATCTTGATTTTGTTAAATGGGCACAATTCCCTCCACCCCAAAGAAAGGAATAATAATCAAATATACCATGCACTTAGAGATTCCAGTTGATATTATGGATTCAGAGGTGACTTGCTTACCACTGTTTTCCGAGAGGTGCAACCCTGAAGGATCAGGACCAAATTAGGGGCCAGTCTTCAGTGTGATCTTCTTTTTGAAAACTCTTGATAAGATTTTCTACAAACTTGGTAGATATAAGTGCCAGTGTAATATAACTTTCAAATGGACACCATGTCCTCTAGAGCCCCCCTCCCCCCAGTTTCCCAAGTTTGCAATGTTCTTCTGAGGTAATAGTCTGCAAAAATGGGTGGATGATGAATGTGAGACCTAGTTGATCTCTTGTTTGTCAAGTTTCCCTTTCAGTGACCAGTACAACTCACCTGTACCTGTTTTGCAATTGTTACAGTACCCATGCGTGCCTACCACTGAAGTACCAGTTAATCTGATTAATATTCAAACTTTGTACATTGCGTGTAATCTGTCATGTTCTTATAAAACTCAGCTGCGCCTGAATTTTAAAGTTTGACATGATTATTAGAGGATTTGTTTTTTAGAATGCAGCATTGTGTAACCTCGATTACGACTACCAGAAGATATATCAGAAAAAAAAAGTTATTATGATAGTTCGATTTTAATTGAAGACCAATTTTTATCATAATACTTAAATTGTTTTCCAGGGTCACATAGAAACCATTTTTGATTGCAAGTTCAAGCCAGAGAACCCAGACCTATTGGCTACTGCCTCTTTTGATGGGACGATGAAGGTGTGGGATATCAAGACACTGACTGCTGTGGAGTCCTCCCCAGGAAATGAAGGCATCATTTACTCCATCTCATGGGCACCAGGTCAGACCTGATCCTATCTATACTTACCAACACATCCTCATAGGCAGTCTTTATCATATCAGGTTATGTATAATCTTTTATTACCTTCGCCAAGGGAGGAGGTTATGTTTTCGTTACCGTTGGTTTGTTGGTTTGTTGTTTTGCTTGTTTGTTTGTCCATGTGCAAAATAACTCAAAAAGTAGTTAACGGATTTGGATGAAACTTGCAGGAAAGGTTGAAAATGACACAACATACAGATGATTAAATATTTATAGTGATCCTGAAATTTGTATGGATTTTATGAAGGATTTTCAATATTTTGGCAGGTACATGTAGGGTCATTGAACTTGGGAGTTCAAGTTGCGCATTGTTTAGGTTTTCATGTGCGCAGTAAAGTGCGTGCTCTAGTTTCTGCCCAGGGGTAAGCTTCTGCTATGGTGAGGCGAGCCATGCAGATGAGGCTTTAATGATGTAACAAAGGCTTCTATATTGGGAAATCGGGCGATTTTTCAGTGGGTGGAAATCGCTGATCTCTATTGAAGAGCAAGATATTTGGTTGAAAGTAGCTGCTTGGTGGAGGTCTGCGCTCTCAGAGTGCTTTTCTAGTTGTAGTTGGTATTGAAAATTTCTTACCAAGCAGAAGAATAAGAAATCTATGAGGTCATGTTCGGAGCTCAGCTTCAGTTTGTCTGTAAATATTAAAAGTGGAAATTAATCAAGTGGTGACTACTTTTCACACTCTGCCGGGCAAGGTAAATTCACTGTGCTTTCATGGACAGCACTTGAAACAGCTCACCACTGACATGGCGGGTAAGGGCTTTGGCCACACATACTATGGTAAATGATAATTGGTCCACTTTATAACATCAAATTTACTCATGGCACAGTCTTAGTTAATATGAAGAAAATTATGAGTATTGTGGCCGTTACAAATTGTAACAAGTATAGCCTACATGTACCTACCCTGAGATCAAATATTAAATGATATCACAAATATTATTATGCATAAAAACATTGATCTAATGGAGCCTTCTAGTGTAAAACTTTCTGTTTTTACTGTTTTCTAATGTGCCAATTATACTACCTTCAATGTCATATGATAATACTTTGAATTTCAGTTACTAGTATTATCTTTATTACATTTTCCCTTTTTCTCTCCATCATTCTTTGTTTGTTTGTTTGTTTCTTTCTCTGTCTACTTCTTTCCTCCAATTTTCAGTCCATTTAATAACTGCAACATCCCTCACTCTCTATTTTTGTATTTTGTATTTACTAGATTCTATTTTTTAATTTTATGTTGTGATTGAGTCATTCTCTTTGATTGTTCAATTTCCTTTCAACATTCTAGGTCATTCATTGCCTCTCCACTTTTCCTTTTTGTCTCGCCCACCGGAGGTGAAGGCGAGACTAAGGGATCTAAATGGCGTCCGTCCGTCGTCCGTCCGTCGTCCGTCACAAATGTTAAAGTTTACCTGCAAGACTCTCTTATGATGCATAACTTGGCAACTGTTACAGCAATGGCAGCCACACTTGGGTGATAGAAACACTAGGGGTATCTTCATGTTATGGTGTTGTCGGAGGTCATGTGATGATGTCAAAGGTCATTTGAGGTCATTTATTAAAGATAATAAAAAGTTTTGGTACCTCAAAAGTTTCCTTGAATTTCCTTGTCTTAGTTTGTGTTTCAGGTTAAAGTACCTTTCATATAACTAACACTGTGAGACTTACTCGCCCCAAAGTGCTCTCATGTCTTAGTAATCATGCAATTAACTGCGACCAGCAGCCCCATACGCATAGTGACCAGCAGTCCCATACACATAGCGTAATCGGGCTTCGCATTGTAGCATACAGGATCATGACAGATTTAGTATCGCAGGATAAATGTCAACTTAAAATCCCAAAAATTCTTCAATTTGAAGACTTACCAATTAAGGTGAAGTATTGAAAACAGGCTTTGGGCAACGTTTGGTTCTGCCTATAGTCCCTTTCTGTTCGAATTGATGACTGAATGTGACTCGGTCGAGAGGACCTTGGGAGAGCTACCATACACTGAATACTACAGCCAGTGCATGTGAACACATCACATGCACACAAATTTCAAATCCATCAACGGATAAGATGTTTGTGTGCGCATGCGCTGGCCGTAGTAGTCAGTGTAGTAGCTCTCCCAAGGTCCTCTCGACCGAGTCACATTCAATCATCAATTCGAAAAGAAAGGGACTATTGGCAGAACCAAACGTTGTTCGAAGCCTGTTTTCAATACTTCAACTTGCTTGGTAAGTCTTCAAATCGAAGAAATTTTTGGATTTTAAGTTGCCATTTACCTGCGATACTAATTCTGTCATGATCCTGAATGCTACAATGCGAAGCCCCATTACGCTATGCGTATGGGGCTGCTGGTCGCAGTTAGCTATGCGTACAATGGGCTGCACGCTGCTGGTCGCAGTCAGTGGTTTCGTACAATATTTATCGACGCCGTACGGCGACGGCTCTGGTACGAAACCATTATTGCACGATTACTAAGACATGAGAGCACTTTGGGGCGAGTAATTCTCACAGACAACGTACTTTAATGTGAAACACAAACCAAGACAAGGAAATTCAGGGAAACTTTTGAGGTACCAAAACTTTTTATTATCTTTAAAGAGTATGTGCAAGACTCTTTTCAATGTTAAAGTTTACCTGCAAGACTCTCTTTTGACAAATAACTTCACATAAGTTGCTTGGATTACAACCTAACTTGAGTCATAGATGCACTGGGGGAACCTTAAAGGACAAGTTCACCTTCATAAACATAAGGATTGAGAGAATGCAGCTACATTAGTAAAACACATCAGTGAAAGTTTGAGGAAAATTGGACAATCAAAGCAAAAGTTATGAATTTCTAAAATTTTTGTGTTGGAATGGCTGGATGAGGAGACTACTACAGCTTGTGAGTAATTGCGTACAACAGTACAAAGAAAATGTAAAGAAAATTCAACATATTTTCACTTTTTTCGCATAATAAAAGAGCACTTGACTTGCCTCTTTCTAAAGGCAGGGGGAATAATAATACCCATAACATATGTCGGTAACGAGTCAAGGGAATGTGTACTTTTTTCAAAAGATGAAATTTTGTGAAATTCTCTTTATATTTTCTTTATATTGTTGTACGCATGTGACATCTAAGTCATTCATACACTGCAGTAGTCTTCTCATCCAGCGGTTACTGCACAAAAACTTCAAAAATTCATAACTTTTGAACGGATTGTCCGATTTTCCTCAAACTTTCAATGATGTGTTATACTAATATTGCTACATTCTCTCAATCCTTATGTTTATGAAGGTGAACTTGTCCTTTAATGTTATGGTGCCGTTGGAGGTCACAGGATAAGGTCAAAGGTCATTTGAGGTCATACGTTAAAGTTTACTTGCAAGACTCTCTTATCACATGTAACTCGACACATGTTGCTACAATGGCAATCAAACTTGGGTGATGGATGCACTGGGGGTACCTTCATGTTATGGTGCCGTAAGAGGTCACATGATAAGGTCAAAGGTCATTTGAGGTCATACGTTAAAGTTTACTTGCAAGACTCTCTTATCACACGTAACTCAGCACATGTGTGTTTCTACAATGGCTATCAAACTGGGGTGATAGTAGATGTATCTTGAGAAGTTGAAGGTTACCACAAGGTCAAAGGTCACAGACAGGGGTCAATGAACTTTTAGGGCCCAATGTTAAGTTTTTAGGGCGCAATTCGTTTATGGCTCATAACTTTTGATCCCTTTGTCCGTTTGTGACCAAACTTGGATGAAAGATGTCCCTTGGGGAGGTGAAGACCGTCACAAGGTCAAAGGTCACAGACAGGGGTCAACAAACTTTTAGGGCCCAATGTTAAGTTTTTAGGGCGCGTTTTGATTGTGGCTCATAACTTTTGATCGCTATGTCCGTTTGTGACCAAACGTGGATGGTAGATGTCCCTTGGGGAGTTAAAGGTCATCACAAGGTCAAAGGGCACAGAAAGGGGTCAACAAATTTTTAGGGCCCAATGTTAAGTTTTTATGGCGCGTTTCGATTATGACTCATTACTTTTGATCCCTTTGTCTGTTTGTGACCAAACTTGGATGGTAAATGTCCCTTGGGGTGTTGAAGGTCACCACAAGGTCGAAGGTCATAAGCAGGTCAATTAACTTCTGAGAGTTATAAAAAATATTAGTTCCTTGTACGCGAATGGGCGAGACACAATTTGGCACTTGCCTTGTTGTTTGCTAGTATTATCTAATATTTTTATTCCACTGTGAAACAATGTTTTATTCTTTCCTGCTTCACTTGTATTTTTGTGTGGAATAGTAATCATAATAATGGTAAAAATGAATCACCAATAATATACTTACATGAAAATTCACTTGAATAACTTGGCAATCCAGCCATGAATGACAGTGCTGGTACATGTCTACTAAACCAGTGTCTAGGCTGTCTAATCTAATTTCTGAGTGGTTTTACAAAAAGAAAGACAAAAAAGTTCCCTATGTAGAAGCAGTGGACATATACAAAATAAATCAATGAAATTTTACTTGATGGTAGCTGCTGTCTGAATTCATGTCATGTTTGTCCAAAGTCATAATCATCTATGGCATTCTTAGTGGGGAATACTCTTTCTTTCAAAATTTTAAAGTAATTTTGTAGCTTCTGTTATTTAAGTCTGCAAATCTGATTTTAATTTCAAGTGCCTATAAAGTCTTGTGACATGATGTACACATAGAGAAATGTTTCACTCTAATCTTTACACCGAGTCTGTCATGAGTTGTATTTGTCTGTGAACCAGATTATGTTACCAGTCCCGTAGAAATTATGATAATTTACAAGCAGAAGAAAAGTTGTTGCTTTCAATGAATCTCTGTCATGCTTTGTCCTATAGCTGACCTCAACTGTGTGATGGCAGGTACGTCAAGGAATGGTGCTTTTATCTGGGATATTGGTCAAAACAAAATCATCAAGCGTTATACTGAGGTACTTTTAAAATTTACTTTGTGACTCATGATGATTTTTTTTTCTTCCCCATTGAGATCTGATTTAGTGGACATTGACTAAGTAATTATTTTCCGAAACTTGAAATAATGTAATGAGATCAAATGATATGTAATGGAATTAGGAAAAGATGTACTGGAATTATCAACAGATGTACAGTAACATTATGCTATCTTTTTAAAATTATTAAAAAAGAAGTTGTGATCTTGCATGAATAATTATGTAATGTTACCATTTGTTGTTGTCAGCATGGAGGGGCAAGTATCTACTCTGTGGCTTGGTGTCAGAAGGATTCCAGGAGGCTGGCTTCTTGTGGAGCAGATAACTTCTGGTGAGGCTCATCATTTTTATTATCTAATGATATAAAAAAGGGCAGTTCTTTGAAAAATATGAAATATGAACATTGCATGAAAAATCACATAGTACATTTCATAATTCTCTTCAGTAATGTGGAAGGATGAGTTTACAGTGATATTGTGAAGATAATGATTTTATTGTTGTATTGGTTGTTATTGACATGCTGTGTGTTTTTTTTTTATTGTCTCTCTTGCTTACAGTGTTATTCGTGAAATAGATGGAAAGCTGTTACAGAAATACAGACACCCAGCTGCTGTCTTTGGATGTGACTGGAGTCCAAACAATAAGTGAGTTTTTTAAGTGTGATACATGTACTGTAGGGAGAATTGTGAACAGTTGATGCACAGGAAATTCTTGAAAATTCTTGAAATAGAGTTGCAATCATCCATCAAAGGCAAACAGTGATTAAAAGGGATGTATACCAGGTAATCTTATGAAAGAACAGCCTATAATTACAAGTTAACAACAAAGGGGATTACTTTTCTGTGAAATCATAGATTTCTCACTTTGTTTTAATACTGTAGGTCTACGATCTGACATATTTTTACTCTGGGCGTGCTGCATATAGTTTTACTATTGATTCTAGATGTGTATGAAACTGACAAATCTGGAAATCGTCCTTTAATGCTGTAAATTTCCCTTCTGCAGAGATATGCTAGCAACAGGCTGTGGAGATGGGGCTGTCAGGATATTTTACATAGCAACATCCAGTGATCAGCCATTGAAGTCTTTCACTGGGCATACAGCCAAAGTGTTCCATGTTCGCTGGTCACCTCTAAGAGATGGCATCTTGTGCAGTGGCTCAGATGATGGGTGAGTGGTGCTGGTAGAGCAACATGTTGCTCTGTCATGGTTAGAGATTGTAGAGTGATATGTAAACTTTTGATAGCTGACTGGGGTTGGTAGAGTAACAGGGGAACCAATGCAGCATAAATCGGACTGAAAGACTAAAGATTTAAAATGAGTAGCTTTAAATGTGAATGAGTAACTTTGAATGTGAATGAGAAGCTTTGAATGTGAATGAGAAGCTTTAAATGTGAATGAGCAGCTTTAAATGAGAATGAGCAATTTTTGAATATGAATGAGTAGCTGTGAATTTGAATGAGTAGCTTTAAATGTGAATGAGTAGCTTTAAATGTGAATGAGCAACTTTACAACACTGTAAATGTGAATGAGTAGCTGTAAATATGAATGAGTAGCTTTAAATGTGAATGAGCAACTTTACAACACTGTAAATGTGAATGAGTTGCTGTAAATATGAATGAGTAGCTTTAGATGTTGATCGATTGATTGATTGCTAGATTGAAAGATTTGATTGAAAAGTCTTTATCAAAAATCTGATTTGGTGACTAACAGTCAAATTGCACAGATATACAGTGATATATGAAAGAGTAGCTTCAAATTTGAGGCTTTGTTGTGCTTGATTTTTGACTGATAAGAAAATTCATAGGAATTGATGTTGATGCACTTTAAGTGTGATGGGTATTATCCAGTCTAACCAATGTTTTTCACCCTTTAGAATGTCTTTGATAGTGAAATGCATTGATGTTGTATTTATGCTGTGAATTTAGAAGTGATATCCTTCTCTTGTTGATCCTCACTCTGTTTCTTTTGCTTCAATTTACAAAAGAAAAATATCAACACTTAAACTCAAAGCACTGCAGTTAGTCACTAAAAATTTTTTTCATTTTTTTTTCTTGGTGTGATGGAGATCTTCGTGTAAAAGATGCTCTCTCCTAGGGTTGAACTTTATGGGCTGATTGTAAAAGTATAGAAAAAAGAAAGGATTTCTTTAAAATCCAATAATTGGTTTAGACGGAAGCATTTATTGTCATCATTATGATGAATTCATCTAGTTTTGCAGTTGTTAGTTTGATGACAAACTTTAAGTGTTGTGACACATTCTAAGTGCTATTAGCAATTTGTGAAGAATCATGTCTGTGAATTTATCAAATCTTCTCTATTGTCTCTTGTGTAAAACGTTTTAATCAACTGAATGCAGTTTGAAACAATAACAAGAACCTAACAGAAAAGAAAAGTTGTGTGAAAACCCACATTTGTACATGAGAAATCAGTTTTCTGACAACTCTTTACATCTGTTGAGGTAACTTGCCACATTAGGCCTGAAAATCGTTTTTATGTAATAGTCTGTGTCCTTCTTTTATATGACTGTACATACACATACATATTTTAAACTGTGTACCATTTGGGCTGTTCTCAGAACAATACGAATATGGGACTACACACAGGAAAGCTGTGTCAACATCCTTGTGGGACACAAAGCCAATGTGAGAGGGTTGATGTGGAACCCTGAGATCCCTTACCTTCTGATTTCTGGCTCCTGGGACTACACCATCAGAGTCTGGGACACAAGGTTAGACTATTCCTTCCTTCACAAGTTGTACTTTTAATATGTGTGAATTGCTTTGTTTTGTTTTGTTTTGTTTTGTTTTTTATTGCCACAGTGTTGTACATGCTGTTAATGGTATAAGCATGGAGGTAGTTCTACGTCCATGGTATAAGGCCTTGGGGTAAGGTATTATGATATCTGTCCCTCCAGCCATCTTACCAAGATATTGTTAGATTAGTTGATTTTGGCCAAAAATATCCCAAGGTCAATGGTCATTGAACTATGCCTGAAAATTACAGTTTCAGCTATAACAACATAGAGAAGTATCTGATAGTAATAAAATGTAAGATCAGTAGATGTAGATAAAATATCATTTACATGAAGTGCTCAAGCCAGAACTGTGTGGGACATATGGATAGATGTTAAACATAAAATAAATGCCTCTAGCACCCTTATGGTGCAAGTATACAATCAAAGGTTTGATGAGCTGCCATTTGTTGTATTTTCAAAGGTTAATGATGTATTGAAACTAAAACATGTTAATGTTATAGATTTTGTTACTATGGTGTTAGAGCTTAACCTGTAGTGTCAAATGTCCAATTCAGTTCCATAACTTTTCCAGCCATTGCTTCCACTAAAATGTCCAGTGGTATTGTAAGATGATGGACAGCACAGAAATAAAGCAAGTAGTAATTTGCATGAACATGATATAGGTGATAGGTCATTAGTCAAGATCACACAGGTCACCAAAATTTAGCTAGAAATGTCATTTTCTGGCCATAAAATTCTGCTAGGTAAGTTTAATGACAATATTCTTTGGCGTAATGATTACAAATGAATGGATCAAAGATTTCCCGTAATATGCAAAGAGGGTTAAAGTTTAATCTTTGATTAGTGGCCATTTATCAGTGAACTTCTTTAACTCGTTGAGGACAAGTCCAGAGTATACTGGGGCAGGTATCTATGTGAAATGTATGTTGAAAAATCAGTCCGTCCTCAACAGGTAATATGATAAGGAAGAGCCATTTACTAATACCAACAGCAGTGATTACCTGTATGTGAGAAGTGAGGAATGCCTAATGAACTTCATGTCGTAGTTTATTTGCCCACGTTGGATATGAATGAACCCAAAGATTATCTCCTTCACATGCCATGCATTTTTTGTTCCTTCTCATTTCCATATCTTGAAAGTTAGACCCCAGTTGACCCCTCCTTACTAGTGTCTGTACAGTTATTGTGAGAACACACGTTGTATTATGCTGTTTATTTTACAGGGATGGTGCATGCATAGACCAAGTTCTAGACCATGGTGCTGATGTGTATGGCCTCACCATGCACCCAAATCGTCCCTTTGTCCTGGCGTCCTGCTCTCGAGACTCCACAGTGCGCATTTGGTCCTTAATGTCCCTTGTTGTGTCTTCTCAGATGCGCATCATTGCAAGACGCCCGTGGCAGGAGATTGTTACTGCAACAGGTAGTTTACTAAAAATCATTAACTTGGATCCAAGCTCATCTTTGAGAACCAAGCTCAGTTTTCTACTGGTCTCACAGCTATAACAGTCACTAGTTCTAAAGAGCAGTATTCATTGAACGGAATGGAAGATCTGTTGGCTAATATGTTTTTTATGATATTCAGTCTGGTTTTTTTCTTCATTTAAAAAGAAAAAGTATTTTGCGAAAATAGTTTTTTTCCCTACATGTGATTAAAAGTTCATGATAGGTGCAGTATTCCAATTGCTGACCAACAATTACTTATATTATCATTATGTATTTTTTCATTTAATTATGCATCAATATTTTTATTTATTCATGTATTTATTTTTTGTCATCAGAGGTTGACAGGCCTTGAATAGTTTACAATAAAATAGGCATATTCAAAATCATGTTTCTTTTGAGGACATAGTATTTTGTGCCCCTATTGCAAATCAATTTCTTCAACGTGATTTCTGTACCTCATATTTTTACACATTTCACATCTGCATATCATGTAAAAGATTAGAAAAGCACTCTGAGAGCGCAGACCTCCACCAAGCAAGCAGCTCATTTCCACCACTGATCTTGTTCTGCCATAGAGTTATCAGTGATTTCCACCCATACGTACTTATAGCATTGTGTGTTGAAAGTCGCCCAATTTCCCAATATAGAAGCCTTTGTACGTCATAAACCCTCAGCTGCACGGCGCGCCTCGCCCTAGCAGAAACTAGAGCACGCACTTTAGTGCGCGCATGCAAACCTCAAATACACGCAGCCTGAACTCCCAAGTTCATTGACCCTACCTGCCAAAATATCAAAAATCCTTCATGAATTCCCCCCAAATTCTCGGATCACTACCAAAAGTTAATCGTTTGTTACTTGTGTCATTCTCAACCTTTCCTGCAAGTTTCATCTCAATCCGTTAACTACTTTTTGAGTTATTTTGCACACAGACAAACTAACTAACTAACGAATGAACGAACAAACACACCAACGGCAACGAAAATATAACCTCCTCTCTTGGCGGAGGTAATAATGCAATAATGAAGCTCAAACCTCATCTGATGCCCAGCTACCCTCAGTATTGGGACTTTTATTTATGGCTTTGCCATGAAGTGTCGTTGTAAGCATAAAGTTTTCTGGTTGTAAGTCCTTCTAGTCGTCCTTCCGTCCATCTGTAATTGATGCTGTGGACAGTGTAACCTAAAAACTGTTCAAGCTATCCAAATGAAACATGGCATATGTTTGAATGTAGTGTAGTGGTTGAAGCTTTGCCTATCAACTTTTGGGTGCACATGCTCAAGATCAAAGATCAAAGGTCAAGTAAAATTCTTAAAATTTCACCATTTCCCTTGTATTTCTGCCATGTCTAAAGGTATTTTCATGAAATGTAGCCTGTAAATGTATTAACGAAATAAGATTCTCTTGGGAAAGTTTTGGACCATGGGGTCAAGGTCAATTGAAAATGCTACAATTTTGCTACAATCCCCTTTTCCTCATCTCGAATGTGGCTCGAGGTATCTTCATGGAACTTTGTACATACGCATGTACTTCCTGACAATGATTATCTTGGGAATTTTCGGGTCATGGTGTCAAAGGCCAAGTTAAAACGATACTATTCTACTATTTGATGCTGAAATTACACGATTTCATCCATACCGTGGAGGTTACTCAGTGCATACACTGAATTCAACAAGGTAAATACATGCATTACTGCCCTATGATTCTGCTTGAAAAAAAAATTGGGCCATGAGGTCAAAGGTCAAGCAAGAATTTTAAACTGTCCCAGTTTTTCCCTATATTTTGAATATTGCTCAAAGTGTTGTCTTGGAAATTGGATATTTAACAGCTAGTGATTATATAAAGAAAGTTGTGGACCATGGGGTCAAAAGTCAAGCAAAATGCTTAAATTTAAGAAAACTTTGCCCTCATAAACAATTCAGCCATCCAAATGAAATGGCTGGGTCAAAGAATGCAAACACTTGACACATTTGTGTTTGTGCCAAGCTTTCAATAATGTCATTTCATTTTTTTTTGACACTCATCCTGAAATTGTCATCTCACATTGTCAAAATGTACTGAATGTACAATGTACTGAATGTACTAATGTCTGAAACCCCTAGCAAACGGGAGACTCCAATTTGATGTGCGCAAAGCGCACACACGAGAGCGAAGTCCCTTGCGGTGTATGGTTCTAGATGCTCTCTCGTGCTATCTAAGGCTTATTTTTCAGCATACAATGAAATTAAGTAAGAAATCATTTGAAGCGGGAGAAATTAAATCTCAAGCGGGAGAACGGGAGGTTCTGCAAAAATGGGCTTTCGGCGGGAGATCTCCCATCGAAAACGGGAGAGTTGGAGTCTCTGTAACAACAATCATATATGTACTACCAGAACTAATGAAAGAAGAGACAGTAATATTGAAATGTTGGTATGAGTGATGTAAGTTTGAATAACAGCCAGACTCGTTCATGATATCTTAATATGATTTGTGTATCACTTGCTATGTTCCTTCATTGTTTCTGTATCCATGGTGACCACTACAGACCAGGCAATGGCTGTACGCACCTTGCCTCTGATGTGTGGTAGAGCATCACGAGATCTCAAGTCTAGGATTGACCATTACAGGGGCGATGTGGATCACCACACAATCCTTCGCTGGTTCTCTAATCTATTCTCTGTGAGTACCTATTCACTTCTCTTCACTTTGTTAGATTTATATCCTCAGAAAGGACAATGTATGCAAACGTCTTAGCATTGTTGCCAAATCTCAGTTTCAGCTTCCAAATTGTGCTGTTTTAGTGACTGATGCTTGTTATCATAATTTTTCTATTCTTTTTTTAAAGTGCAGTTCATGTTGATTGTATGTAGAATAATTAATCCTGTTCCGTCTATCTCAACATGTAATTTAGAGTTCATTGCAAAGTCCTATATTTCATGTATAGCAACAAGTTTTGAGTGCTTGATTTTTTTTTTCTTCAAATTTGTACAAGCGAGAAATCTGAACAAGTTAGGAATCTGATCACTCCATCATGTGCCAATGATGGAAGTGAATCTGCCATCATTGTTTTTGATTGCAATTTGTTGCCATGTCTTCATAATTACAACATTCTGTACGTACACACCAAAAATATGACACAAAGGTACTCAATAAAAAAAAAATGCTTTGTTTTAATGTCATTGAAATCATTAATTCATATTTACATGTTCTTATAGATGATACATATAGCAAACTTGATACTGTTGTAATTGTGTATAAGTGTGGTAGTGGCACAGCAAACCTGTGGGAGCTGGTCTCTATCTTGGATGGCCAGGATGACTGTTTGCTTCCAGACATGTATTCTCAGGGCATCATGCACATCAAGCATCTTATCAAGTTCAAGTCTGTAAGTCTTACCTCTCTATTCTCACAATGAATTTCTCTTCTCTTCACCTCTGTTTGTTTCTTCTCCCCCTCCCCATTTCAAGCACTCTACTTCGTAAAAAGAATAGGCTTAGGAAATGTTTTTTGTTTAGGTTGATGGCATCAAAATAATTATGGTAATTTAAAAAGATAATGATTCTCTGTGAAAGTCATTTGGAAGAAGTAGTGTAAACTTGAGTGTATGGTTTCAAAGTTCTGGTATGCATGCAGAATTGACGAATTTTGCTCCAAAATGTACAAGTATGCCTAAGAAATGTGTAGAAATGCTGTAGTAACAAGATATTCGTTGGGTAACAATGAAAATGCGAATATATTAACCAAAAAGGTTTGCCGGAGCTGCAATCTCAGAATTGGGTCAGGCTAACTCGGACTCAGGGACAACACGGCCTCACTTTGACAGCCGGACCGATTTGTCCCTCTGGATTGTACAGTGTTGTACTATGGGAGCGCTTTGCGTTCTGGGTGGTTGCAGTTATGGGCCGAGCTGATACATCAAAGAACCTCATACAAAATGAATGTGCGCGTATGTACAAAATATGGCGATCTCGGACTGTGTGTAAATTGTCTGAAATAGGGCCGAGTTGTCCCTGAGATGGAGTAAGCCTTGATCCTTCTGGAATAAAAATTGGTATACCAACTCAAAATACTCCAAAACAACTCATCATCCCGGCAAATCACGTCAGCCGAGTATGTTTCTTGGTAGACTCTTTCGATATATTGCAAGCACTGAAGCGAATATGAAATGGTGCAAGATGGGTTCTCAAAGCCTTATATACCAGAACTATGCTTTCACGGGGTGCTACATAACTTTATTTTTACACTTGCCTGATTGGGCAAGCAGATTTTCAAATTTGCTGCAAAACACTTGCCTGAACATTAATCTTTCTTGCCCGAAGAGTCATTCCAAAATATGAGGAAATATAGAAATCATGTTTAAGTCAAGGGCTCTATAAAACGGAATCATTTGAAGAAATGGCACACATTGATTCACATGCTTAAACACAATGGATTAACAAACTCTTTCCAATCGAGTGTTGCCGTTGCATTGCATTGGGGCTTCTTCACGTAAGTGTTGGAAAGTTGCTGAAATGAAATATGAAGTGTGTTGCATAACTAAATAGCCATTATTTTGGGGCTGCTGTATGGTTGACTTTCTTGGTTTGTTGGGGGAATAAGTGAAAAAAAAAAGATGGCTTCAAAACTTTTTGCTTGCCCAATTCGGGCAAGCATTTGTTCTCATTGTTTAAAAACACTTGCCCAAATTTGATTTTCACTTGCCCCGGGCAGTGAGGCAAGTGCTTTTGAAGTTATATGGCACCCTGTTTCACTTTAAATGATTCTTGTTTCCAAATAGATTTTGTCAAAGATTACCTGCAAAGAAATCAAGCATTCAGTGGGTGCATGGAAGGTTTTCACTTACACAGTCATGTTGAACATTTATTTATCATGTCTAGCGACAAATAATGGATGTAAATATCTCATTTGGAAGATTTGCAGTGCCATCTTGCATGATTAGTTTGCTGTAGAGCAAGTTTTCCTTTTTGAATTTTCACCTTTGTCATTTGAATCTTCAAGAGTCTTGCATGAAGGCATACTTTAAAGTATGTTAAAGGGATGATACAGTATTGGTGGAGATGAGAATTGGGCTTTAAACTTTTTGTAAGATACCAAGAAAACACTTATGAAATAGTACAGAGCATAAAGTTCATAATCGGAAAATTGGGTTTGGAATGACTGAAACATCCAAAAACAAAGTAAAACAAAGCAATTGTAATGAAGTGTGGGTCCCACACTTATTAGAATCGCTCTGTTTTGGATATCTCGGCCATTTCAAAACCAATTTTCATCAAATAAATGGTGAATTCCTCATGGAATTACATGCTCTTTCACATTTTATAAGAGGTTTCTCATTATCTCACCGAAAAAAGAAAAAAATGTTAGAAACCTGAAATTAGGTCTCCACCAAAACTGTACGATCCCTTTAATGTGTGTGTTTATCAGTCTGAGGCCAAGGAGCTAGAGATGGCCAAGGTTCGGGGGCAAGGCTCTTCCTACCGTGCTAGGGAGGAGAAAGTGAAAGAGGCAGCCATGCTGCACATGAAGCTGGGAGAGGTACAGAGGTACTCTGAACTCATGGTGGAACTTGGAGAGGTTAGTTATTTCTCCAGCTCTAGTTGGTTAGAGAATGTAGAATGAATACAAGATGACGGTCTTAAATTTTGATAGTGATAAGACACCAAAATGCAGAGGAAGCTATCTGAGATGTTCAGTGTAACCTATTGAGTTGATGGAGATTCTGAGAGGTTCTTTCCATCATGCTATGAGCTGTTCAGATATACCCTGAAATGTGAAGTACAAATTTGTAGATATGAAATGTATAATGTAGACATACCATGGTGTATACTGTAAAACGAGGAATGTTCGCGTGCATTTTAATTTCACGAAAGGTAAGAATCGCGAAATTAAAATGCACGCGAAAGTTCTTACCAACTACCTATCTACACTAGATCTATAGTATATGCATTGGATGCCAGAGGCAATTCTCGAAAATTTCATGCCCAAAAAAAGACTGTCGGCTCCAATTTATGAAAATTTCATGCCGCGAATATATTGTCTTTTACAGTAATGTGAAAGGTGAGTTCCCTCAGTTATTGGAGAACAGGTGATGACAGTGACAATGAAAAAAAAAAGAGAAGAAAATTCGTATTTGTAGTGCTGTGCATAGTATGTGTATTTGAAAGTTGAAAACTAGCATTTATCAGAATTTCAAAATCAGAACACTGAATCACATAGAAAGAGAACACAAAATGATTCAAAATGACCTACCTGATTTCCTGCTGAGAAAATGTGTCAGATGACAATTTGAATTACCAAGAGCAAGAGTTATGTTTGATTTCTTTCATGCTATGGCATCATTATGTCCACATTGTAGTGGGAGAAAGCTTTGTCGGTAGCCCCAGCTGTATCTCTTGACTACTGGAAGGAACTGGCTGAGAGGTGAGACTTGTTGTAGAGTCAATCTGACTCAAAGCTTGACCAACACATCTCATATTTTTCTAAATGCAATCTTTGTATTGCATAGTGTAGCATTACATCGTAGAGTGTAGGCAAGGGCTGCTTCCCTTTAAACTGTCATAAATATTTTGTATTCTAGATGTGTATGGTCACATGAACTACTGTTTGTGACTGGAGACAGTATATCTTGGCAATGAGGCATACAACATCTGAGAGGTCTGGGCCACTAAAATCTGTGAATTTGACATTTTGATTGCCCAAAAATGAAATGAAGTGGCCTGAAATAAAAGGATATATTACATTTCATTTGTTTTTAGTTGCCTGATCAGGCGACCAAAAGATAGCCTTTTTAAAATTTGGTGTCCTGACATCAATTTTGAGTGGCCCTGAGCCACTGTGCTAATGCTAATGTCAAGCCCTGTATAAAGTATAGTGAATGAATGTAAGAGTTGAAGAAATGAAGACAGTGGTAGTTTCTTTGTACCAATTACTGAACAAAATGTATGTTGGATTTACCCATTCTTGGCCAAGATGGAACTATATACCATATTTTGCACATAAAAGGGGACCAACAAATGTAATGTAATATAAGACATAGACAAAGGAGACATATTATCCATAATAAGGTAATGATTGTCAGGCTGGTTCATACTACAGTAATCTTTTTGAACAGTAAATTTATGTTTACATAATACACAATTTAGTGTAAGAGTAGCTTTATTTCACCAAGGTGAAAGGCCTAGATATAATAGAATCGTATGATGGCTAATTATACATTTGGAAGGCATGTAGGGCCTATTGTGAAATGCTGTGAAAGTGATAACTTTTTTGTCATTATTGATTTTTATTTCTCATTGTGTCCATTTGTGGGAATTTGCTTCATGATGAATTTGTGGCCTAAAAGAATTTATTCACATATTGTTATATTTTCCTAAAATATTTGCACTTTCATATCTACCGTATATGCCACTTCAGCAAAAGACAAATGAGCAAAAATGTCCAACATGCTAGATATTCCACATAATATTATACTGTGTGTTGCATTATAGAGTTTGTAACATTTAATGTAGGAATTGCATATATTCATACCATTGATTATTTGTCACAGAACATTTCTGATGTCAGATTCATGGTTGTAGTACACAGCTGTCCAATATGACAAAAACAGTGAATGCATTTTGATGAGACTTTCTGGGTACTAGCAGGATATGTGAATGTGTCTTTGCTGTATAACGATCAATACTGTTTTGTCCCAGCAGATATTGTATGCAGGAAACTTGAATCTATTTCTCAGACATATTCCTCCTCTACCTACAGTAATGTGTGATCTTTCTACATTACAGCATAAAATTTAAGTTAGCAGCATACTGCTCCTTGCTTCTTTCCTTTTTTTTTTTTCTTCTAACAGGTATGCTGCGAGTTTGGCAGCTGATGAAAACCTGGACTGTGTTCCTTACTACATCGTCACTGGCAATGTCCAGAAGCTAGTGAACTTTTACTGTGACAGAGGCCAGCTTCAGGATGCCTTGTTAGTGGCCCAGGTGGCCAGCGAGGGAGCCCTTGAGGAGAGGTTACAATCAGGAATGGCTAATGGAAGAATGATTGCATCTGAAGGACAAGAAAGAATAAATGGCTACGAGCAAAATGGCATGGAAACAAGGAAGTGAGTATTTCAGCTGCAGTGTGTGATTTGGATTTGCAAATTTAAATTTTTGCAGATTTTTTCTGTTTTTATTAAAATAAAGGATGTAAGGAAACGGATTCATGTTCCACTGTTGTAAATATGTAATTTTTTTCATATGATTTTAGCAATGTAGCAATGTTTACATTCATCAAGATTTATCTTTATGTATCTCAGTTTTCAGTGTTATTTTAATTCATTGTGAACTAAACAGCGATTGCACAGCCTGTAGGCTGCTATGTTTAACTGTATATTTTTTTAATCAATCAATCAATCAATCAATCAATCAATCAATCAATCAATCAATCAATCTATCTATCTATCTATCTATCTATCTATCTCAATATCTCAATCAATCACTCACTGAATCAATCAATCAATCAATCAATCAATCAATCAATCAATCAATCAATCAATCAATCAATCAATCAATCAATCAATCAATCAATCTATCAATCAATCAGTCAATCAGTTAATCAATCAAGCAATCAATTAGTCAATCAATCTTACAATCAGTCAATCAATCAATCAATCAATCAATCAGTCAATCAATCAATGTCTTATCACAAAGTGATCTTCAGTTACTCCTTTGAACCAACAGTCTTAGTTACATGACACTGTAAGGTGCTTGTGTACAGTAACACCACAGTTACAAAACTTTTCATTTAATGACTGTTGTTTTGAGTATGATGTAGATACACTAGAGATATGATGACCTTCTATGTCATCCTGGACAGCACATGTGATTTAATATTTTTAGAAGCACCTAACTTAAGACAAGCCATCTTGACTTTGGGTGGCTACTCTAATGTCTTGAGGGCATTATGTCAAATGATTTACTGACTTTCAAGGGGTTGAAAGTTTTGGAAAATTGTCCAACTTCTTTCAAATTATATTCTGTGTGCTGTTTTAGCACTACAGGTTTCATTCAAAACATTATTTCTGTATGACATGAATTCCAACTGAACATTTCTAGGAGTCATGACAAAATTGTTCACCCTGCAGACTCCAGATATCTGTTACAGAGCAGATGGCTGCCAAATTCTTCCAGAATGGGTCTCCAATTCTTGCTGCTTGCTGTCACTTGGCATCTGGCCAGATCAAGGTAGACTGTCATCTATTGTTGAGTCAAGGAACAGGAATGCGAGGAATATGTGTCATGTGCTTGTTGAGGCACCAGATATTGAGCAGTATGAAATACTACCTACACTGTTTAAAGGCCATTATAGGATGTAGAAAATCATTTGAAACCCACAAACTTTCATTTTATTTCGTAATCAAGGAGAAAGCGTTTACCATGATGTTACGTTGATGTTTTGAATATTGAAGTTCATTCCTTGTATATGTAAAAAAAAACAACACCAAAACAAATGATAATCAGCATTTTGATCAACACTTTTTTTTTTGTTTAGAAGGAAATAGTGTTACATACCCTTAAACTAGACTTTAAAATATATGAATGGTTTGTATTCACTTGTGTGTAACAGCTTGCCCTCTCCAAGTTGATTCGTGGCCATGAACTGGAGTTAGCCATTTCTATTGGGAAAGCTTTGAAAGGAGAAGCACACATGTCTCTTGTTGCCATGGCGCTGGAACAACTGTCTCACAGATGTGAAAGTCAAGGCCATTGGTAGGTTTCCATTTTCTCAGTTTCTAAATTTACTGCACTGTGAATATGCCATGTGAAAATGATTTATGAAAACCTAGCCATTTATGAATATTTGACTATCGTAGGTATTTATGACTCTGAACCATTGCCAGAGATGGATTTTGAATTTCACGATGCATTTCTTTTGACTGATGAATGTGAATGATTTCTGTATTGATATGAATGATTTATTCACCTCTAAACCCCAGCACTAGCAAGAAAAAGTAATGAAATGAATGATATAAAGACCAACTACTGCCTGATGTCATACAACATAATGCTATGTAGAAGTGACAAATTTTCTTCTCTTGACTCAAGGGCCCGTAAAGTTTAAACCTATTTTAGACTCAGGTCCACTGTGCTAGTGCTTAGTTATCTAAAGTATTGTAAACACTTTCGTCCAATAGTGTGAGAAGTGATCCTCGTCCGATGCTATCACAATGCAAAAGTCTATGGCAGTGCCTGATGTGTGAAGTGGCTAGTGTGCAACTGATTGACCAAATAAAATTTGTAAGGTGTACATAAATTTGTAAGGTGTACAGAAAAGCTGTCAACTGTTTTTGTTCAGAACATTGTTGATATTGTTGTCCCTTGGCAGCACAATGTTATGTTATGACCCTCGGAACAAGCTCTTTGTTTTATATCATGGAGTTGAGATCCCAGTGTTCTCAAAAGCAGTCCATATCTATACATTGCTGAATCTCTTCTCATTGTTGATCTCTATGCTAGGGAGCTGGCAATTCACTTGTTGGAAGACATCCCTGACAACCATGACTTGAAAGTGAAGCTTTGTGCTCGGTGTGTAGGGAGTGCAGCAGAGATTAACCACATGCATGAAAAGGTGAAGCTGAAGACTGATTCTTGAACGAGTTCATAGTGGTCCTGGAGATCACTCACTATACTATTGAAACTGATAGACTAATATATGGAGCATGTAACAGTTACACTCTAGCAGTAGAAAAAAGAGGATTTATTTGTGAAATTGTACAAATCATGGTCTGTAACTTTATGCATACCGTATGCAAAGGTTTGGGTTAATGTCTCAAATTTCTAGCTTTCTGTGTAGGCATTAAATACACTTTGTTATCTTCAGTTGTTAAATGTTTGTCAGTCTGTATTTACTTTGTTCACTCAACTCACATATTGATGGCTGGAGGAAAGTAAGGCATCTGTAAATTTTGTTGCCACTATTCTGCGTGACATATCACGTGTTCAGAAGAAAACAACTGTCTTCTGTGAGAAAGAGAGTGACTAGTGCATACTGTAATGATTGTTTAGTTGTCTGCAACATTATCTTCACACTTGCTGCACTTTTTTTGCTGCCAACTTTGCCATGTACACCAATATATCAGGGTAATTGATTGATAGGGCATAGAAGAGCTGTGAATTACCTAAGCCAATTGTCTTACTGATGTGACAGGCTGGGTTACTCCCTCTGGAAGAGTGTTCTCAGAAGGCCAAACATATGCTGGATATTGGCAACCTGAGGGAGTGTGTATGCTACTATCTACTGTCACCAACACCAGAAGAAGCTCTCTCGATAGCACTGCCAAAGATCAAAAGTGAGTCTGTCTCCCAGACTTCTCTGATTTTTATTGACTAATTGCAAAAAACCATGGTAACCTGTGATGTTGTGTAGTGCAGGATGACTTCCTATACCTACTTAATATATAATTAGCTTGCAGTCATGTCTATTACTTGATGAAGTAGTCCATGGGACCCCCCTCCCCCATGTAAAACAGAACATTGTTTGCACAGTATGACATCTATGGAATTAACACTTTGCTTTGTTAGTAGCTAATGGGTATGAGAAGTCATGTTACCAAAATGAAGCAGTCTGTGCTTTAGGAGCTGCTACAATGACAGCTAATATCCTCTTTGTATCACAATGGTGGTCATGGTAACTATGATAAATGTATCGTGCTGTCATTAGCTTCATGGAAAAGGGCAGTGGAGTTTACAATGCCAGTAATAGACACGTACCCATAGAAATGAGCAGCTAAACAAAGTATGACTCATGAGAATGTTGATGACCTTTGACCTACAGGTTGCTTTTGTCAGCCAGACTGGGTGGTGGAAGACGTCTTTCCTCTCCTTCAGCTTCTCGGCTGCATCAGATCAGATCGTCTCATGATGCAGAGTGTAGCCCAGTGAGTTAATTTCTTTTCTTTTTTCAACCATGTGTCACCCTTTTCGTACAAGAGCAAGATAGCTCTAATTGTACTTTGTCGAAATGTTATTTGATAGACTAATTTTGCTGTGACTAATGCTGGTCATACATTGTTATATAATCTATACTTCATTGTGTATGCCTGAGTGCATCCTCACTAGCATATGCACGCATGAGCAATGCATACACTTCACTACAATTTAGAACCTTAATCAGCATGTTTTATGAATCATACAGCCCTCTTGTATGTCTTTAATGCTGGCCATACATTGTACATGTACCTTCAAGATAATTATGCTCAATGTGGCGGCCGTCTGCACTTTCTGTAGCAGCTGTTGTTATTCCTGATGTCTGTGTTCCCTTATCATGCAGTGTCAACTCAAATCTATTTAGATTATGTTTTGAGTTATTGTTTGTCATTTCTGTTCTTTATTACATTTGTCTGCTTCTGCAGTTAATGAAAATTGTGTTGTAAAATATCAATCATTATAAATTGAACGTGGAGAAATGAAGTCCTTCCAAAAATAAGGAAGCAGGCTACCAAACAAGAAGAAGAAGAAAAAAAAAAAAAAACCCCCAAAAGCTCACAAGGCTAATTTCCTATGAGTGCAAGCCACTAAACATTTTATTATGCCTCCGCAACGAAGTGGCCGGAGGCATTATGTTTTCGGGTCGTCCGTCCGTCCGTCCGTCCGTCCGTCCGTACGTCCGTACGTCCGTACGTCCGTCCGTCCCGTTTTGTTTTTGTCGATATCTCAAGAACCATGTGGGGTTTTACATCAAACTTGGTATGAGGGTATATCCTTAGGGGATAATACTTTGTGTGGATTTTAGGGTCACAGGGTCAAAGGTCAAAGGTCACAGGTTATTTTGTGAAAAAAAAATTGAAATTTCATGTTTTTCTCCATATCTTACAAATGGTTCAAGGTATCTTCATGGAACTTAGTATATATGCTTGTACCGATGGGCAGTGATTATCTAGGGAAGTTGGGGGTCATGGGTCAAAGGTCAGGGGGTCAAAGGTCAAGGTCAGCTCCTCAAAATATCACCACTTTCCTTAAAATGCAATATGCCTGAAGGTTTTTTTTTTTTTTTTTGTAAACTTGATGTATGGCATGTATTACCCAATATATATTTTGGGGGAAGTTTCTTGCCAAAAGGTCAAAGGTCAAAAGGTAAAAGGTCAAGTGGAAGTGCTAAATTGCACTTTTTCCTCCATATCTTGAAAGTAACTCAAGGTATCATCATGAAACTTACATATTTATGCATGTTCAACCTAACAGTGATTCTCTTTGGAACTGTGAGGTCAAAGGTCAAAGGCCAGGTTTAGATAATGCTATTTTCCCATTTGATACTGAAATTATACTTTTTCTCAATACCTTGAAAATTACTCAATGCATAGACTTATAAAAGGGTCAAAAGTCAAGTAAAAATCATCAGTTCCCCAAATACCTGCACTCTGACATTTTAATCATTCATCCAATTGAACCTAGTTCTAGGAAAGTGAACATTCAGCACATTTGTGTCAAACCTGTCATTTTAATATTTTGCCAATTGTGTGAAACTGTCATCACACATTGTCAAGACATTGTACTATAGACCTATTAGGAGAACCATGCATTATGGCGGAGGCATATCAGTAGCCGTAGTGATATATCTAGTTTCTCCATATCTTGGAAATGGTTCAAGCTATCTTCATGGAACTTAGTGCATATGCATGTGCTGACTAGCAGTGATGACCTAGGGAATGTGGGGTCAAAGGTCATGGGTCAAAGGTCAAGGTCAACTCATAATTTCACTTTTTCCCTCATATTTAAATGCAATACATGCCAGATTTTTCTTGAAACTTGATACATACATGTACTGTATACGCTATAATTTTCGCGTACATAAATTTTCGCGAATTGCCGCTGTCACACATTTTCGCGAGTGGTTAAATTCGCGATTGAGGGACCAGAGAAAATATGAAGTGGCAAAGAAAGTGAATTTTCAACTTACTAGCAAATAAGAATGATACTAGTTATACACTGCATGAAAAAAACTCACCAAACGCTGCGAACTAGTAAGTTAGAATTCAACATTTTTGAAGTGGTTAAGTCCATCGCGCTAGATTTCTGACGAGTGGTCCCCTTGCAATAATGGATTGGCTCTCTACAGTATTCGTACAATGTAAGTAGATGTGGACGTGCGGAAACAAGCTTAGCCAGTATGGTCTGTTTGTAAAGCCATGACATGGTATACTAGTACTGAAATGTTCGTATCATCAAGGCAAGGGATTCATTTTGGAAGACGGTAATATTTTCGCGTGTTGTTAATTTCGCGAATAGCTCCCGACTCGCGAAATTCGCGAAAATAAAACCCCCGCGAAATATATAGCGTATACAGTATATCCAACAGAGAATTTTCTTGTCCAAAGGTCATGGTCAAAGGTCAAGTGAAAGTGCTAAATTTCATTTCTTCGTCCATATCTCGAAAGTGACTAAGTTATGATCATGAAACTTAGTACATATATATACAGATGCATGTTCTACCTGACAGTGATTCTCTTGGGAATTTTAGGGTCATAGGGTCAAAGGTCCAGGGTCAAAAGACAAGTTAAAATGCAAAAAATTTTACGATTTGATAGTAAAATTACACTTTTCTTCATACCTTGAAAGTTAATCAATGCATAGACTTATAAAAAAAGAGTAAAAAGTGAAGTAAAAATCCTCAAATCCCCAAATACCTGCGCTCTTAGGCAGTATAGCTGTCCATCCGTTTAATCCTAGTTCAAGGACAGTGAACTTTCAAAACATTTGTGACAAACCTGTCATTTTAATATTTTACCAATTATGTGAAACACATCGCACATTGTCAATACATTGTGGTATAGACTTATTAGGAAAACCATGCATTAAGGCGGAGGCATACCAGTCGCCATAGCGACATTTCTAGTTCTGTTTGACTCCTTAAAATTAGCAGCCCAGAGCTTGTTTTATTGACTGAAAGTTACACACATAGGACACTGAGTAATGATTGATAAATACTTAACAACACTATCAAGGCGTTTAGTGTTATTTAAGTGTCGAACAGTTTATCTCAATCAAAATGATTAAGTTCATACACAGTTTTAACATGCAAAGTGAAAATAATTGGCATCTCAATCATAATATTCATATAGCGTATTAACTAAAAAACTATGAGCTATTTCACTGGGATAACTCCCTACTCTTTTCAAAAAGTGAATAGGTTCTTTACGTGCAAATGGTCTGACTCTCCTGTACACGGGACCAACATTAAAGTCTCCTCCGAAAGACTAGGCAATTACCATAAGATACCTTGCCCAAGGGTATTCCTGTTGTGATTAGGATTCAACACTGAATGTCCATTGTTGTATAATGTATTATTCATATTTTTGTTTCTTTCTCATTAGGCTGAAGGAAGAACTGCTGATTCTTTCTTTCTATGTAGGAGCAATGGTTGCCATCAGAAGAGGGTATACCAGTGTTGTCATACCCCTCTTGAGTTTAACTCAGACTCTCTTGAGACAAAGTAAAGGAGGTCCTGACATACCCCTCTCTGATGCTACACTACAGACAGAGATAGAAGCTTGGAAGGCTGTCAGGGCAGGTCATGACATGAGGTAGGTTCTTCACTTCATGTCAACTATAGAGGGCATAGTCATTTTCTGGTATCCTGACCTGAGGAATAGTCTCCTCCTGACAGTCTCTTTATTCAATTGTAAAGCATTGTAGATTTTAAACACTTCAAGACCCAATAGCATTGGATCGAATGCCATGGAGTATGAAGGCTGGCCTGGCTTGGATATTATCAAAGGATCTCCATAATGAATTGTGTACATCTTAATCACTGATCTCTACATAAGTATGCACACAGCCAAAGAATCTCAACTAGAGTTGAGCATTACTGATTAGCATACACTTCAATGAACATATTTGCTGACGGGCATTTTCTGCAGTTTTTGAATGTAGCCTGGTGGGCAGATGTAAATGAAGATTGATATAATCTGACCTCCCATGTTTCTCCATGCTACTAGGCCTTTAAGTTGACCAAAGTTTACGACAGAGAAAGTATCCTGTTCTTCTTATTTAGAGTTCAACTGAGTTTAAGACTTCTGTAAGCAATTGTATCATTGCTGTTGTCTATTTTCTTTCTACTTTTTATGCCTCCGCAACGAAGTGGCCGGAGGCATTATGTTTTCGGGTCGTCCGTCCGTCCGTCCGTCCGTCCGTCCGTCCGTCCGTCCGTCTGTCCGTACGTCCGTACGTCCGTCCGTACGTCCGTCCGTCCCGTTTTGTTTTTGTCGATATCTCAAGAACCGTGTGGTGGTTTTACATCAAACTTGGTATGAGGGTATATCCTTGGGGGATAATACTTTGTGTGGATTTTAGGGTCACAGGGTCAAAGGTCAAAGGTCACAGGTTATTTTGTGAAAAAAATTGAAATTTCATGTTTTTCTCCATATCTCGCAAATGGTTCAAGGTATCTTCATGGAACTTAGTATATATGCTTGTATCGATGGGCGGTGATTATCTAGGGAAGTTGGGGGTCATGGGTCAAAGGTCAGGGGGTCAAAGGTCAAGGTCAACTCCTCAAAATATCACTACTTTCCTTAAAATGCAATGTGCCGGAAGGTTTTTTTTTTTAAACTTGATGTATGGCATGTATTACCCAATATATATTTTTGGGGAAGGTTCTTGCCAAAAGGTCAAAGGTCAAAAGGTAAAAGGTCAAGTGAAAGTGCTAAATTGCACTTTTTCCTCCGTATCTCGAAAGTAACTTAAGGTATCATCATGAAACTTACATATTTATGCATGTTCAACCTAACAGTGATTCTCTTTGGAACTGTGAGGTCAAAGGTCAAAGGCCAGGTTTAGATAATGCTATTTTCCCATTTGATACTGAAATTATACTTTTTCTCAATACCTTGAAAATTACTCAATGCATAAACTTATAACAGGGTCAAAAGTCAAGTAAAAATCATCAGTTCCCCAAATACCTGCACTCTGACATTTTAATCATTCATCCAATTGAACCTAGTTCTAGGAAAGTGAACATTCAGCACTTTTGTGTCAAACCTGTCATTTTAATATTTTGCCAATTGTGTGAAACTGTCATCACACATTGTCAAGACATTGAACTATAAACCTATCAGGAGAACCATGCATTATGGCGGAGGCATATTAGTAGCCGTAGCGATATATCTAGTTTTTTTTTAGGTCAGTTTGTTCTTTGCAAACATTATCTTCTCTGTATTCAGTACTGGATTATGCACATGCATTAGTTTGTTCACAGTGCCTACGATAAATTCTAAACACTAAAGTGATAAATGATAAATCTCTTCCCTGCCAGCAGTTGCCAGTCCCCAGTTCCACCCCCAACCTCACTCCAAGAAGGTATTTATCAGACTATGGTTCATCGTGGCCAGTCCATGACCCTTGACCTTGAGATGGGAGAAGACTTTGTGACAGGATCTCATCTGCCTAGCCACTCTGATGTCCACCGTTCACTTTTTTCTGCCAGTAGAATACAGGTCAGTTACATCAACCTCAATGGTTGTAATATTCTTTGTGTTTGAATCATATTCTAGATCTGTAAGTGCTGCTCAATCTTTTATGTATTGCCTCTTGTCATGTCTGCATGCCGTACATATTGGTTATATTCTTACAGGAACATTGTTGGAGCTCCATGTGTACAAATGTTTGAACAAGTTCACATCCTGTTGATATCCATGTGATCATTCAGAAAGAGGAGCATTGCTGATTAGTTTTATAATGAATGTTATTTAAATAGCATTATGGTTGCTTGGACCTAGAACTATCCCCTTCAAAATTGACAAACGAACAAACACCCAAAACAAAACAAAGCTGTAACAACAAACATGTATGGAAGCAAACAAGCAAACAAACACAAAGTGACTCAAAGTGTTATGTCAAGCAAAGTAACTTTTTGCGACCTTTGCATATACAAAATACATTATTGATGATTTGGCTTTGTGTATTAGGAATATTAATCCTACTCTCATCATTGAAAATGACTCGTGTATTTCTTTGTTTTGGATCTGTAGGTCTGTTTTATATGATACTTTATGTTTTGTTGTTAATTGCTTTCTGCCATCTGCAATTCTGTCTTTATGCAGCCACAAATTTCTTTGGTTATTCCCTGATCAAAAAAGGCATGAGGGAGAATTAGCACAGTGCATAATCCTCAAACTATTTGCTGAACCCATTTTTGCATGAATTGATGAAGATAATGGTTTAAATATCACAGTCTATTTTCATTAAGATTTTCAAGACTGCAGAAATCAAAAGACCATAAGTACGTTATCAGCTTGATATAGACTGAACAGCCTTTAAGTGGTATATGCGTGTATATCTGATCGAATATGGACCATGTGTGATCAAGGATAGGGCCAACCATCACACAACATTAAAAAAAAACCTGCAGTACACAACAGATTAGGGCTCAGAGTCATCCGAACCATGTTTTCAACAAATATTAGTTTCACACAAGGGAATATTCTGAGTTCAAGAAATACTGGTTGAAATTAATAAGAGTCCTGGCTAGATATTTCAGGAGAAGACAGTTTCATGTGAGTGGACAAAGTCACTATAACTATTGGGGAACAAATTAATCACTTGTCTCGCGAAGAAAATCGTAGTAAGGTGTACAACGTTTCGCTTGCTACTGCTGAGCTTTGTCAGGTACAATGAGAGACGGTGGTACGTGCACACAGGGTGTAGCGTGTATGCGGACGTTGTAGTGGGCACGCCATTACCGGGGCCGGGTCAGGCAGTGCGCCATCCTGTGTCTGCTGTTTGCTGCGTTCATGCAGACCCTTCACTTGAGTGAAGGAAGCCATCCATGTACGACTCAGTGAAGACAACCTAAACAGAGATGTCGACATTGAGTCATGGATGTGTTGCATTCGCACTCACCAGCACACAGCGCACAAATAAAACCACAGAATCAGGACGGCAACCAACCGATGCAGGATGGCCCACTTCCCAGCCCGTCCAGGGGGACGGCGTGCTGCCAACCAGGTCCGCATGAATGCTGTAAACAGCAGACACAGGATGGCGCACTGCCTTGACCTGGACCCAGTAATGGCGTGCCAACTACCACGTCCGCATACATGCTACAACCTGTGTGCACGCACCACCATGTCTCATTGTACCTGATGAAGCTCAGTAGTAGCGAGCGCAACATCATACACCTTTCTACGATTTTCTTCGCGAGACAAATTATTAATTTGTTCCCCAATCGTTAGAGTATTCACGGCGATGGTCAATATCTTCACAAGAAAGTCACTGTAGTTTGAGTAGGTTTACTATGAAAGCATATATAGAGGCTCAGTCTGTATTTGATATGAGGCATTGTGTGGGTTTATGGGTGGGTGTGTGTGTGTCTAAATAAGTGTACTTGTAATAGTTATACAGTATTCATTGCATAATCGGGCATCTGATAATCTGGAACCTCGCTTAAATGACATACGCTTCCCAGAAACATTTCCAACGCATGTTATTTTCACTGGATAATCGGGCGGGGAACTCTGATAAACGGGACAATTTTTCTTCAAGCGATCTTTGATTTTGTTGATATTTTACGCAAAAAATCTACCAAAATACCAAAACAATATTTCAAAGATTCCCTATCAGTTGTCGTTTACATTGAACTTACAAAGCAAGCTTCGGACTTGTGTTTTTGACCTCCGTCCATCCAGTACACGTACATGCATAGCCACGAAGGCGCCGTGTATAAGTATCCATGCTATTGCGAAACACATGCTTTCGCGAACATTCTTCTCCCCTACATAAGCAAAGCCATGTGCTCGCTTGCAATTCCATACTTACATCCAATTAAAAAACATGTCTCGCTCACACAGCTCAGGCTGTGTATGTTGTTTAATCTCAGTCATACACTTTGAGGGCAAAGTCCAAATTCCTCATCTCTGAGTGTTTCAACTTTCAATACACTGTGATCTGTGTGTAGGTCACAATCTTCCTCAGTTGTGAATGAGCTAGAGGGTCGGGCCGAGGGATAGCGTGGTTGTGTATTCATGTACATGTACAGTACGTCAGTATGCATGTGTGTGTGTGTGTGTGTGTGCACTACATGTACATGTCGTATGCCGTTAGTGTATGGTGAGTGCTCATCGCGAAATCGGGCACCCCGCTTTAAATAAAGGAGCCGTGTTTGCTACTCCCAACCTGTCCCGATTATGCGATGATTACTGTACCGTCTTCCTATGATTTTACAAAAATTTGTCCACAAAAATCTTATGTTGCGTAGTATGATGTAAGCACAAATCTGATGCTGCTGAGGTGGAGATAAGTTCTGGGTGAAAATGAAGAAATATAAAGCATCAATGCTTGTGAATTAAAGTTAACTTTAAGTTTTCATGAAAATGCCAGTTAACCCTATTCCAACTGGGGGTCAAATTGACCCCCCCTCGTCGTTTCATGACTTTTTTCATTGAAGTCTCCCGCATATTTTGAGACCAAATTTGCGACGTCCGGGTACACTGTTCTGAAGTTACGTAATGTTTTGCATATGCATGTCAACCCCAAAACGGCTCAAATTCATGATATCGTGTGCAAATCCAATGCAAATTGTGTCTTTTTGTTAAATTGATATAAATTAGATTATTTCAACTTTAAACCATTGATATTTATCAATTCTAATGTAGATAAGCTTGAAAAAGTGCCTGCAACAAATTTTGGCAAAAAAACAATAGAAAACAAAAGGTCGAAAAAACAAAAAAATATGTAAGAAATTAACAAAACGATAAAAATCAAAAGAAATTGATTTTGATTTCGCTATTTTTTTTACAAGAAAATTGTTCGATGTGTCTTGAGGAACTGTGACACAAAAATTTAGGGATCCTTCAGTCATTCTAATGGAATTATAGATGAAAATATGATTTCATGCGTAAATTTGCATAATTAATTTATTAAAAATAGAAAGCCAATATTTTTCTTTTGTATGACCATGTAATCTTGTAGTTGACATCCAGCTCTATCTTCAGGCAAAATTTTGCAGCGCCCCCCCCCCCCCCCCCCCCAGTAAAAACTTGGTCTCAAATAGCCCAGTTAGAATAGGGTTAAAGGTCAAGCATGTTGATCAATGTTAAGCACAATTCTCTAGGACAATAGAACATATTTTTGTACAGAGTTGAAGACGGACAGATGATAGAGGAATAAATGTGACCGTGCATCACAAAACAAACAAAAAGTCGCACCCCTTGATTTTATGAGAGGACTCAAGAAAGGTGAAACAGGTCAACCGAGTCAGCTTTTAGTTTTCCATATTTTCTGAAAGAGCTATTCTTCTTCTACATTATCCCTAAGTTTGGGATCATAAATTGAATGGGAAAGTGGGTTTTCAGTAGTTTTTCTACAACCCCTTTTTTTGGTAAAGTAGTGTGATCAGGTTTTTCTTAGAGGCCCCTTTTAATTTCTTGAAAATCCTTTGCACACTCTTCACTTTCAACTCTAATAACTTTTGAAGCAATGATGCTACTGCTTTGAAAGTTGACATGTATTATGAACAGAATGTGTTAATCAAGCATGCTCAATTTCAGCTTAATTTGATAATCCCTTTGTTGTTGTTGCTACAATGGTTTACACAAAGGTTTTTGTCCCATTCATGGTACCGGTAGCACGGCTTAGTAAAGATTAGGCGCTTGAATAGACCCTGTACTTCACAGCCTCTTTTCTCAGTTCAAACTTTTCCAGAGTGTGCGCTTTCTTTCCAATATTTATATAGGTTAGGAGAATCCATTTCAGTTGAGTTATACATCATTTTAAAGCTTAGAGTCTGCTCTTTCAGAATCTGACCTTGACTAAATATCCATATCTGGCGACTTTTTGTGTGTTTTGTGGTGCAGGGTCACAAATGATGAATAGGCCTACATGACCTGCAAACTCATTGAGCATTAAATTGGGACTCTGATACTGATGCTTTCTTACAGTGAGTAATAAATACAGTGAATGTCGTTTGTTCTTTTCTCACTTCCACAGGGTCCTGCTTTTTTCTTAGAAGACAGTCGGTCAGTGATTTCTCTCAATGATGCCCTCATGTGGTCAAAGGTCACACCATTTTCTCCTCTTGGGACAGGAGCACTTATCAATCCTTTTTAAGAAAGGTCAAAGGTGAATGCCAGCAGGGCAAATTGGCGTGGAGTTTCTTTGTCTTGTGGTATATCATCAAGTGTATCAGTGGAGCTCCTTTATACAGGCTGATAATCCTTCATGTAGATTTCGTCCTTTGAGGTTGGCTCATTTGATTTACAGTCAACCTTGTTTCAGCTGTAGCTGTATGGACAATGAATGATTCAGCAGCATAGCATGAGATTTCAGTGATAAAATGCAATAAGTAATATTTGTGACATTGTTGCCTGGGGCTGTATTCTGAGGGCTTAATTAGTCTTAAATCAGTTCTTAATCAGTGAACTGCTATTCTGAGAGCTAACTAGTCAAATAGGAGGTTCACTAGAAACCATGACAATGAGTATTTTGGCAGAAAGACTTGTGTGTATCAATGCCTATGTACCTCTGAGAGGACTTTACTGCAGAGTTAATGACAAACCACTCCTGTATAAGCTGTTAATTTCATTAGGGTGTAATTTTCTAGAATTTCGTGAATCACTCTTGGACCGCCAATCTAACAACACGCACAAATGTCGCTATATGTGCCAGGTTTATACACGTGTAGTACACTTATGGTAGCCAAGGTTTTCATTCAAGAAACAACATCTTGCGAAAATCTCTGAGACCTCCTCATTCGCGAAAATATCTGTATGCGAAAATAACAGCTTATACAGTATTTAAAGCTGTGATTAGTGGATTAAGATAATTTCAAGGGACTTAATGATATGCTAATTAAGTCCTCAGAATATCAAATTTTCACATCATTAAGGTGCAATTAACTTCCTGATTTGATTACAAAGTTAAATATGCACTTAGTTAAGACCTCAGAATACCACCCCTGATCATACAGTAGTTTAGTGATATCAACAGAAACATGATAATGCTGGAAATTATTTTGTCCTGTGAAATGGTTGACTGAAATTTGCTCTCCAATAGTGATAAGATCAGTGTGTGATTGCCTGTGAGCAAAACGGTATAGCATTAATGAGATCTGATCATCTGTAAGCCAGTCAAGGGCCTAAAGTTAGTGACACTTGCCCTGTATGAAGAGAATTGCTGAATTTATTTTTGTTGTCATATTTATTGGTTTGAAGATGTTTAGTATGGCCTTGATATATGTAAGAATTCTGTGAAGAAGCACCTTGAAAATTGTAGATAGCAATTTTATGTAGCTGTGTTGTAATAAAATAGATGTATTATATTTTACAACCAAAGTGTTCAAATACACAATTTCAGGCATCATGTGTCAGTGCTCTTTAAGTGCCAAATACATTCTGCATACTTTTTTTTTACCAACTTGTAATTCAATAGTACTCTTGCATCTGAAAAGTAAACGATACAATACATTACAGTATGTATGTTCATAATGATTGTGTGTAAGCGTGCTCCATGAAACTTGCTAATGAGTTTGTGGGTTACTTTTTAGAAACAACAGTGAGATGACAATCAGAGATTTTATACAGATGAACAACATGCAGGAGTATGCCAACTTGATATGTTTTCAAACTGACAGACATCAGTGTGATTATTCAAATATTTAAAGACACTTGATTCCATAGTTCTGCAAGTAAAAGGAAAAGGTCCAATGAATCATTGTGACAATTCTGTAATGCTTTATAGAATTGGTGTTTATGCTTTGATTTGAAGTTTCTAGACTTCAAGAGTTTGTTAGAGTGTAAAATAGCAGGGCAAGTTTTATATCACAATTGCCACATTGAAAAAAGGAAGTAAAGGACTAGGGCTTGGTATATACTGCATACCAATTAATATTGCACACATTGTTGGCTGTAGGTGCTGTTACATGCCTTTTCCATTCATCAAGACAAAACTAGAGCTTTATTGTATGTTTGAGATTGTCAAGGCATTTACATTATTACTTTCATAGTTTAGTGAAAACAATCTGTGAGGTCAAGTAGGAATAATTCGCCTATTACATTGCATACTGATTTATAATGAATACATATAATGACTATCTTGTCATTGCTATTTCCCAAGATGTGCACCAACATTCTGATCTGTCATCAAATCTTCATAGACTTTTGAAATTCATTGAACTAACGGTGTGATCAACTCAAGTCAGTGCATATGTCGATAGTACAGAAGAATGAATGTACGTGTAGTGATGGCATGGAAATATTAACAATATGAACCGATGTATGCTGCAAACATTTAGTTCTCAGATATGTAAGCTTCACACAAGGGAGGGAACTCTCACTGGTGAGCTGTATAGGCATTTCAATGTTTGATGTTATTCAGTGCATTTGTTGTGATGATAATATGACAACTGACCAAGTACATTTTGTCTTGCAATAGCATGTCAAATCCATGGGGAAAAGAATAAACAAATTTCATCAATGTTTTGGGAGTAGTAAAGGTTGTATTTTAACATCTGAGATTGAGGTTCACGTAAGCTGTTGCGAACCTTTTTTGGACATCGGTGTTCTGTAAAATGTTCAGTTTCTTCTTTATTACAGCACATGGTTAGATTATGACTACTAGTAAACTTGTGAGCAGTTAAGATAACAGGTTTAATAAATGGCATGTGAGGCCATGGGTTCAGGCCACCAAGGGACAGAAGACATGCAGTTGTATTAAAGACAGTTTTTCTCTAGTGTCAGATGATCAGTTTTGTAATATTTGACAGGACTTCTTCATAACATTGGAGAATGTAGTTATTCTACTTGTGTGTTCCAAGCAGGTTACAAGAAACCTTTGTAGCTCCATTTTTGACCATCACTGGAGCCTGTATCTGACCACTCTGATACAGTCACTGCAAAGTGCAAATTATGCTTTTTCCCTAAAAAATATGAATTTAGAGATCTTCTTAAAAGAAAAGAATTAACAGACAGTAGCAAAAAGGCTGCTGAAAACTGATTACTGCATACAAAAAAAGAAGTGTATACGAGTATTATATAATCTTTACTGCCTCTTATCGGAATTTCAAGTATGTTTTTAAATATGAGACTTCTGTTGACATATTGTGTTGAAATGTCCACTCTTGTACATGCTCACAGCATCTAAATTTGAAATATTTATTCTCCAAATTCATTTAACTATTTATCTCCTGGCCAACTCTCTTATTGTTTCTGTGATAGGCTTTTAAAGGATGCCTTGTTACAAGGTTCTTGGAAAGCTGGAGAAACTTAAAATATACATTCCTGCTGCAACTTATTAACCATATGAAGTACTGTTTGTTTGAGTGTCATTTTATTCAAGGAATGTCTGCTCTGCATGCATTCATTTTGCTAATTCTCAGAAATAAATGAAAGGTCATGCACACTTTTGAAGAGAATTGTAAAATCAAATATTTTGTATATTTGTATGTTGTGACTTAAAATAATACAACTTTCCTTATTGTACTACATGAATGTGTATTTTCTGTTCTGTATTTTGAAGATCTGGTAAACATGAAGGAAACAAGGGTCCATACAAGTACAGTATATCACAAATATATACACACTACCTACAGTCAACCTCACATAAGTCATATAATTACCCAAGTCAAAAGGTCTTTTGAAGTCATCTTCTCTGTATATAATCCCTCATAAGTCAAATTTTCTCAAAGTCGAAGCTACAGCGTATTTCTTCAGTCCAAATAGATTTGAATTAGGCAAGGTTGACTGAAAACATCTGTTCACCATAAATACCTTCCAGCAACTTTTATGATGTGTGTACAACTGTACCATATATATCTTCTCACAAACATAAAAAATGTACAACACCAGCATTTTGATATCTTTCATGTTCAGTATTGACTTATGATGCAATATTTTAAGCAGGCACACCAGTATACTAAGGGCATTTTATTACCCAATAAACTTTGGGAATAGAATCAACAGAATCAATGTATGTTGTACTGAGCAAATGTGTGAATTGATGACTGCCCAGTGCTTTTTATTAGAGATGTCCACAATGGATGCAAAATCATCTTTTTCATCTTTTTTTAAAGATTTTGCTCATATTCATATACCAACTATGTGAATATTTCTAAAAAATACTGCAGACAGTGAAACTGCAAAATATGACTATACATGACCTTATCTGTAATCTGTTGAACGCATGTATTCTTAATTCATTCTAAAATTTTAGCCTGGTTGCGGAAACAACTTCCCAACTAAAGCTTGTTCCAATGTCATTGGAAAATTATAAGACAAAACAAGGAACAATTATGGATGGCTGTCCTAGCATTCATCAAATATTCTTGGGTCACCAGGTGACTATTTTGCCATTCCGTTTTCCTACTGGTATTTCCCATGTAGTAAAGCAGGAGGGAATGAACTGTCTCACTAGATTAATTTGTCATACTTGTATACTGGTAAGCCAGTTCACAGTTCTAATCTGAGTATGTGCAGATAAAGTTCATTGCAGACCTTCTCCTGAAATTGATTTGTAACTGAGGTATTCAAAACCTAGATAGGGCTTGGAGAGGTCACTGCAGACTAGTGCTAACTGTGAACTGGCTTATTATCCTGAGGGAAACTTTATGTAACAAGGCAGCTGGAACCCAGGAATATTCCTTGCTGTACCAAATACTGACATGTGCTATTGTAGGCTATACATGTATATAAGTGTACATTTGGGACTGCATGAGTTGTTAGCACCTCAGAAATAAATTCCAGTCACTGCTAAAATGCATATGCATACTACTGGGGTATATAAATATAAAAAAGGCTTGAATGACAGAGTAGAATAAGACAATTTCACAATGAAAATAAAGTGGTTTACTATACATGTACTATGATACATGGATTTAGAGCGTCCATCAATACAACATGTAATCACATATCATATAATGCCTAAATAGATCCTTGTCATTTGATTGGTTGTTTGACATTGATTACTTGTCCCATTTCACTCTGATGTCATCATTCGTGCAACTGTGGCTCCATTTACCGTGCAATTTCGGATCCATACGATTTGCTCCATTGCACGCATGCCGAGAGCCCGGCACATTATGCATGTAAAACGCTTGCATTTTACCGCAGTGTGTATGCGACTAGTCGACTGGGCACTAGCTTAAAAAAGGCTTAGTGAGCACTCTCTCGATCTCAGATCCCGCATATTCTCTCGTTTCTAAATTCATAAAGTATCAAATTACAAGGATCTATTTAAGGCGTTAAAAAAACTTTAAATTTTTTCATTTGTGCAATGGACAAAATATTTCATTTGGTGAAAGATGAAATTGTTGATCCATTCAACTCGGCTGTGCCTCATTGAATGGATCATTTCATCTTTCACATCATGAAATATTTTGTCCACTGCACTCATAAACATTCATTATTTGAATACTTTAAGTCTTTGGAAGTAAAGGAGCAAATTCACATTACGTGTTCCAGCAAGTGTTATTAGTGAGCTTTAGATTTCAATTCTTTTGTTATATCAAAATTTTGTTATAACCAAACAAGTAAACAATAAAATAACACAGGGAGGATAATGTTGGGGTGTTGATTCTTTTGTTGTAACCGGAATTTCATTATAACCGCGTTCATTATAATGGGAGTGCACTGTATGAGTACTCCTTTTCCTGAAAGATCAGGAACATGCATGTGGTACAGAGGACCACCTAAGTACGAAGGGTGATGGGGATTTCAATGCTGCTGCTGGCAAATTATCTCAGTCTACCACCATAGTAACAACAAAAGCAAAGAAAGGGAGTCCTGAAAGGGTTTTGCTTTGTGGCTGATCTGTCTGAATTACTTCTGGTTGAATCTAATAGATTGTTCATTTAGTTGAACATAGTCCTGTATGGAAATAGTCCAGTCTCCATCTTCAACATTATGCAGAACCTTTGCTTTATTCTTCTTGATTTTAATGTATCTTATCCCAGTTCCTCTAATGCCTTCGGAACAACTTACTCTTTCTTCTTGTAACTATCAGCACAGAATTTAGCTGCTTGCCGTTGAATTTGCTTAGGGGAGTTTATGTTTTATTTAACTTGGTTTATTCTGCTTTATGAATACTTCATCATCCCCCTTCTATGCAACACACAACGTACTGCTATGAACCCAAACACCTGACTACAGAGCAAACACAATGACGTCTATCAACCCGTTGAAGACTATTCCCCAAGTATTCTCGGGTTGGGGTGAATGGGAAATGCATGTTATAGGAAAACCAATATGTTATCAATGGGTTAAAAACTGTTAGTAATTACCTAAACCATTTTGGTCATATACAAAACTGGAGTACGGGCAAGAAAATGTGTGCTGTGCAACAAAATACATTAAATGTGAAAAAGGATGCATCCACAAAGAAAACATGCTGCATGCAGGAATGGGTGATTTGGAATGATGTCGGCTCCAATATCTCGGTGTGTACAAGGTTTGCTGCATTATATATGACACAAACATTGCATCTCTCTCTCCCACATACATGGTACATATGCAATAGTTATGTTTTAATCATGGGGGCAAAGACATGTTCTTTCTTAATGAAATATTATATTATCAATTCTAAGAGTTATCACAGTTTCAGCAGGGGTCGACTTGGTTACATGTGTGTGTGTGTATTTGTAAGAATGAACAGAGGTTGTGACAGCATATTGTTTTTACAAATGTATGGGCACAGCTATACACAGTTTCATGATTTGCCAGTGATAGGAGGAAGAATGGAACTTGGTGACATGCTTGTTGGCCGTACGACTTGCTGTGTCACATGATCAAGCTGGCTGACTTGGATCTCCTTGAAGTGGACTTGGCTTGAAGAGGCTTGGACTGCAGGATTTAGGGTGCTCTCTGTCATACACAAAATATAGCAATAAACATACAGTTAACTCCAACTTGAGTGTGTTGCCCACTTGCTACCAGGTTAAAAATTGTGTGAAATTTCAGCCATAGGAGAACATGTTGCACAGTAGGTTAGGACATTTTTTAAAGCCTTTTACGTTGGTTTTCATAGAACTATGAAGTGAATCAAGAGAAAATTCTACAAAGAACACTACAAGAAAAAGAAAGAAAGAAAGAATAATTTCCGTTCCATGTTGAGCTGCATTAGAATGATACGATTAACAAATAGTGCTATGGTCACAACTAATTATGCAAATAAGATGAGGTGATATCTCCACCTCTTACTATAGATTTGTACATAGAAATATTTCAAACATATAATCATATATATTTTGTAGTTGGTAATGTAGTAATTACAGTCCCTTTTGTCCCAAATGACATTGCAATGTTAAAGGACAAGTTCACCTTCATATACATGTGGACTGAGTGAATGCAACAATATCAGTAGAACAAGTATCAGTGAAAAATTGGGGGAAATCGGACAATCCGTTCGAAAGTTATGAATTTTTAAAGTATCTGCACAGTTACTGCTGGATGAGAGGACTACTACAGTGTATGATGTCATATGCGTGCAACGACATAAAGAAAATAAAAAGAGAATTTCACAAAATTTTACTTTTTGAAAAAAGTGTACATTTCCTCAACTTGTCACAGACATGTTAAGGGTAATATCATTCCCCTTGCCTTCTGAAAGAGAGAAGTCAAAAGACCTTGTATTAAGCGAGGAAAGTGAAAATATGTTGAATTTTCTTTATATTTTCTTTATATCGTTGTACTCATGTGATATCACGAGCTATAGCAGTCTTCTCATCCAGCCTTCAGTGAGCAGAAATTCAAAAGTGCATAACTCTAAACAGATTGTTTGATTTTCCTTAAACTTTCACTGATATATTTTACTAATATTGCTGCATTCACTCAACCCACATGTCTGTGAAGGTGAACTTGTCCTTTAATAGGACACTACAACCGAATGATTTGAAGGATAAAAGTAACTTCTTTTAAAAAATCAATTTCAGTAAAGGATATTTATGTCAGATTTGTGTACAGGTCAGTGGGAGAATTGTAAGGCAATATCATCACCTCAATACCCTCATGCAGCTGTTACAAATGCAATTACACCCAATACTGCTATTTTATGAAAATAAATGAAAATCACCACGTTTCAATGTCTATTTGGTTCTAGTCTATTCATCAAAAGTCAACTAAAATATAGAGTTAAATTGCACTTTAACAGGATTATCAGAACCACACCTGTATGCTTGGCACAAATTAATCTTCACAAAACAATAGATTGTGTCATTTATCCAAACATACTCAATTACAATGTATAGTTGTGATGCTTCTTTTACCATAAATTTCAAGTGATGGTGAGTGTGACAAAGAAAAAAAAAAGAAAGATCATGTTATAACAAAAGGGCTGATAAAGGTTAATGTAAGAATTTTTGGTTCTTTTTATAGACTCAAACACTCCTTTATGTCTGACTCAGGAAAGTCTTTCTATTAAACATCTGTCATATTATAATTATAAAGCATTTACATAATTTACAAGACCAAGGCCAAGATAAAATTTGATATCCCGATAGGGAATATACAGAAAAGAAAAACAAAGAACATGGCTGACACTACAGCAATATAAATAGGGTAAGTGCTCTGTTCGTTTTCCCGTTGTATATTGTTACCGTTGGTATGTTGGTTTGTTTGTTTGTTTGCCTGTGTGCAAAATAACTAAAAAAGTAGAACAGATTTGGATGAAACTTACAGGAAAGGGCGAGAATGACACAAGTAACAAATGATTAAATTTTGGTACTGATCTGAGAATTTTTTGGGAATTTATAAAGGATTTTTGATATTTTGACAGGTACGGTCAATGAACTTGGGAGTTCAAACTGCGCATTTTTGAGGTTTTCAAATGTGCACTAAAGTGCGTGCTCTAGTTTCTGCTAGGGCGAGCCGCGCAGCTGAGGGTTTATGATGTAGCAGAGGCTTCTATATTGGGAAATTGGGCGATTTTTCAGCATGTAAACCTATGGGTGGAAATCACTGATCTCTATGAAAGAGCCCAAAGAGCTTTTCCCCAGTGGTGAAGAGGAGAAAAGTCTCTTTGGGAAGAGCAAGATCATCGGTGGAAAGTAGCTGTTTGGCGGAGGTCTGTGCTCTCAGAGTGCTTAATTTCTATTTTTTTTTTTCTGAGTCAATTTGGCAAACTGTGCAGAATGTCTTGATTACTTTGAATTGAAATGAAAAGTTGAACAAGGCAAGTGCCATAATGTGTCTCGCCCATTCGCGTACAAGAAATTGTACGCGAATGGGATATAACAGATAAAAAAAAGAGATATAACAGCAAAAAGAGATATAAAAGGGTAAAAATTTATGGCAAAAATGAAACTGCCTGTGACCTATGACCTTGTGGTGACCATCCACTCCCCAAGGGACATCTACCATCCAAGTTTGGTCACAAACGGACCAAAAGTTATGACCCATAATAGAAACGCGCCATAAAAACTTAAAGGGGCTGTACAGTACTGGTTGAGGTGGGGATTCATGTTTTTACATTCCTAAGTGAGATAATGAGAAACCTCTTATGAAATATGAAAGAGCATATAATTTTAAGAATGATTCAATGTTTATTTGATGAAAATTGGTTTTCAAATGGCTGAGATATCCAAAAAAGTGATAATAAGAAAAGACTACATGCCACAACTTCATTAGGATCTCTTTGTTTCACCTTGTTTTGGGATATCTCGGCCACTTCAAAACCAATTTTCATCAAATAAACCTTTTATACCCCTTAGAATTGCATGCTCTTTGACATCTCATATTTCTGAATATCTCGCAAAATGTCAAAAGCTAAATCCTCACCTCGACCAGAACTGTACACACCCTTTAACATTGGGCTCTAAAAGTTCGTTGACCCATGCTTGTGACCATTGACCTTGTGGTGACCATCCACTCCCCAAGGGACATCTACCATCCAAGTTTGGTCACAAATGAACCTATGGATCAAAAGTTATGACCCATAATAGAAACGCGCCATAAAAACTTAACATTGGACTCTAAAAGTTTGTTGACCCCTGCTTGTGACCTTTGACCTTGTGGCGACCATCCACTCCCCAAGGGACATCTACCATCCAAGTTTGGTCACAAACAAAAGTACGGATCAAAAGTTATGACCCATAATAGAAGCGCGCCATAAAAACTTAACATTGGGCTCTAAAAGTTTGTTGACCCATGCTCGTGACCTTTGACCATGTGGTGACCATCCACTCCCCAAGGGACATCTACCATCCAAGTTTAGTCACAAATGGAGTTATGGAGCAAAAGTTATAAACCCATAATAAAAATGCGCCATAAAAACTTAATATTGGGCTCTAAAAGTTCGTTGACCCCTGCTTGTGACCTGTGACCTTGTGGTTACCATCCACTCCCCAAGGGACATCTACCATCCAAGTTTGGTCACAAACGAACCTATGGATCAAAAGTTATGACCCATAATAGAAACGCGCCATAAAAACTTAACATTGGGCTCTAAAAGTTCGTTGACCCCTGCTTGTGACCTTTGACCTTGTTATGATCATCCACTCCCCAAGGGGCATCTACCATCCAAGTTTGGTCACAAACGAACCTATGGATCAAAAGTTATGACCCATAATAGAAACGCGCCATAAAAACTTAACATTGGGCTCCAAAAGTTCATTAACCCCTGCTTGTGACCTTTGACCTTGTGGGGGGGGGGGGATTGCTGTAATTGGGCAGTCAATTAAATTTGTTGACAGCAATGGCACATCACAAAGCTCTTGCTATCCAGCCATTGACTGCCAAGAGTCCGCAGAGTACACTTATAACATGCAGTCCTATGAACCTTTGACTGTCTGCTTAAGTTCATTGTACACACACTTTCTTCCACTGCAACAAAATCATAAGTATTGTCACATTACTAACTGGAAGTGAAAGTAATTAGTAAATATACTCACTGTCCTTAGTTGTGTCCTGTGCTTCTCGGAAGGGGTTCTCTTTGTTCTTGGTAGAGCTTGGAGTGTGAGGAAGGGGTCTTCGCACACATCGCTGACCAATGGATGGTTTGATGTTAAAGCGGGAAGGATCCTCTAAACGTTCCTCCTGCCTGTGCTGAATGTGCCGATGAATTAAATCCTGGGCCTTGTAAGCAAAATATCATTGGGATAAATAAAAATTTAGCGCTCTCAAAATAAACAAAAAACATACAAACAACACAAGGAACTTGCTTATAAACAGCTTCCCAATTCAAAAATAGTCATACCTTGAAATATAATACATATGAAAGAGGACGTCTTGAAGAAAACACATTATCTAAAAAAATATACACAGTATATACATCGTATATTAAATCTAAATGGAAGTCTGGTTATATTCTCATCCCATTTCCACAAAGTATCTTTTTATGACTACCATGCACACATAATCCAAATGTACAGTGCACTTTATTTCTGTCCATTTTTTCAAGCATTGGATTAGCACATCCACAATGTGGAATGTTTCAGCATACTTTACCTTCTGCTGGCATGTGATAATGTTAGGTTCAGTTTCGAATTCCGTGATCTTGAGGTTTGTTCGGACAGCCATTGCAGCTGTGGCTCTTGCATGCAGGGGAAGAGTCAACTGGTAATGGTGGTCAGTGAAGTCAATTTCACGATCCAGTGCAAGACGCTTCAGTCTAGCAAAGAGAAAAGAGAATAAAGTGTCCACACAGCATTCAATAAACATATTGAATCACTAACTTTGCAGATAGATCAAATTATGATCATAAAAAAAATTTGCAATGTAGCTTAGTATAATTGCTGACATTGCAAATTGCTATATAAAGACAAACCAAAATCAATCCCAACACTGTGCTTTATCTTGTTTCACAGTCACATTTTACATTTGACATTACTTTACAATCCCAGAATTTTCATTTCAATATCTTGGAAAAAAATGGCATCAAAATGATCAGATAACAAACATTTACTGGATAATCACAGATATATCAATTTTCATATCAAAACAAAGGAATCTAAGCAAATGGGGTACACTTTTGTAGAGCATTCAACACGCAAATGTAGTACAGATTTTTGGAACAACATGAACAAGAATGCAAACAAGAACAAATTGTTTTGATTTCTGGATATGCAGCCTAAGACCTACACATCCAATTACAGATCTTCACAAGATTAAACATTTGCAGGTGAATTCTTGCAGGTGAACAGAAAATAACAATATATAGCATTAATATAGCACTTGATAACAGCATTTCTAAACACATAAAAATAGATAGATACCTAAAAAAAGTTGATACAGACATAAGAATATATAAACAGAAGTTCCTGGTGAACACTTTACAAATATTCATACAGCAAATTTAAGATATTGATGGAATTTACAAACAGGAAGGAATTTATGTACTCCCTCAAGTGGTAGTTTGTCATATTTTCGATAACCACTCAAATGATACATTGGTAGACTGCAGGCTAGAGAATTTTGAAGAGCAAAGTGTACACTGAAGAAGTGTATAAGAACTGATGAACATAGGGACTAAAAGCTTGTGGCTACATCTGCATCCCTGCTTTCATAATTAGAGTGTAAATACTTGCTTACTTTCTGTTTGTCAACTTTGTGTACAGGAATTGCACAAGAAGCTCAGCAGCGTCTGGACGGCAATGAATAGTTCCATCTATGAGTTCATATGGCACATCAATGCCATGCTTCTTGAAAAATGTTCTCAGCAGAGACCAGTTGCCCAACTTGCCCTGTAGACCATTGCAGTTGCCATAGGAATGCATTTGAATGTCTTCGGGGAAGTACCAGGAGAAGATCTCTGCAACCAGGTATCCATTAGAGAAGTCTCTGAAATTCAAAAGTACCGGTAGTTATCATGTAAATGGCACGGGACACTATGCTGACAAAATCATTGCATTCTAATTATCACTGTCAAGATTAGACCCGTAACTATCAATAGAATGTCGCTCAACACACAGTGATGTCTGTGTGTCTGTGCTTCACTGTACATGTAGATTGTGATGATAACCAGCCTGTATTCATGTCTGTAGAATGACCAACGTGTGTATCCAGTCTTTCTTGATACACAGAGCTATCTGTCATCTCTTTGGCTCGCATTCTGCAAATCATTAAGTGGCTTGTATGAACCAGGAAAAAGAATTCAAAGGTTTGGAACTCCTACATCATCATACATGTGCGATGACATGTACTTCCAAGATCTTGATCCTGTACAGTGTGGCTCACTAATTATACTCGACGAACCGTTATCAACCATACCCTCACATTTACATTGTACATGCAGTGAATAGACCGACAATTTAGTTATATTAGTTTTAGTACACATTTGTAGTGCAACGAGGAGACCTAGACCAGTATGTAGTACGGGTTCTCGATTCTATGTCATGTGGTGTCAGAACTTGATGCATTTTGCGACACACTCCAGAATACTTCTTCTTGAAATTACAATGTACATTCACATTAATTCACTGTGGTAAAGCTGGGGGGGGGGGGGGGGGGGGGTAACACAATCGAGGGATTTTATGTATTTAAGAAAAATTAGTAGGGGGCTACCACTACAGGAATGAGGTATGATGTAGTGCATCAAAATACAAATATGTTTTAGTAGAGGTCTAGAAGTCAGGACAGGACTTTTCATTAAGACCTACCATGCTTTGTAGACTTACAGTAGTGTTTCATGACTATATGGAATAGACTCTAGATCTAACAAGTTAGATTCTATGGGCGATGAGTAATCCTCTCACAGATGTTTCCATAATGGTCTATCTTCTTCTTCTTCTTCTTCTTCTTCTTCTTCTTCTTCTTCTTTACTTCAAAGGGCTATATAATGCAGCCTATCACGAAGATGAATATGACTTGTGTGCACGATAAGAGGAGGGGCGCGGGCTTAATCACAAGGTGTGATTTTACAGTGGGTCATTAAAAGTTCCTTGAACTGTTCAAGTAAGTCTGCACAAACTACGGAGCTTGGAAGTTTGTTCCACTCAGGTATGGATCTCTGGGCAAATGCAAATTTGTCAATGTTGCCCCTAGGGCGGTATGTTTGGAAGCACATGTCATGATTTTTCCTGGTTTTAGAGGAGTTTATATAATTGTGACTAGAAATGACGCTATGGCGACTGGTATGCCTCCGCCATAATGCATGATTCTCCTAATAGGTCTATAGTACATTTGTACATGTGGACAATGTGTGATTACATTTTCACAAAATTGGCACAATATCAAAATGACAAGTTTGTCACAAATGTGTTGAATGTTCACCTTCCTTGACCTAGCTTTAATTGGATGAATAGGAGAGCATGTATTTGGGGATTTAAGGACTTTAACTTGACTTTGACCCATTCATATGTTCATGCATTGAGTAATTTTCAAGGTATGGAGAAAAAGTGCAATTTCTGTATTGAATAGTAAATTGTTACCATTTTCATCTGGTCTTTGACCCTAAAATTCATAAGATAATCACTGTCAGGCAGAACACGCATAAATTCATCTAGTAAGTTTCAAGATAACTTTCGAGATATGGAGGAAAAATTTAGTTCAGTACTTTCACTTGATCTTTGACCTTTTGACCTTTGAGGCAAAAAAAAGAAAAGAAAAGAAAAAAAAAAGAAACTTTCCAGAGAATCTCTATGATTAGGTTATACATGCATACACCAAGTGTAAAAGAACAATAATCCTGTTGGCATTGCATAAATATTTGTAAGGGAAATTGTAAATTTTGAAGTGTTGCCCTTGACCTTTGACCCCTGACCTTTGACCCCATGAACCCTAAATTCTCTAGATAATCACTGCCAGTCAGTACATGTACAAATGTATGTTCCATGAAGATACCTTAAACAATTTCCAAGGTACAGAGAAAAAAGTGAAGTTTTAATATTTTTACTTGACCTTTTAACCTTTGACCTCATGACCCCAAACTTTTACCAGAGCATCTTGACTGGGTAATACATGTATACACAAAGTTTCAAGAAAATATCTTCAAGCATTGCATAGATATGGTGGAAATAGTGAAATTTGACATATTTGACCTTGACCTTTGACCTTGAGCATGTGCACTCAAGTTGATAGGCACAACTTCACCCCCTCATACACATACATGCTAAGTTTCATTAGGATACCTCAAAAGGTTTTTAGTTATGCTGTCCACAAAATTCATTACGGACGGATGGACAGAAAGAAGGACGGACGGACAACCCGAAAACATAATGCCTCCAGCACCACTTCGTGGCGGAGGCATAAAAAATGTATGTGGATGGATTGCAACATGGTCGTTCATGATTCTGTACACCATAGTAAGTCAGCTCGCAGTACGTCGTGAAGATAGGCTGGGCCATTTCAACTTATTGATCATATCGCATGCTGGTCACACTGCTCGTTCTTCTATAATCAGCTGTGACCTAGCCAGCTGTTTGGCGTTGAATCCTTTCCAGTTTTTGGATATCCGAGGCCATATGTGGGTCCAATTGAAGACACTACAGCAATATTCCAGGTGAGGGCATACAAGGGACTTAGCTGCCTCCTTGAATGACTGTGGGAAGAACCTTGTGTTGCGCCAGATGAAGCCAAGCTGTTGATTAGCTTTCATAGAGATTGCTGAGATACAATGTACACTGTATGTGATGATCACTTGAAGTCATTAGATCAAGTGACACCACTTGAGGCATTTTCCAGACTTGCACTTTTGAAGAGCAGTAGGATGGATGTAATAGCTGCAATGCGTAATTCACTGTAAAGCAATTGGCCCTTGATTCGACAGGGTTCCATGAATAGACCACTCTTACAAATAAAAATTCACTGAAATTCATGAATAAAAAATAGCGCATATCAAGTGCGAAATTCAAACTATGCAACTACCTCCACACGTGTTCCGAAGAGCACAACAGTGGGCCATGTCGCCGGACCCCCGAAATCATTGTCGCGAACCTCCCGAGTCGACTCGCATAAGCAGTTCAACGGGTAAGTAACAAGTAAGTAAAGTTGCACAGCAACACATATAGACTCGTTTCATTCCAAGTTTCAAAGTTACTACTCCGTTTATTTGCATTGAATCTGTACAGCATGTATACCTACAGCCATGATGGCAGCCATTTCTGAGATAACTTAAGAGCGTTTACGCGATATTTATATTTTGCATTCCACCCGTGCCAGAATTTGCGGTACCACCATGGTTCGTCAACGTGTTGTGTTATATGCGTTGAATCTCTCCCATAGTTAGCATGTGGAGTACATGGAGTACTGCGCTCTCATAGTGCGATACTGTGCGATGTACTATGTATAGTTTCGCCCACGGCTTGTACATTCATATAGGCAGGGCGAGCGTACGGGGCCATACGTCGCGAATGTTGAACCACGGTCACCCGGTGCCGAACAATAGTCACAGGCTGTCAAACGATGGTCGCAGCGCAAGCGTTCGGATCATGCACGCTATTTTGATTCCGCAACTTAAGATGTCGAATCAAGGGCCACTTGCTTTAGATCGAGAAGGGCAAAATCTCACTACAGAGCACTTGCTAGTTGCTGGAGTTGAATGACATCAGCCAGGTGTTTTCCCACTACTGCAGTGCATTAAGATCTTTCTGTAGCATCTGGGAGTCCCTGTCAGTCTAACCGGTATAACATGCAGTCATCAGCGAAAAGTCTTGTTGTAGATTAACTCGACCAGACGCTGTTAGTACGCTGTGCGAATACAGCGTCTGACAGATGAGGCATGCACTTTCAAAGTGGGGAACCACAACACAACTACAAAACTTATAAAAATGTATACGTTTCATATAAAAAAATGTAAACATTACTCATGTTAAGTGCATGCTTTTTACAGAAGGTTCATAAGTCCATAGAGAGCCCTCACGGTACAGTCCATTGAACAAAAAAATGGCACTTTCTAGCGCAATAGAACAGCGCAGGAGTCCCCGACCGTCGGGGTTCATCATTGCTGAATTAAAAAAAGGCGAGTTGACTACTTAGCAAATTATGCGTGCGCGTGCATGGCTGGAAGTGCAGCGATCTATTGCGTGCGTGCGCTCTTTGGTAGCAGTACGCACGGTCGACAGATCAAGTGAACTGCCGATTATCAGATGTACCGTTCGCTCATGCTGGATATAATCATCATTTTCGGTAAGTTGTAAAATGTGAATTTCAATATTGATATCATTCAGAGATATGAAGTCTCATTATTGAAGATTCGCATTAACAGTTAGATGAGTTTGAGGTGACAAAAAATGATCTAAACAAAGTAGGCCTATCAAAGCTGAACTCTCTTCATGTTTGTTGGTCACATTGGTACAGCCCTGTCGCGCTACGTACAACATTGTACAGCGACTGGGCTGTGTATAGGCCTAACCGGTTATGCAGATGAGGTTACTTCATTCAGGCAGGTCATTAATGTAGTCGAGAAGAAAAAGTGTAGGCCTAGCGGTAGGCCCCACTAGGACCCAAAACGTTACCATGGGGAACACCCAAGGTGATGGAGGAAGCCCTGGATTAGGTACCTTCTGTGACTACTTAACAGACTACTGACGGTTTGAGAGGAAGTCCTGTGACTCGAGGGTTTGGTTTTCCGATTCCATATTGTCTGAATTTGAGGATAAGGTGCTTGTTTGGAACCTTGTCGAAGGCCTTTTTGAGAAATCTAGCATGATTATATCAACATGTTCTAGAGCGTTCTATAATGTATTGGCATTATTGGTACTCTCATTTAAATAATAGTAGTCTTTATAGCTTATAGGATAGGTCAAGAACAAGTTTACTTACCTCCTCACGTTCCTGACAGGGAACGTGAGGTCAAGACTTTGAATCCACTTGAAAACGTCCCTCGGTAAAGCGGTAGATGTCATGACGTTAAAACCAGTGCCGCACCTTTCTAGATAGAATCTCAACAAATTTCGGTCCTCTTATATTCTGGCAGCCGAAGACGACAGAAAAGATGCACAGAACTAGAGGTTTAGAGCAAAAGTCTAGTCAATTGTTGATGTAAATTTTAACTCCGGTACAGCAATTCGCAATTCAATTGCCTACACAGCGCTGACAGTGTTCTTTTCCCACTGCACAGTAGGCCAACATGTAGTTTGTGTGTGGTATGGTTTATGGATGGTTTTGTTGACATGACTACGTTGGGGTACGGTGGATGGCGAGTAGGTTGGTGACGTACATTAGCGCAGCGCCATCTCTCGTTCCTAAAATGTACAGGACAATCACGAAAGGCCAAGGAACGATGAACGCTGCTGGTGGACGGAGGGGTAAGTATGACATAAAAATGCTTGAAAATCACTAGAACTTGTTAGTGAATGGAAAGGCTACACATTGATTGTGACACTGAAAAATTTGTGACGAGGAGAGCATCCCTATCACAATTTTCATGGATCTGAAGGGTAATTTACAATGTGTTGTTCAACTTCAAGTACTAGTAGTCGACTCTCGGTGATCACGATTTTTCCATGTTACATGTAGACCCTACTGTACACTGCTTTACTTTGCTAAATCATGTACGCTGGGAGAGGGTCGCTCATTGCATTAGTACCGGTACGTACAATAAGTATACTACGAGTGCGACTACGTACGTGCCGTACAGTCAGTCATTTCATTCAGTGCTGCGCATGCTGCTTCAACGAATGCGAATAGGCCTATCAAAGTTTCACAGCTGCAGCACTGCACATTGTCATTGCCACATTGGATTGGTCATTGTGACATTGTATGTAACTATTTGTGTTTGAGCTGAGCTGACAAACGCCGTCTAGGCCCTATCTCTTTCTATCTCCCTCCCGAAACATAGTTCGGGCTATGCCCTTTTCTTTAGCTCAAACATGTCAAACAAACTTTGTAATTGTGGGACTGCAGATTGGAAAATGACATTTCTTCAAATGCAATGGATTTCGGGATTGGAGTTGTAACAAGTTATACAGGAATAATACTTCTGTCTATACGAAACCTTGTACGACAAAACAAGATCCTAAGAAGTAGACTATAAAATGTTACATCTCTTCCCCTGTATGCCCCCCAAAAAGGAAAAAATAATGAAAAGGAGACAGAAATACGAGGGCCCAGTGATACGGCACTGATTTAGTGAGTATGATAACGTAAATATACGCCCTATATCAGTCCGGGAAACCCGCTCATGAGGACCGCCCCCGCGTACGAGGATGGTCCCTCCTCATGAGGACCTCCCCCCTCCTCATGAGGCCCCCCGGGGAACGCCTCATGAGGCCCCCCCTTCACTTCTTATTCATCTCACATCTGACGTATAAATTGTCGCAACTTTGCACGGTGATTTTTTGTTACACACACATGTCCACTATCCATGATGAAAAGAAGAAAAAATCCTGTCTGTTTTTTTTTTTTTTAAATCGAGTTTTAATCACCCGATGCAGAGCGCCCATCAAAACACGGGCGCCAGCGCGTTCGCACAATGCAAGACTGCCGCACCTAGCGGCCTGATCCGACTAAATATTTTCGATGCTTTTTTTCTGCGGCTCTCACCTCTCCGCGCACGAATTAGCCTCGTGAAGCTGAAGTCTGACATCTTTTTACACAAATTCGTAACGAGAAAAATTAAATCAGTACTAACCTGATCTTGTCCATATATTCCAAATTACTATTCCACACTGATAGGGTAGGTGGGTAGATGACATACTCCAGTTTGTTAGCAAAATAATCACTTTGTAGGTATGACGAGTTCACTTTCTTCGTCAATTCCGCCCACGATTCCGCCGCCCGCTTACCGTTTGGGCGCTTTCTCTGGAATCATCCCGCGACGCGACGTACGTCGCATCACATCACGCATCCAGCACATACCAGTCTGGTACTTAGTATGTGCTGGATGCGTGATGTATGCGACGTACGTCGCGTCGCGGGATGATTCCAGAAAAAGCGCCCAAACGGCGGAATCGTGGGCGGAATTGACGAAGAAAGTGAACTCGTCATACCTACAAAGTGATTATTTTGCTAACAAACTGGAGTATGTCATCTACCCACCTACTCTATCAGTGTGGAATAGTAACTATAATTTGGAATATATGGACAAGATCAGGTTAGTACTGATTTAATTTTTCTCGTTACGAATTTGTGTAAAAAGATGTCAGACTTCAGCTTCACGAGGCTGATTCGTGCGCGGAGAGGTGAGAGCCGCAGAAAAAAGCATCGAAAATATTTAGTCGGATCAGGCCGCTAGGTGCGGCAGTCTTGCATTGTGCGAACGCGCTGGCGCCCGTGTTTTGATGGGCGCTCTGCATCGGGTGATTAAAACTCGATTTAAAAAAAAAAAAACAGACAGGATTTTTTCTTCTTTTCATCATGGATAGTGGACATGTGTGTGTAACAAAAAATCACCGTGCAAAGTTGCGACAATTTATACGTCAGATGTGAGATGAATAAGAAGTGAAGGGGGGGCCTCATGAGGCGTTCCCCGGGGGGCCTCATGAGGAGGGGGGAGGTCCTCATGAGGAGGGACCATCCTCGTACGCGGGGGCGGTCCTCATGAGCGGGTTTCCCGGACTGATATCGGTCTCTTACCTTTAATGCAATGGCTCAATGGCGCCCGTAATTCGCCTATGAGCGCACTAGTACTACGCGAAATCGCGGGAGTAAGCCCTCTTTTAGTTTTAGCGCTAGCTTCTAACTGTTGAGTGTTATATTCTTTTTGTTTACTGACCTACTGCACTACACTACAGGGAGTACAGTCTACCATAAACAGACTTTCATCACCACGATCACATCAATCATATCACATCACATCTGATACGGTCGTACAGATGTAGAGGACTACTGCTGGACCCTGTTCGGCCTATTCCGGTCTCATCATTAAATACTACTCTAGAATTATTAAGTTAAACTTCATTGCCTTTGGCCTTTATGTGCATTGAGGAGCAGAGGTTTTGAATTTTCCCCTCTCCAATGTCTATCCAACAAGTTTTTTAAATTGTTTATTGTTAGGATACCCAGACTTTTTTAGCAACGTAGATCTCTATACTAGTACTACATTGTAGGTCTATTTACTAGAGCTAAACCAGCGTATAACCAGCACAAGAGCACAATGAGATAACAATCCTAGTATCCTAGTATCCAAACGGTTACTAGATTCTAGATTACTTGGTGAACGTCGGGTACATTACATCATTATACAAATAGGGAATGGTCATGAGTAAGAACAAGATGAAAATATTGAAATACAAGATTTCACATGAGGTGAAAGATAGTGGCGCTCTATTCTAGGCCAATAATGCGCCTCATCACAGAGTGTGAAATCTTGTTCCATTGCATGAGTAAGGACCATACACTGCACTGTTCGTTTTGAACAACACCTAGAGTTCTAGAACATCAACAGATGTGGTCCACACAGATTCTTGAATTTTTATTAAGTACAGAAATGGCAACCATTTTGTGTGAAAGACGAATGAGTAGCTGTCTGCACAGTCACAGTCACCGTGTACATGTATGTACGTATGCGATCGTGCGAAGCCGATCGGTTGAAGTTGTTTACTAAAAATGAGTGACTACATAAAAGTACGCGCTAGTATTAAAGTGCGCTTGTAATTGTTGAGTGTGCGTGGCAAATGTTTATTTATTGTGACATCAGAGCCGTCCAGTGGAACAAAAACTGAGTCAATCGTGAGTTTAACACAGGAGTCAGTGGAAGTGGGTGACGTCAGCCATGCGCTATCCGATTTTGCTCAAACAAAAGTGCACAGCTGACAGCCACAGCGTGCTGTGGAACTTTTAGCTAAATGTCACGTGATGGGCAATCGACCACTCGGATAGCTACATCCTTTTTAGGTGTTTTATAAACATGGGTAACATGGACAGACAAATAGTGAGTTTTGTCTTTCCATGTTGTTGCGTGCGTTCACCACTGTCAGCTGATGTTTAAATTTAAGAAATAACGGGCAGTGATGGGGCATATTTCATGAGTATGCCTGAAATGGTATAAAGCACTTGTTAAACAGAATTTTAGGTACCACCTTTTCCGGTGCTAGTTTACTTTCTTGCACCACCTCGCCAAATATGATCTGTACACCTGTACTGAATATGCACCAACTTCTATAGATAGGAGGGGTTCTAGGTCTATATTAAATAACCTAAAATAATTTCATCTGAGTCTGCAAAGTCTGGTACAAGTGGTAGAAGTAACGTTTTGACACTTATACGAGTGCCGGAATAAACTGATCGCTTGAAATGCAGCTCTGCACACGAACAGTCGGTACGTTCAGCGCATGCAATGACCGTTGACCGTCGATCATTGACAGTTGATCTGAGCTTTTTCTACTCTACAGCGCCTTTGGAAAGCTAAAGTTGCTTTTCCCTTTCAGCCAAATCATGCAGTAGCGATTGTATGTACAACTGTACTCTGCAGTTGAGTGTATGTGTGTTTTTTGCTGCAATATGCATTCCCATACATCTTTCTATGTTTTTGTTAGCTTTCCTTCTGTTCATTTTCTTACATTTTCAAGTATTCCTAACTTTACCATTCCTTCCTAATGGTATTAATCTATTTTTTCTTTCATTTTATTCCTATCTAACTTTTTCAATTTACTGTTCAATTTTTCTTTCTGCCTAGATCTGTTCTTTGTTTACTTCTGGTTATCTTTCCTGCCATCTACCCTTGAGTCTTTCTTTCCTCTCCAATATATCTTTCCTTACTGTCTTCTTTGTATGTATCTTTGTCTTTATTTCCTTTTCAACCTGTATGATTCTCTGTTTCCTTCCTTTTCATCTCCCTTTTCCTTCAGTTTCAATTCATTTCTCTTCTCCTAGTCCTATATTCACTTTTTCCTTTTCAGTCTGTTTTTTTTTCTCTTTTTCTACATCCATATATCCCTGTCTTTCCTTTTTAATGGAAGTTTTTAATACTTCTTTGTTCTGTTCCTTTATCTTTTTTCTTTTAAGTATTTTATAGTTTGTAAATCTTGCTTTATTGTTTCCAGGTTTGCCTAAAAAAAATTCAGTGGCTATCATTTAGTAATTTCCCTCCCCCTTTTCCATTGTGTCTCTATATTATTCTTTTACCACTGTCATATAGTCACATTTTTCACAATTTTATTTCATTCAAGCACATACCCTCTCTTTCTCTCCCTCCCTCTCTCACACACACACACACATACACACACACTCACGCAAACACACCCAACAACAACCACAACCTCAAACCTCAGTCGCTACTGCAAGACCTGGTACAAGCTGAGGGAAAGGGAAAAAGTTTGCATTTTTGAAAAATCATTGCGATTGCTACGTTCAGATTACTTGTAACCGACCAACTGCACCACTGTGTATGCCCTCGCCGCTGTGAACGTCTTTGTACCATACTGCCGATCTACTTGTATGCAGTGCAGCGCAGAGCTGCGATTGAGTTATTCCGACATGAGTAAAATTATAAGGGTAAAAAAGGCGAATACTCCACTTTCACTAGACTTTGGTCTCGCTCAGATGCAAGTATTCTTGGTTGTAGTTAACATTTAAATTTGAGTGAGTTTGTGCATGTTTGGAAATCAATTAACAAGTTGGTGCAAAAGTACACGAGCACTTCTTTTCTAATCAATTTACTATTAGGTCATTCAGTTGAAAAACAAAAAATTTTCTATGAGCATTCATTCATAAATTTGACCTTCATATGTTAGTAAGTAGTACAACATCTAGATGTCCGTCCAGCGTTGCTTAAGTTACACCAACATTTTCCATATCAAAGTGGCAAAGATTTTATGTGGAGCAAAGTTATCTCTCATTAAACTGTTCTAAAACATCATACTATATTGGGGATAATGCACACTGGAAACACAAACTAAAGTGACATCCCTGAAATTTACCCTTTTACAGTGGAAATGCCCATTTCTAACTTGTGATTGTCACAATCATTATGTCATACATGTAGGTTGAACTCACAAGACTGGCGACATTGCACGGAGAAAATGCTTTAGCAGAAAGTTCAAGGAGGAAAAAAAAAAAGGAAAAGAACCAGTGGAACTTCTGTGGTAAATTTAGGCAAAGGAAAAGGAGAAGAGTGGAGCCATCGTAATGCCAACGCAGACAAATGAGCCCTCTATTGTGGATGTTTGGACAAACAACTTAGAGGATGTCTTCAAGAAGATCAGAGTCATCACCCAGAAATACAAATACGTAGCAATGGTAAGAAACTCTCTTATTCTACAAGAGAGAGTATGATTTTCCAACAACTGTATTTTTTAGTCAACTTAGAGGCTATTGTAATATTTACCCCACTTCTGTGTTTTGTTCCATGATGTCGTGAATTATTTTTTAGTTTTTCCCAAATGACACTTTGATTTTAATTATTTGATATGTTGCATATTTTGCATTTGATAAAAGAGTCTTTCGTGTCGAAGGTGTCTGTGTGTGTGTGTGGGTGAGGGGGTATGTTGAATATTACATTGGTACATATTCTATGGAGCTGATATTCTTACCTAGACATCAAAGTTTTTTTATATTTTTTGTTATTTTTTTTAGTGATATAGATATTCATGACACACATACAGGTCAAGGAGGGACATGATGGGCAAACACCCTGGTCAGATTACATTGTATATACACTGAGCAGGAATCAAACCACTGGACCCATAGGAGTCTACAATCTACATGTGCCATCCACACTATACAACAATGCTATCATTTAGAGAGATTGCCAATGAGTCAGATGCATGATTTCATCTGAACAGGCTGTCATGTACATGTAATGACATGGAGTTAGTTCTGATGATATAGGGCTTGTCGTAGAAAACAAGGTGACTTTTGTCGCATCAGAGAGGTATGTGTACAGGTGGAAACTATACTTTGTTTTATTTTATTCTTGGGGGATGACCTTTTCCTCTAGACATATTCAAGTTTCAGTCTGTTGCTATAAAAAAGTACCTACACTGTACATCATACTTATACCTGTCTATTTCAATATGTTTTCCCCATTTCTTACCAAAATAGGTATTGGGATAGGTTACCCATAATGTCAGTTAAGATCCCCATAATGATGATTGTTGAGGAAATGACTGATGGCTTTCATTTGAGCAGGTGTTTGTACTTTGGGTTTTCTGTGCACACTATTCCTGTGATTATTCATGTAAACGTTTACTCTCCTCTACACTTTACTGATTACATATGTACAAATGTATTTGTGTATGCACTTGTAGTATTTATGAAAACTGCTATTATTTGAGAATTTATTCTGTACCAACAAGGTTAATGTTTCTATCCTCTTAAGTTGTTTTGAGTGAATTAAATTAGTGTAAATCCAGTGAGTCATCTGCAATGGTGATTGTTATGTCAAAAGTCTGAGCACAACTATGTTTGCCTTAAAATGATAATTTTGGCAAAAATTCTAATAGATTGCTTCTTTATAGTGATTTGGGGGCAAACTCTCTCTCATTGAAGTGGTCTGAATGATCACATTGTGTTGGGGGGGGGGGGGTAATTCACAAAGGAAACAGAAAATGACTGGACATCCCTTTTAGAAATGGCTCCTTAAATGTGGAAATGTACCTAATACAGTGCTCAGAAGAGAGATGTTGGCTATAATGCAATTTGTGATTGAAATGCAGGACACAGAATTCCCTGGTGTGGTAGCGAGGCCACTGGGTGAGTTCCGCACCAACTCAGAGTACCAATACCAACTTCACCGCTGCAATGTGGACCTGTTGAAAATCATCCAGCTGGGAATCACATTCTGTGATGAACAAGGCAACTTTCCAAAGGGAGGATCTACATTTCAGTTCAACTTCAGATTCAATCTCAGGTCTGTGCTTATGTGCAATATTGCTTAAAATCTGTTCTGTTACAGTTCCTCGAATATAGATGGAACTTTCTTCTTTCTCAATGTTGTTGGAACCTAAGTGTGAAGTTGAAGTGAAAGTACTGTCTTCAGAAACCATCAAAACTATTAGAGAGTTTTTGATTCACTTTACGTTGGAACATATCAACTATGAGATACCATTCAGATAAATTTTATGATTGTTTCCTTTTATTTTTTTCATAGCATACATGTATGCTGGTCTTGGGCATCATAATGTTCTGTTACCAGTGTATATTCAGAAAAAAACCCACCCCAAACTAAAACAACAGAAAAATTAAAGAAGAAGAAGATTAAAACCACCATTGTCATGCAGTATGCACCAGTCTTCTAGTGAAGGATGAAATCCATGTTTAAGTCACAGTAGAGATCTCTCTTACTTATCAGTGGCCAGTGAATGCAACACTTATGACCAACTGTCATTTGTCATACCATATAAATTACACAATGTTCTAACATAATAAACAGGACAGTGTCGTGACATTTTCATGATTTTCTGTTAATTGCAAGAAAAATCATTTGATGATTTTTGTATCGCTGAGAGTGTACGGGGTACTCATTTGGATTTTGATGGAATATGGTATACTGGGTATATAGTGTAAGTGAAGGTGACCATTAGTAGGACACTGTGTAACTGTTTGTTTTCTCTATCAAATATTATATTTTGAAAGATAGCACATGATACAAAACAGAACAACTATGAGGCAGCAATGAGCATATTATACACTTGTTATCAAGGCATATCCCTGAAGACAGCCAAGAGGAATTCATCTGTCACCCTGACATTATGCTTTCCAAAGCCTTGTTTTACTCAGATTCTTTCAAACCATAGTTATCGCGACAACGTCTGGGCAATCTTTTTGTACCCTGCCTGTTAGAACAATCTCGGCAAAATGTTGCTCAGATGTTGACGTGGTAACTTTTGTCAAATTCCACCCTAGCCACCTTGGGTAATAACCCCAACATTACCACTAGAACCCTTTTGTAAAAATGCTCTTGCAGTATTCTTTTGATAAACTCAACACACATGCTCAATACTTTAAACAAAATGACACACCGCTCAACAATTTTGTGCTTGGATTTTAACAGCCCCCTTGGCGCATGAACAGGTATGTTGTTATGGAAACCTACCAGAAGAACGTTTTTGGTGTGTGTCTCCTAAAATGGTACCCCTTGCTCTCTCCTATAGTTTAATTGCCCAGCAAGGTGAGGAATTTGTTATTTTTTTGTCTCGTCTATTCCAGTGCAATAATGCATTTCAAACCACTTTGTGTTCTGTCAAGTTGGTATGTTTTTAATCTCAGTCCTCTTGTGAAATGATATGATTTGTTCCAGTGAAGACATGTATGCCAAAGACTCCATTGAGCTTCTCTCAGGGTCTGGCATCCAGTTCAAGAAGCATGAGGATGAAGGCATTGAGGTGGATCAGTTTGCTGAGCTGCTCATGACATCAGGTGTAGTCTTGAATGAGAATGTCAAGTGGGTCACATTTCACAGGTAAGATAGTCATACAATTTCATATCCAGTGACTGCTAAGAATATTTTGGCAGGAACTATTTGTGGAAAACATACAATTGTACAATATACATGCAGTGCATCCAGTAACCTCTTGTAAAATGATACTTAGAACTAAACTATGTAATTAAACGTCTTAAAGCGAAAAGGACACAAAATATGGCTTTAACATAGTTTGCCTAGAATGAAGCTGAGGAAAAATGGCACCACATCTTGAACGTCTAGGCAAGATGTGAGTACTGTCCATCATTGTCTGGGTGTCAACTTCACACTCCCATACACACCAAGTGACTTCTGTGGAATTTGCACAGAGGGTTGAAAATAGAGCAAAATCTGAAACCTAACTGAAAAATGAATTTTTAATTTAATGAAACTGAATCATGCTTTCATTTTAAAATTGCCTCCAACAATATTGTACATTATTCAGCTATTGCTCATATCAATGTCAGTGTTAACTGATGTATAGTTTTTGAACTATTAAGGATCAAAAGTGGGAAATGTTTTTTGTAACACCTAGTATATTCTGTCAGCAATACACGAGGGGAAAAAAAAGAGAGAATTTTCTGCTCATGGCAAATGGAAGATGAGCTCATTTGATACATCACAGAGTCATCAACAATCTCTATTGGTCATACCTTCAAAATTTTATAGTAATCAAATTTCAAACTATCAGTATCCTTTTCCTCTCATTTTCTGGTTCAATTAAGAACAAAAAAATTATGATGGACTTACCCCATAAATCCAATGATACATTGGTATAATGGATAAGAGTAAATGTTAAGAATATAACTTCTGTGCAGAGAAGATTAAAGGGAAATCCCTGGTTAGTGGTCAAGATCTGTGAGCTTCATCCAAATGTGAATAACAGTGGCAGACTTACTGATTATGTGTTGAATTGCATGCAGATGATAGATTTTGGGGAAGAAAGATGTATTGCATCCGTAATATGTGTTATTCTAAAGGGTTATGTGTGTGCCTCTATTTTTGTGTGTAATTTTCCCTTTGTAACCCAGGAACTTTCAAGACTATAATTTTGTCTATGTGCAATGAAACACTGCCAGGAAGAGCTTATTTATATAACTCATGATATAACCAAGAGAGATAATGCTTCATTTCTTTTATCTCTATGACCTGAGCAGTAGCTATGACTTTGCCTACCTGATCAAAGCTATGACCGCCACCAACCTTCCATCGGAGGAATCAGAGTTCTTTGAGTTGCTTCGCATCTTTTTCCCTTGCATCTATGATGTGAAATATCTGATGAAGAGCTGTAAGGACCTGAAGGGAGGTCTACAGGAAGTAGCAGACATGCTCCAGGTGGGTCGCTGCTTCCAGTCTCACTTATCATGAGCATTATTTTCATGGAGAATCAGTTAATGAAATAAGTCTCAGTAATATCCTGTCAAGGACGAGCCAATTTTGCTATAACACACGTTTCCCATAGACACCTGCCAGAATATACCAGGACTAGTCTTCAATGGGATATGCATCTATACCAAGAAAGTACATGTAGTGTAGTAGATCCTTGAGGTTTTACACTGTTTTTATAACTTACTGGAACACAAATATTCTATGTCAGACAAAATGCAATATTCTTTGCCGATTTTGGGCATGTCATGTTTGCGTATTACTAGCAGCAAAACAAGCCATTCATGCAGCACTGACATATAAATTACCAATTTTTGCTTGGCTGTTTTCAACTTTTCCTAATTAGAAGATTACCAGGTAATCCATGTTTTGAATTGTCCGAGATTCAGGGGTTGTTGCAGACTGATAATGCTAACTGTGAACTGGTTTCTATTAGAATGAGCTATGGATGGTCCTAACTTCTGCGAGATTCTTTTTGTTGTTGTTGTTGTTAACTTTCTCTTACAAGGTAAATCCTCATACTTTTTTAAGATAAAAAAGTTATTAGCTTTAATCTCAGGAAAACGATGATAATGAACTTGAACATGTGATGACATGATGCTTAAAGCTACACCAAGCCTTCTTGCCAAAGTGCAATATTATACTCTTCAGATAAATGTTTCAGCCTGAGACTTATTGATCCCTTTGCAAATGATAACACAGGCATTCAGTATTCATGTTCAAATTAAAACTGTCTTTTTTTTCTTTTCTTTTTTTTTTTTTTTTTTGGGGGGGGGGGTCCATATTCTAACTTTTGGTGATTAAAACCGAGCATAAATTGTGTGAATGATCAGAATATCATTTTGTAGGTAAATGATGTCAAGATTTGATGTTGTCTATCTCCACGTTAGATCCAGCGGATAGGACCCCAACACCAAGCAGGAAGTGATAGCCTCCTCACTGTCCAGACATTCCTTAAAATGAGAGAGGTAAATACCTTCGTATCTCTATTACAATGTAGGTTACATTCATGCAACCTAGAGAGTACCAACGAAAAATGATCTAGCAGGAAAGGAACTGGGTATATGATCACATACAATGTATTTTTTATGTGAGGGTTATGGCATCAGATATTCTATTCCTGTCATGTCACTGCTGTAAATCAAATATTCACTGACGCTCAAGAAACAACACTCCGATGCTGGAACAAATATTCTGGTTCTTTACAACATTTAAGAAGTAGTTTGTGTTATTGCATGTCTATTGAATAACTTTCTTGCAGAAAGAAAAAAGAATATACTTTAATTGAAAATGTGTGACTTACGGGGGGGGGGGTGGGGAGGGAATAGTGCTAAAGATATCAAAAGCATTTATGGAATACAGTGTCATTGTTAGGGACATTCTGTCTTCATGTTATTTGATCACTGATTGTAATGTTTCATTGGAAAGTTGGTTTTGTTAACTTGTTGTGGAATATGTTGTGAATGTAATAGAGTTTGATTATAACAATAAATTTGTGTATATACGTATATATATTGTTTGTTTATCACATGCAAAATTTGTTCTGCTTGGTTATCTCTGCAGGCTTGGTTGTAAATTTGTAATGTGACAAAAGTGGATGTCAAGTCAGAAAATATGCACTGCACAGATCAAACATACCACTGTGACATTAGATATTTTGAGTGTTGATACTTGTCTATATGATATCCCTTGATAATGAACTTGTCTGAAATTATTGAATGGGTAGAAAACATATCAGAAAAATGTGAGAAGGGGCACTATACATTTCTTTTAGTATTCATACCTACACTGGCAAAATCTATGGTTAACCCTAAAAAGACTGGGGGGGGGGGCCCTAAAAGGCCCCCCCCCCCTCGACATTTCGCGCGATTACTCAGCAACACGCAATGCTCTTGCCGCGATGCTCTATGACTTTTTTCTTTCGAGTTTCCCGCACATTTTGACACCAAATTTGTGACGCCCGGGGGTACGGTTGTGAAGTTACATAACTTTTTGTACATGCACGTGAGACCGAAAATGGCTCCAAAATGTGATTTTGTGTACAAAGTCAATACAAATTGAGTTTTATCACATGGTTCATATAAATATGCTTATCTTTACTCTCAATGGCTAAAATCAATTTGTTTTAGTAGTATTATGCTTCAAAAAGGGTCTGCCACAAATTTTGCTGAAAAAAACAACAAAAACAAAAGGTCGAAAAAACAATGAAATACATAAGAAATTCATAAAACAATAAAATAAATAAGAAATTAATTTTGATACCGAAGTTTTTTTCAAGTACATTTGCTAAGAATGCTACAAAGAATATGTAGACCAAAATTAGCACTTTTGGAGCTTTATTTACTGATTTACATAAAAAAGTCTGATTTCTCGCATAAATTAGCATAATCAATCAAAATAAATTAAAAGAAGACTATTTTGGAAAATTTAAATATACGATCTTGTAGATTACATCGCACACTACCATTGTGCAAATTTTCGCGGCGATCGCGCGATCCACGGCCGAGATCTTAAGGGGGGCCCTTTAGGCCCCCCCCCCCCCCCCCCCCCCCCCCAGTCTTTCGAGCTACCAAAATAGCCCAGTCTTTTTAGGGTTAACATTCATTTAATATGTAACTGAAAGAGTGTATACTAGCAATATTTTCAAGGTTTATGATAATTTTATTTGTAGAACGATGATTATGATTTTTTTTTTAAATTTCATATATTTATTTATTTATTTTGTTTAAACATCAAGCTTCTTTTGCCAGGACTGTTGTGGAAGGATTATTATTAATTTTTTTTTTTTCTGTTCGTTCCTTCCTACTACCATGTTTATATTTCCTTCTTTTTTTTCTTTTTTCTGTGACAGTGCTATTTTGAAGATAACATTGATGATGACAAGTATTGCGGTCACCTCTATGGCTTGGGGTCAGCATATATGCAGAATGGATCATCATACAATGAAGAGAACAGTGCAGCTCCAACCACAACAGCAACATAGCACTCATAATCTCTCAGTTCTACCCTAATAGGGCTTTAATTTGGTGATGAGCAATTGTTTGTTCCCCATTTTCTCCTTCAAACTGTTGAAATTACGTGAGCCATTCAGGGCGAGTTCATCGAAATATGTGGCAGAATTGCAGAATTTTTTATCACTTTCACGAGTATGATATCTGCGTCAGGGGCTTCTACATACAGCATCGCTAAAGATTCCAAGTGAAAGTGCCTCTGTTTTGGCATGGGTTTGACTTTGTCTGCAAGATTGGCCAATAACAACTGAGGATTAGTCTGCCCTATAATGTTGTGAGACCCATTAGAGCATCAAGAATCATTCACCATGCATATTCATAGTGTGAAGATTGTGAGAAATTGAAAATCGTGTGGTCATATCTGATGATGCTCTTTGCAAATGTCAAATGCAGAGATATTGAGAAAATGTTAGCAGTAACAAATTCAAAATAATCTGGTGGTTCCATCTTATCAAAGAGTGGCTGAATGTCAGAGAAGCTGTGAAAGAGAGCCATGATACCTTGAGAGATTGCTGTTGGGGAATTAATCATTATTGGAAGAAAGCATTCATATCTTTCCTCAAAGTATTGTGAATAAAAGGGATGGAATAGTTTCGTTTGAGACCTGGCTTCAGGTTTCTGAATTTTATTGATGAAATGATGAAAAACCTCATGAAATATGAAAGAGCACATAAGTCCAAAAGGAATTCATTTTTTATTTGATGAAAATTGAATTTGAAATGTCCGAAATATCCAAAACAAAAGCGATCCGAATAAAAATTAGGTTGGACCTACCTTTTATTAGGATTGCTTTGTTTTACTTTGTTTTTGGAAAACTCGGCCATTTTGAAAAAGATTTTCATAAAATAAACTTTGAATTCCTCTTAGAATGGTACATTTCAAAGCTGATTTTCACCAAATAAACTTTAAATTCCTCTTAGAATGGTATGCTCTGTACCATTTCATAAGTGGTTTCTTACTCGCAAAAGTCAAAAGCTCACTTCTCATCTCACCCAATACTGTGCCATCCCTTTAATCTTTACTGAACAGATATCGGCCTTAACCAGCCATGAGGAAATGAATAGGGAAATGTGATTCAGTTTCCTCCACAAGGCTGCACTTTAAACCTGATGGCTTGCTATACTGTCTGGGCCAATATATTTGTCAAACATAAATACAGTACATGTATGCTCCACAGGCCACAGCATCAAAAGTGAAAAAAGGGGAATAATGAATTGTGTACAGCTCTTTGCCATCAAGATTGTAAACCAGTTACCAGAAGAGAATACCTGGTATATAATCCTGGAATATTTTCTCACCTGTGTCTTTTGAAATGACTGAACTTGACCAATTTATATATGACAAGGTAATGTTTTCATCTAGCAGTGTCTGTATGCATTTAGTAATTGGTAATGGAAGGAACACACAACAAACATTGTGTCTAGACTCTACATCATTTGTACTCCTCACCCTTTTTTCCCCACTTTGTAATTTTGTACTTCGGTTAATGTTCTCACTGGTGTAATAATGAGTGTTGAGCAGATGTTTGTAAGCTGTGTTCAATCTTGCATGGCTCACATCCTGTTACAATAGTTGCCAAGGTCATTTGTGTTTTATTTTGTGTTTTTGTTTTTTAAATTCACAAGAAACTTTTGTAATTACCATGTGGCAGCTCTACATTCTTAACTATGTACTGTATAGCTGTCAGTTTCCTGTGTGATCTTTGGCTGAGAATGAAATGTTACTGACTTGTACACTAGACACTTTAAATGGATTTCAAATTATATACTGCATCTGGAAGTGAAAGGAAAATAGGTTCATTGCTTTTGAGCAGTTGGTTAATGCAAACCATATCGGTCTAAACTAAGAAATCTGTGTATAAAATCACAAAAATTCTAGACTTTCAAGAGCCACTAGGCATTTTATACCTTCAGATTCGTTTTACACAATGGATGACGATATAAAACCTGGAAATGACACAGATCCTTGACTGCTGCAGTAAGACCACCTGTTATGCTTCTAAAGCGTGTGCTACACCAAGCTTTATAATTGTACATGCATAATTAGTGTGTGGTATATGTGAGGTGAGTAAAACATGCTCTCAAGAAAATTAGGTACACCACTGAATCGGGTAAAACATTTTCTGCAGGACACTACCAAATTATGTGGCGACTCATGCACTACATTAAGTTGTAATCTTTGGACTCTGGAGTCATCGTATTATTTGTCGCTGTAGTCCCATAAAACTTCTATGAGAAGGGGTAAGATATTTGTACATTGTACAAAGTGGCATTAATTTTGATGCCTATTGAAGATACATTTGTATTATTTGTCAGATACATTTGTCAGACGAGATATTATTTTTTTTTTTTTCACTTGCACCACGCTAGTTAGAAGTGAACTGAAAATAAGTCAAGCCACACAAATATTTTGTTGTTTAAATGACTCCTCGTGCGACTATGTCATTGGAACCAGGAACTAAGCTGTATCGTTTCTGTTACAATTCATGAAAAGTGCAATGAGAGATCTTTCCCTCCAAACTACCTGTTTAATTATTGATTTTAATATGCTGTTTTCAGATTGTTTTTAGAGACATGACTATTCTCTACTTTGAAAATCCTATGATGCATCATCAGATAAAAAACATATTCCAATTTATGACTTTCATATTTCATTTTGATGGGGAAAATCTCATGAGAGGCTGGAGAAGTCTCTCCCAAATACACAAAAGGTTTGAGCAGCTGTAACAATGTCTTGTGGTTTAATTACATTTTTTTTTTTTTAAATACAGGTGTGTAGGGTCATGTGCTTTTCAAAGCAAGAAAAAATCTTTTCATTCTACATGTCACACAAAAATCTTATCATAGATGTCTTTGGCACTTCAGTTTTATTTGATGTGATGCAGACTCTGTACTTGAAACATGGTGTGTTATTTCAGCAACAGTTGCTTTAAGCTGTGCCCCCCCCCCCCCCCCCCACCATCAGATTTAATCATTTATTTGTCACCATTGGTCCGTATTTCATATGAAATCATGAATTTTTCTGTTTTGCCTCTGCCAGTCAGTGAACAGAAGTTGTATGAGAATTGTGTAAATAAATGTATATGAAGTTCTTGTATGTACATTTGTTTTCAGGTCTTTGTGTGTGTGTGTGTGTGTGTGTGTGTGTGTGTGTATTTCAAATGAGATATACAACTAGTTTCATGTACTAAATACTTGACTGCTTGACAGACTTTCTTCATTAGAGAAATTAATGGAAGAATCAAGGAATTGAGTTCCCTTGTCTGTCAGAGTGATCTTTTACATGCATAATTCTGTCAACTTTACATCTACAGTGTATGTAGTGAGTTTGAAGCAAGTGTAGCAAAGACAAATTCTAAGGGGTTGAATGCAGTTGAGTATATGAATATAAGAACGACCCAAGTCCATGGAAGATCATTTCGAGTAAACCAAAAAAAAACTTCATATCTTTTTTATTTGTCCGATAATATTCTATTTAACTGTGATGGGAAGGCAACATTGTATATACAAATTAGAACATTTAACATTTACATTAATTGTGGAGAGGCCATTTTGTGTGGTGGACTCGGGTCGTTCTTTGATTCATATACATGATATTCTGCTATAGAGATGGGAGAAGGATGAGAGAGGGCGCTATTATATGAATGTAAGAATGACCCAAGTCCTTCATTCTTACATTAATATAAGATTTAACTCATTCATTTCAGGCACTTCTGGGGGTAATTAGGATTTATCATTCACACACAAGATGAGTCCATGCATAAGCTACAATTTCCCATGTCAAACTAAATTTGGTCAAAAATTGGACTTGGGTCGTTCTTATATTCATATACTCGGTTGTATACATATGTGTACACCTTTCTGTAAAAACAATATACAGTGCACTCCCGTAACAACGAACACAATGAAATTCTGGTTGCAACAAAGTAAAAATTCAGGCCACATTATCCACTCTACATTTTTTATTGTTTGTTTGGTTATAACAAAATTTCTATGCAGTGGCGGATCCAGAAGGGGGCGCACCAGGCGCATGCCCCCTTTTTATTTGTGACCCTGCACCTCAAAACAAACACAAAGTCGCCAGACATGAATTTTTAGTTAAGACCATATTCTAAAAGAGCAGACATTAAGCTTTAAAATGATGTATAACTCAAATCAAATGGACTCTCCTAACCTATCTAAATACAATTGTATTGGAAAGAAAGCACAAACTCAGGAAAAGTGTGAACTGAGAAAAGAGGCTCTAAAGTACAATGTTTATTCAAGCGCTTAATCTTTACAAAACCGTGCTGGCTGTGCGATGAATGGGACAAAAAACAGGAAGTAAACCACCAGAGTAACATGGATGAAGGGATTATCAAATCAAACTGAAATTAAGCATGTCTCATTAACACATTCTGTCCATAATTGATGCCAACTTTCAAAGCAGTAGCACTATCCTTTCAAAAGTTATTAGAGTTGAATATGAAGAGTGTGGACAAGGTTTTTCAGAAATGAAAAAGGGACTCTAAAGACACACCTAATCACACTATTCTACCAAAAATGTTCGAAATAAACTGCTAAAATAACACACTTTCCTGCCCGTTTTATTATACCAAATTTTAGCATAATGTAAAAGAAGACCCGCTCTTTCAGAAAATATGAAAAAGTCAAGTTCGGCTAGGTTGACCTATTTCAGTTACTTTCAGTCCTCACGCAAAATCAGTGTGTGCGACTTTATGTTCGTTTTGAGGTGCACAGTCACATTTGTTGTTAAAACAAAAGAAATAAAAAGAAAAAAATGAGATGAAACCTGTAAGTAGCACCAGAAATATTGTTGGCGCCCCCCTTTACGGAATTCCTGGATCCGCCCCTGCTATGTAATGAAAGAAAATTGCCAGTCCCAAGGACTTTGTTATACATTACATGGAGTCCACTGTATGCATAAGAAATGAGGTAAGAGGCAAACATTGCTCTCTCTCTCTCTCTCTCTCTCCCTCTATTCAAGCTTTGGCCTACAGCCTTCATCAGTCTCCACCAAGAGAACATACATTTTTAGTCAAATGGCACAAAGTACATGTACATGTACAACTGTACCACAATACCGGTGCAATATCAAGATCAAGATCACTATCATTCTGTCAAATAAGTGAAATAATACTATAATTGGTACTTCTGATGAAATACAACCTTGCAGCTGAGTACGAATCAATATGATAAAGCAGATTTTAATACAGACAAAATCTAGCATATCATAAGAAATGATATGGTGTGTATCACACAAGAATACATTTTGAATTTCTACATGATACAGTTGAACCTTATATGCGGCCATGTCTGGACTGGATAAGACAGATATGCTCAAATATAAAAATGTACAGCACTAGCATATCGTGCTAGGGGTATACACATGTTGTTAGCAATTCACTAATACATGTATTATAATTATCTGCACGGCACTGTCATGTTCCATACTTCAGATATTGATAAGGAGATAAAACAAAATATAACTAAAATATCCCTTCATATATTGTTTGATGGATATTGACGAACAATGAGATCAAATTTGCAACTCGTTCGATACTGCCGCTGCATTGTACTGTAACTACTGCTGTGCACTCAGTGCCAGTGACAAGCGCTGCACCAGTTTTTGACATCGACTCACGAACTACATGTAACTTACAAGTTACAGTCCACTGCGATGATTGGGATGTCCTGTTGTGTATTCACACGATAATAGTTAAACATACGTGTGTTTGTTTTGAGTGAAGTTTGACACTGAAAATACATGAAAACAACAACAACAACAACAAATAAATGTCAGCCGGTTGATGTCCAGATAACAGAGAATCTGGATAATCCATGGCTGGATAATCAAAGTTCTACTGTAGGTACATGTACTTCAGTTACAATGTAATTCATAATGGCATTACACCTAGGGATACTCTGTCCCATAACAATTATCATGGTAATAACAAAATTCTTGTTAAATGAAGTAAAAATTCAGTCCATTAAAATTATCATCTATATCGCTTAACATAATTCACTGTGCACCTATTAAAATTTCGATATCACGAAAGAAAACTGCTGGTCCTGAAGATTTCATTGTAAAGGGAGTCACTTTTAATTGTATATTTGCTGCTGATGTGGTGCAACACTGGGCAACATAATACTGTAAAAGTGGATATTTTCGCGCGACTAATTTTTCGCGCTTGGCTGGGTAAAGAGTTTCGTGTGTTTTTAATTCCGTGGAATCAAGACATCACGCACAGGAGAACATATGGAAAGCAAAAATATTCGCATGCTTTTATTTTCGGGCTAGTTTCTGGTAGCGCGAAATGCGCGAAAATTTCAACACTGCGAAAATTTCCACTTTTACAGTACATGTTTTTTTTTGGTTTTTTTTTAATACTGACAAATGAACCTTAACTAGTAATGAAACATATACAGTATAATTGTGAAGTATGTTTGGTTTTGGATCACGCATATTTATAGTTTGGGGTCACCCCTCAGCCCTCTTCAGCAAACTACATTGGTTACCCCTCTTGTATTGCGTTGAATATAAAATTGAGCATTGAGAATTTAGGGTTTCTGGGATGAACACTGAACTAGGGCTCTCTATAGCTCAGTCGGTAGAGCACTGGGCTGGCATCCCGAGGTCTCGGGTTCGAATCCCAATGGAATCCCTTTTTCTTTGCTCATTTTTCCACTGATAGAATATAAAATTTTTTAACGTATCTTCAAAATTGTAAATGATCTTCCACCATGGTATCTAATTTGTTAGAAACCAGTTTGTTATCTCTGTTCTTTTCATAATCAAACACATCTCATGGTTGCTAGATGCAATCTTTCCTCAACTGCTAAATGTTTCAATTTGTATGCTTCCAAAGTATGGAATGCACACTACATAAATTAGAGAATCCTCCACTTTTACCCTAATTTAGAAATCAACTCAAAATATTTTATCATTCAATGTGACACATATTTGTGTCTGGTCCCATCCAAATCAATTCATTTTATTACAACTGCAAACTTACAGCAGCTAACTACGTGTACCATACAAGTTATGATTGTAATGTGACTGCCCTGTCATACATAGAATTAGATTTGATTACTCAATCTATAGGCCTACAGTGTGAATGCATCCACTTCAACAATAGCCAAACTCCAAATCACAATGTATGGCAAAAAGAGTACCGATAAATGTGTGAAGAGATAAAAATGTGATCCACAGCAGGGACGTACACAATAAAAATTGTCATTTGAGGAGAATGGCCTGACAGAGACTTGGTAAGTGAGATTTCAAACATATGAAAGCATTTCAAGTGTGACAAAGACTGTCAACATTGGTAACTTCTAGAGTTCCAGGAAGCCTTGAAATTGGACTTTGCCCATCAGTAGACATCATCATCTGAATATATCCACAAGTTTGCAGCAGAAGTGATGTAGGGGAAAGCCAACAACATTAAAGTAGTCTCCCACGATGCCTTTCACCAATGTTCCACCCAATGCTTGGATTCCATAGCCACCTGCCTTGTCCCTGTAGTGGACAGGACAGCAAGGTTGGTTTCATGAGAAACATAACAAAGTTTCCTTCAATGCAAATATTATGCTGGTATGATTTTAAAGTCAAAATCACAACGTGTACTAGTACAGGTAAATGGTACAGTGCACTCCCGTCATAACGAACATGGTTATAACAAAATTCCGGTTACAACAAAGTAAAAATTCAGGCCGCAAATTTTTTTTTTGGTATTTTTATTGTTTATTTGTTCGGTTACAACAAAATTTTGATATAACGAAAGAGAACAGCCTGTCCCGAGGACTTTGTTATAATGGGAGTCCACAGTACATGAAACTAAAGGGAGAAATTTGACTGACTGTTGAAGTCGAAGGAAGAGTCAAAACCTAATCTGATTTAATGTATGGACTTTATTTTACGAATTCCTGCGATTGCATTTCTGTTTGTTTGTTTTGTAATGTAAAACACATAGTTAATACCATTCTACACATTGTCCCCTCTTTCTGCTCTACTCTAATACATCTATACAGGGTATATACACAGAATCTGTCAAAGCTTTCAACTGCTTGCTCCTAAAAATAATTCCACCTAAGTTAATTAAAGTCTAACTAAATTAGTTCTTTGCACATATTCAATTACTTTAAAAATGTTGCAGGAAGTACAAACAGTATATTACAAAGGCAGAAATTCATAAAAAACAACTATAATTTATAACATTATTGCAGCTAGATATCAAACCTGAACTTGTTTGAAAGACTCACATGGGTTCCTCTGAAGAAATGTATGCATGGATGACCTCTGGTGAAAGATCTCCAAATACAACCTCTGTAGTTTCATGGAACTGAATAATGTTGAATGGCTCGTTTCCTCCGTCTGCACAAATTTTCAAGAGCCAAATTATGATTAAAACAACAGTAGAAAACACAAGCACCATTCTGCGATCGTTTAAACATACACTTGTAAATTATACCATGATCAACAATAACAATTGCATATCTCCACACATTCAAGATACTGTATGTGCATGTATCAGGCGTAATCGACAACACAAGAAAATGACCATTCCATGATTTTGAAACTTTCATAGTAAATAGACTGTAGTGTAAACAAAAAATTCCTAATAAAAATATCCTCTTTATCCAGGGTAGCCTCGTCAGTGTTACCACTGCTCTACCAGAGGGCTCTGCCATTATTATCACCCTAGCGTTGCCATGTAGGCCCACCTATTTACATGCCTGGGTCAAGACGGATGTGGTGGGTAAAAACACCTTGTCAAAGGATGTACAAGTGTAAGCACTTGGTGGGAATCTTATTCACTGTGCCACAGTGTCCCCATAACATTAAAACACTGTTTAAATACATACAGTACATTTGACTATGTGCATGTATATGTTCAAAACATCGATCAGAACAATTACAATGTACATTTCTGATAGAGCTCTGATAACTATGTGTATCCTACATACCGTGTGCCCCTGCATCACAAAACCATGAAATGTCAAAGAGAGATCTACTGGTAGGCTTCTGTGTATGGGTCACTTCAGTTGATCTTGGGATGGGTTGTTTTAGACAAATTTACAAGCTTGCTTCAAGTATGAAATTTTACTACAAGAGTATTTTCTTTTTCATACAGTTTTTCTAGATCAATTATTGCCTATCTCTTTTTTATTTTCTCTGTTTTCTATCCAAGAGGAATGTGAAAATATTCATGAAAACCCTAAAAACTTATTGCGCCAGTCACATAGACATCCCGGTTTCACGCCTTGGGACATCCTTGGACATCCGTGTAGATCCGAGGACATCCAGGAGGCCAACACGGCAACTTTTGTAAGTCAAAAACATCCGGCGTCATTCGGGTATTGCCGTGTTGGCAGAGCAATCTGGGATGGTCCATGTGGCTGCCGTGTAGCTGCCATGTTGATCTGTGTAGACGCCGCGCTCTTCCGGCCTTATCCATGTTGCTGCCGTGTTGATACCGTGTGTACAGTCATATCAATGCTCGTCGACACTTCATCAATGTCGATACTATCCCGGATCTCCCCGGATCACTGGGTAGATCCTTGAGGATGCGTGTTTATATGTGACCGGGGCCTTAATACTGACACTTTTACATATCATGCACACAACGTGGGCAGATGCACTATATTAATCTGATATTAACTTCAGTGAAGTTACTGAGGCATTTGAAATCTGTTTATTTCACACAAGAAAGGAGTGACTATAAAGTTCACAGGAATTGGCCCCTGAATTCACTGCCCATGGTTTCAAAAGTGAATTCCTAGTCTTGCTTGCTGGATTTGCATTTTTTTTTTTTTGTGGTAGGAGAGGAATACATTATTAGCACTGAGATTTCATCTCTTCAAGAATTGGACTTTAATTTATATCATGGGGGAGCTTCTGCTGGTTTCGTCATGCAAGTTGATATAATATATAAATTAGGACTATTTATTTTAATCAGGACTACATACACATGGTGTCACTGCAAATCTTTCTCCCTCAGTTACTTCACCATGCAAACCTTCAAGCAACACATATAAATTATCCTGTAAAGTTTGAAGTGGTTTATATATAAAAGAAATGACTGTAAAGAAACGAGAAAGGGTATTTGACTGACACCTTAATACAGCTCATGGTGGTCTGTATTTCAATGATAAAAAAACAAAACAAAAACATGTATTTGCTGTCATTTTTACATACCTTGCAATTTGGGACATATCAGAACAACCCCTGTGTGAACCTTGTGTGTATTTCCACTTAGGGCACTGAGCATCTCAAAGGCAGCTTTCTTGTTTACTGGCTTTTCAAGGATCCTATCTCCAAGAGCCTTGGTAGAAAAATAACAATATCAGTCAGAACAATATTTACCTTAACCATCAAAAGATATTTCATCCACACCCACACAATGGCAGATATACTCATTACAACAACACTAGCAACAAGAGAACAAAAGCAGACAACCAAAAGTCCTAAATGAATTACAACCTGACCTCCTTGCAGTAAATCTTGAAGGAATTGCCAGTAACAGATTTATATTTTTAAATCTAACGTCTTCTCTGGTCCATACAATTCAAAATTCTCAAAACTTAAAGTGTCATTGCTCTTATAAGCCCGGAGTCATTTTCATATACTTATAATCTCTGCATGCCATGCACAGTCTGATCTTTGTTATCCGGCCATGTTGCTACCAGTGCCCTTCCGGATCAGCAATTTAGCCAAATATGGGAAAAATGATGTACAGCTGTATATGTATGAGTACAAGTAGGCTACCAATCCAGTGGTAGCTACGTAGGTTGTGTACACCACAACAGTATTGTAATTCATGCTAGTCTTCCGAACATCATGATAATAAAATTGAATTCTCTGTGTTTGAAATCACTTTTTTTTGGTCTTTACTGCTTGAAGGCATCCTTATAAAAGAGAGGGGAGGATGATCAAGGATGGACTGTACTGCAATTTGTAGTTTAACAACTCTGCAGTTGTACAATGTATGTTGCATTGTGCAGAATCCACACATATTGGTGTGACAAAGGGAGAGACATAGATGGGTGCGCTGTTTGAATGTTCACCACTTTGCTCTGAATGCAAGTCAGATGGATATACAGTGTACGGACATAATTTGATGATCATACGGCAATACAAGATTGTTACCGTATCTATAGCGGGGCCTTTGTCCTATCATGCAGATTGCTGTGCGATTCATTAATTTGCAGAAAAACTGAAGAACACAGCACTGTCTGCATTCTCACCGAGTATTCCTTCTCTTTTCATCTAGTAAGGTCTATTTGCACAAATACATATGTATGGCAGGAGGGTAGAAAGTCATACTTTATCATAACCAGTATAGCTAGGGGCTTTCTACTAGGTGTTATAAAAACATTTCCCACTTTTAAAAACTATACATCAGATAACACTGTCATTGAGAGCTAAATAGTGTACAATTTAGTTGGAGGTGATTTGAAGATAAGAGCATGAATCAGTTTTGTTAAATCCATGACTTATTTTAAAGTTAAGTTCCAGATTTTGGTCAAATTTGAACCCTCCGTACAAAATTGAACTTTACACAAACCAATGATGTGTATGTGAGTGTGTGTATACAACGACCCTGAACAATAGACAATGAATACCACAAATACCACCTTTCCAGCGAGCTCTGCTGACTAGGCTTCTGGACTCTTGCTCCAAGGCACATGAATGCTTTATTAATAACTCATGATGGATTGCCCTGGGCACTGCTAGTCTGAATTCGTGGTAAAGGGTAAAATGCACGAACATGAAACATGCATGTGCATGAAAAAAAAAAAAGCACATGTTTTTAAATGCTTGCATGTACATTTTAGGATGATTAAAGACTAGCTGTGACAGTGGAATTTCTCACGAATACAAAGAGCATTCCAATCCTGGCCAATGCTCAGGACCATTGTCAGGGTGTTAACCACACACTCCCATACACACCAATTGACCCCTGTGCAAAATTGAAGTTTTGTACAGCGGGTTGAAAATAGAGCAAAATCTGAAACCTAACTTAAGATGGTATAGTATTGGTGGAGATGAGAATTGGCTTTTAACTTTTTGGGAGATACACTTGTACCAAGAAAACACTTATGAAATAGTACAGAGCATACCATTTTAAGAGGAATTCAAAGTTTATTAGATAAAAATTGGGTTTGGAATGACTGAAACATCCAAACACAAAGTAAAACAAACCGATCAAAATAAAAGGTGGGTCCCACACTTTATTACAATTGCTCTGTTTTGGATATCTCAGCCATTTCAAAACCAATTTTCATCAAATAAACGTTGAAATCCTCATGGAATTACATGCTCTTTCATATATCGTAAGAGGTTTCTCCTCATCTCACCAAAAAATGTTAGAAACCTGAAATTAGGTCTCAACCAAAACTATACGATCCATTTAAAAATAAATCTTGAATTTAATGAAACTGATTTATGCTTTCATTTATGATTTATTACATCCAACAAAATTGTACCAGTACACTATTCAGCCATTGCTGATATCAATGTCAGTGTTATCTGATATGATTTTGTAACACCGAACACATTGTAATAGCAGGGAATCGCAAATAATTCAGTCACATACTTTTACTCAAAGCTCCTCTAAGCTGACATGAACACCTTGAGGACGGACTGATTTTGCTATATAACAAGCATTTAGCATAGACACCTGCCTGAGTGTTGTCAGGACTGTCTTCAAAGGGATAAGGCGGAGGGGGTTCTTGCACTCACCTTAGCATTGTAAGTTTACCTTCCATGCATTCTTGCAGACCCTTACCTGAGAACATTGCAAACTTGGGGGGGGGGGGGTGGGGCAGGTTCGAGGGATTCTATTAGGGCATGGTGTCCATTTTCATATTCCATCACACTAGTAAAAAATGTCTGCCAAGTGCACTGTATTTAGAAAATTTAACTATGCAGTTGAAAAAAAAAAATTATGTAAAAATTGCCCCCCCCCCCTCAATTCCCGCCCAACCCCTGGACCTACTATAAACCTGTACTTGAAAGTGCATTCACTATAAATGTATTTACACAGAGCATTTCCAGCTTTAACCCTATTCTAGCTGGTAAATTTGACCCCCCCTTCAGATCTTGGCCGCCGATGGCGTGATGGCCGCAAAATTTTCCCTGAACATAGAGCAGGATGTCAACTACGAGATTACATGGTCCCATAATAGAAAAATATTGATTTTCTATTTTTAATAAATTGATTATGTAAATTTATGCATGGAATTTGTATTTTCACCTGTAACTCCATTAAAAAGACTAAAGGATTGCTAAATTTTTGTGTCAGAATTCCTTAAGACACATCAAACAATTCTCTTGTAAAAAAATAGCACAATCAACATCAATTTTTTTATTGCTTTGTTTCTTATGTATTTTATTGTTTTTTCGACCTTTTGTTTTCTATTATTTTTTGACCAAATTTTGTCGCAGGCACTTTCTCAAGTTTATCTACATGTACATTAGAATTGATTAATTTCAATGATAAAAAGTGGAAATATTCTAATTTATATCAATTTAACAAAAAAACACAATTTGCATTGAATTTGCACTCCATATTGTAAATTTGTGCTGTTTTTAGGTCGACATTTATATGCAAATCATTACGTAACTTCAGAATGGTGTACCTGAACGCCGCAAATTTGGTCTAAAAATATGTGGGAGACTTAAATGAAAAAAGTCATGAAATGACGCAGCACCATCTTTGTGCGTTGCGGAATCATGGCACGAAATGTCGAGGGGGGAGGGTCAATTTGACCCCCCAGTTAAAATACGGTTAAACAATATTTTTCTTTTATGAAATGGGGGTTGTATGGTCCTTGTATTAAGTACACAAATTGTTACCCTTGTGATTATGCACTGGGTTTGGTGACAAATTTGACCATGTGTTTTCAAGAAGATGAATAAAATGTGTTCTTAAATGTGGGGATTGAGCCCCTTGGACCACCCCACCCCCCCCCCCCCCCCCCCCCCCCCCCCCCAGGTAGGGAATGGTGCCCAGATGCATAGATATGTTTTCTAATCCTCTGAGGCGGTGTGAGGAGCTGTGAGCTGTGAGGAGCTGTGAGGAGCTGCTGAAATATACTCTTTGAATTGCTATTTTGTGACATCTATCTGAACGGATATACCCAGATGACAGTGTCTCTTTAATGGCTTAGAACACCTTTGGAGGTATATGTCACACCAGGACATTTCGTGATTGATGAATTTTGAGCGTACACCATATTTCTGAAACACTACTTCGCCTCAACACTTCACAGAGTTTAATTCATAGTCCTAAAGGTACATTTTGGTGTTGGTAAATTGACAACTGACCTACCTTCAGACTGTGAATACTACCAAGGTGACCCATAGGCCTATATTGTGCTTGTGCAACCTTCTGTACCAGGGACCAATTGTTTAACTCCATCGCTACCACCGTCAAGTGTAATCCTCTTACCTGTCAGCTTTGTGGACTGATCGCTCAACAGCAGACTCCCCTAACAAGTTCTTTTCATCAGTATCTGTTGGCTTGAACCATGCCCCCTAAAGGAAAGAAAAACATAGCTTCCAACTCAACAGATCCAGTAGATTTAGGTGAACAGATGTGTGAAGAAGTGAGAGACTTTTTCAGCAGCCAGCAATTCAGGGACTTGCTCGAGTCTGCTCTTGTCGATGCTGTGACAAAGGAGCTGCAAACTCTCCGCGACCAACTCGAACAGACAGAGAGTAGAGTCATGGACCTTGAAAATGAGATCAAGACAAAAGCCACCATCATATCTTCGATGCAGAAAGAACAGGAACGCAACAATGACGAAATCGCCAATCTGCAGCGCACCTTGAACGATGCAGAGCAATACTTGCGCAGGAACTGCTTGCGGCTGTACGGCATTCCTGAGTCGGATCATGAAAACACCGAATAGATGCAGTGATGCTCGACCTAGCCAGCAAAGAGCTGAATGTGAAGTTGAAGCCTGAGGACATCGACAGGTCCCATCGCATTGGTGCTCCACGTCCTGTCAAGGGAGGAGAGAAGACAAAGCCCCCTAGACCTATCATTGTCAAGTTTGCTACCTACCGTGTTCGCCATCTTGTCATCAGGAACAGGAAGCGACTGAAAGGGAAGCATATTGGCATCGAGGAGGACCTGACAGCAACAAAGAGGAATCTGCTACAAAAAGCAAATGAGTTAGTCAAAACGAACAGCAATGTGATAGCTGCTTGGTCAACGGACGGAAGGATCCTAGTGCTGCTCAAAGCGACGAATGGCGGCACTGTGAAAAAGAGGATACATTCAATAACTGACTTCTAAAAACTGTAAATCAGTAACCCCATCACAAATATTGCAATGTGATTCAGAAACACTCATTATATTTCATATTTGATCATCACCTGGTGTACAACTTACCTTTTTATATTGAACTAAAGTTCTTTTTATGTATACATATCCTGGTTTGAATATTAAATGTCGATTTCTTGTGTTTGTGTTTTGTGTAACAGGCAAAATTCTCACATAAATTGTGATAATTGTTTTCTTTGTAACAGAAACATTCAACAATATAACACACATATATCTGATTTTGATTGTGAAGTTGCCACTTATAATGCTTATTATACTCCCAGCGAATTTTGCGATTATGTTTAAAATCAACTGAGAATTCAAATATGTTATCTTTGTTTCATTTTAACTGCCGTAGTTTAAAACGCAATTTTGATAATTTTTGTCACTGTGTAGAAATGTTAGATATGCCCATGTCAATCATAGGAGTAACTGAAACATGGTTGAGAGATGGTGAGGAAGGGCTTATTTCTCTCCCACAGTATACCTTTGTTGGTAATGCTCGACAGGGAAAAAGAGGAGGAGGAGCTGGAATTTTTATTCAAAACAATATTAGATTTAAAAGAAGAATAGATTAAGATATATGCAATGATGTCGTTGAAAGTATTTTTATTGAGGTATATGATAAGATAAAGAATTATATTGTTGGAGTGATGTACAAACCTCCTCAGCAGACAGTTGAAAATTTTGTAGAAAATATCCAAGCTTCTTTAAATACCATACCAAATGAGAGGAAAGAAGATATTATAATGGGAGATTTTAAAGTGGATTTAATGAAAATAAATATTTGTCAGTATGTGAATGATTTTATAGATAATTTCACTTTGTATTCATATTTACCTCAAATATTCAAACCAACTAGAATAACTTCTCATTCAGCTACTATATTCGATAACATATTTTATAATTATTCTGAAAAAAAAAATAGAAAAGAGTGGAATAATTCTAACTGATGTCAGTGATCATCTGACACCATTTATTTTGATTAATTCTAAGGCAGTACTGAATGACTTTGATGCAGAATATAAAAAGAGAGAAATAAATGATGAAAAAATGTATACATTTTGATCAAAATTACACGCAGTTGATTGGACATTTTTATATGATATACATGATGTAAATGAGAAATATAGCCGGCTTATAGACATTTATTCTGAATTGTATAATGAATGTTTTCCTGAAATAGAGGTTAGACAAAGAAAACATATATGCAAAGAAAGCCATGGTTAAATGCAGAAATAAAAAAATTGTGTACATGAAAATATGTTTTGTTTAAGAAATATTTAAGAAACCCAACAGATAGTAGAAGGAAAGTGTATAAACAATATAGAAATAAAGTTAATAATATGATAAGAACTGCAAAACACGCTATCAATGATGCAAAAACCACTTGGAGAGTTATAAATGAGATATTGAGTAAGAAAAAAGAGAAAGCGTCAATAAATGAAATTGCGTTTGATGGTAAGGTAATCACAAATAAAAAAAGATATATGTAATGTGTTTCATGATTTCTCAGTAAAATTGGAAAAGAAATTCATGATACTGCACAGTTAAGCATATCTGAAAATGATTCTTTTAAAAAACATATGTAGGCAAAGGTCACTGATTCTTTGTTTTTTGTCCTATAACAGTTTCAGATGTTTTAAATGTAGTTTTCAAATTAGATGTAAATAAATCAGCAGGGTATGATGGATTTAACACAAAAGTAGCTGTAAAAACTTCTATTGATGCAATTGTGTCACCTTTGTGCAATATTTTTAATGAGTCTATTGAACAAGGTATTTTTCCAAGTGCATTAAAGATTGCCAAAGTGATACCATTTTTTAAGAATGGTAATAAAATGTCTGTAAATAATTACAAACCTGTCTCTATTTTATCAATTTTTAGTAAAATATTAGAAAAAATAGTTTATGAAAAAATGATCTCTTTTATACAAAAACATGACATTTTATATCGGAAAAAGTTTGGTTTTAGAAAAGGGTGCAGTACATCACATGCAATAATTGATTTAGTAGATAAAGTTGCCGAAGCTTTTGAAGATAAAGTAATAGTAGTTGGAGTGTTTTTAGATTTATCGAAAGCTTTTGATTGTATGGATCATTCTATTATATTTGATAAGCTTAGTTTTGATGGTATACAGGGTATAGCAATGCAATGGTTACAGAGTTATTTAAGTGAGAGAAAGCAATATGTTTGTATAGCCAAGGATAATTCACACTTTAGAGATATTTCAGTTGGTGTGCCACAAGGATCAAATCTTGGACCACTATTATTTTTAATGTATATTAATGATTTGCAATATGTAAGTGATATTTTATCTGTAATTTTATTTGCTGCTGACACCAGCCTGTTTTTACCTGGAAAAGATGTTGTAACGATTAATGAGCTCATCAATACTGAAATGCAAAAAGTGCAATCATGGTTTTTAGCCTACAAATTACAGATAAATTGTACAAAGACAAATTATATGATTTTTAAATCTCGGAATGTAAATGTTGATGTGAATTCAATCAATATTATGGTTAATAATGTTGAGATTGAGAGAGTCAAAAGTATCAAATTTTGGGCATTATTATTGATGAATGCTTAAGTTGGAAAGATCATATTAATCATATTTCTTTTAAAAATATCAAGAGTAATAAGAGTACTGCATAATTTGAAGCACATATTGCCAATGAAAATTTTAGTGAATATATATAATAGTATGATTTTATCACATTTATCATATTGTAATATTGTATGGGGTAATTGCGCAATGTATTCAATGCAGAAACTTTTTAAAACTCCAAAAACGTGCAATACGTACAATAACTAAAACACATTATTTGGCACACACTAAAGAGTTATTTTTAAAGTTGCAATTATTGGATATTTATAGTATCAATGAATTTCAGATTGCTTCTTTTATGTATTCCTTCACCAAAGAGTTATTTCGTTTATGCTTTTAATGATTATTTCATCTATAATTTTGATGTGAATATGTATGTTACTAGAAATTCCCATAAAATGTATAGGTATAGATTCTCGAGAACAGTGATTTCTTATAAAGGTCCTGTACTTTGGAATAATATGTTAGATAAGTTTAAACAGTGTTCCACTTTAAGTGATTTTAAAAGGAAGTATAAATTTTATCTATTACAGAAAGAATAATATGCAATATATTATGAGGTATCTTTAAGTTTTATTGATTGCCTGTTGTTTGTTCATGTATTGTTACCTCCGCCAAGGGAGGAGGTTATGTTTTCGTTACCGTTGGTTTGTTTGTTCGTTCGTTCGTTTGTCTGTGCGCAACATAACTCAAAAAGTAGACAACGGATTACGATGAAACTTGCAGGAAAGGTTGAGAATGACACGAGAAACAAACGATTAGATTTTGGTAGTGATCCGAGAATTTTGGGGGAATTTATGAAGGATTTTTGATATTTTGGCAGGGAGGGTCAGTGAACTTGGGAGTTCAGGCTGCGCGTATTTGAGGTTTGCATGCGCGCACTAAAGTGCGTGCTCTAGTTTCTGCTGGGGTGAGGCGCGCTGTGCAGCTGAGGGTTTATGACGTGACAAAGGCTTCTATATTGGGAAATCGGCGACTTTCAAGACAGCATGGGTGGAAATATCTCTATGGAAGATCAGTGGTGAAAATGATTTGCATGCTTGGCAGAGGTCTGCGCTCTCAGAGTGCTTTTCTAGTTTGTTATTGTTGTTGTAGCTCATTAGCTTGTTTGTATTTGTCTTCTGAGTTTATTACCTGTAAATCTTGTCATTGCTTCTTTTTATCTTATTCTTGCCATGTTCTTTACTGTCTTTCTTTTTGTCTCCGTTTATGCTCTGTAATTTAAACACAATTTTTAAAATACAAATTTGTAAGATGCAGTCCATCATGGGTTTGACCTTTGACAGGCCAATGGCCTTTTGTCATTCCTACACATCTGCTGCGGTTCTTACTGTTTTTACTGTGTTTATACTTCACTGTAACTGTCCTTGTACTGCTTATGCTTTGTTTTGTGTATATTTCTGTGTTATGTTCTGTACATTTCATACATATGTCCATTTTTGTGTTTTTTTGAAAGATGTGAAATTAATTGAATTGAATTGAATACCCTGGCAACAGTCCCTGCCAATCTCTGCCAAATTTGGTAAAAATCTGACAATGCATTTTTTTTTTTGAAGCCCCCTGGGCTCCAAGAGGGCTGGGCACCCCTGGATCTGCCATTAACAAACATGAAACTACAGGCATCAATGTAGGCACCCACTCATAATATCAACAGAAATTCTTAAAGATTCTTTAATTTGTGGGGGTGGGGGGAGGTTGGGCTCCCCCTAGGGTCCCCTGAGGGAGCATGGTGCTCATTTACCAATTGCAATCCTATCCCCCGAGGGATGCTACCTGCCAAGTTTGATGAAAATCCATCATGACGTTTTCAACAAGAACATGAAAATACATAATTTCAAAAGCCCTATTTGGACCCTTCCCCTCCCCCAGGCTCGAAGGGGGGGGGGGGGGGCATCCCTGGATCCGCCATGAACAAACTCGAAACTACAGTCATCAATGTACTATACTGTAGCATTAACTTAGCTCTATCACTTCTGGTTTTACAGAAGATGATTTTTAGAGATTCTTTAATTTGGGTCCCCCTGCCCCCCCCCCCCCCCCCCCAAAAGGGGGCACGGTGCTCATTTGAACAAAATGAGATCTACCTGCGAAGTTTGAAGAAAATCTGTTACGAGGTTTTCAAGGAGAAGATGAGAATGTGTGAACGATGGACGACGCATGTCGGACGGTCAGTGATCGCAGTATCTCATTTGAGCCTTCGGCTCAGGTGAGCTAAAAATGAGCTTTGAGCAACTGCAGTTTTAATCAACACACAATAAGATGATACATTAAACAAGGATACATACCACAACTGTATCAGCTCCAATAATCAGATCTGGTTCATTTTGCTGAACACAAGAGATAGGGAAGAATTTATACAATCATAACTTAATGCATTTCTCAATAATATAGTAATCACAGTGTAAAGCAAAGTCTTCACAAACATGATAATCATTTCATTATTCTCTTCTTTTCTTCGTCTGTTTAGATCTTGTAATGAACAATGCAAGGCAAGGTATCTGATGACTGTCTTGCTGATAAAAATCCTTCCTGGGTATGGGATCACATTACCTGGAATGTATTTCCAACATAAGCAAACTAATGGTTTAATTGCGCAAGTATACAAGTCCATGTCAAATAGTTTGTACCCAGAAAATCTCAATGTCAATGATGACTTGGTTACTGGTGTGAATGATAGTGGATTTACCTGCACAGTTACTCAAAATCATGTAAAATATGCTTCGAGCATTTCAACAGAGTTCCATACTCGAATTGAGTGCTAAACCTCACAGTAATTTAAGTTGTCAGTTTGAATTGTGGATCAGGTATCTCCATAGGTGCGTTCAAGCGCTCTAAAGCGAACCGAACCAGAGTGTACCGAACTATACTCTGCCAGATTTGGAGCGTTATTATTATTATAATCATTAGAATGATTTCAATTATTAGGTAAAAATTTGCAAAATTGTAGCCCGAAGGCTAAAATACATTGCAATGACAACTAGATACATTGAACTGTTGTACATTACATCCACATTGGAAATCACAATTAGACATAAAATGTATTGCACAAAAAAATCACCACATATTACTGCACAGAATGTATAAACATTGTACATAAAATCTATTCCTATATCATACATACATGTATGTATAAAATTATATGAATATATTACAATCAATAATTCTTTACCAAAAATATAAAAAATAATCATAATTTCTTTAATCCAACAACCCATATTAAAACTTAAAATTACACAGACATAATCACGCATCAACACTTGCACTCGCATGCCCACAGTCTAGCACCTGTCAAGACACTAGCACGCATACACACAAACGTACTCGCATACACACACACGCGCGAGCGCATCTGCATGCAAGATCCAGCACATGCAGAGATCCATGCGAACACACGCACTCACACACACGCACACATACATACCTACATATAATTATAATAACTATATTACATAAAAACGAAACTTCCTTTCATACAAACTACAAACTCATAATAATCTCTAACTAACCCACCTAACTAACCAGGTTACACTAAAAATGAAACCTCCTTTCATACAAACTACAAACTCATAATAATCTCTAACTAACCCACTAATACTATACAATGTACATTAAAGGGAAGCAGTCCTGAGATTTTCACTGTACTGATAATTAAGAAAAGTAAAAAATATAACCTTTCACCAATTTATACGCGTGGACATCAAAAATTGTCTCCGTACGCGATTTTAAAAAAATAATTCCTGCAAGCGATCGTGTAAGAGCCTGCCAAAAGGTGCAACGTCATTGATGCCCTACTCTCAAGTTGACAGCCATGCCTCAGAAAACCAATTTAAGTGTTCAAAATGATCATATCTGATTTTTTCATAAAATGTGACAATATGTGGTTTTATTATTTCAAACAAAATATTTCAAGCTTATTTATATATACAATTAATATAAAAATAAATAGTAAACATGTATTTATAAATAACTAGGGATGACGAGCAGAACACCGCTGGGAAGAGTTGTGCATCGATGACGTATGACTCTCTGCCAAGACTTACTCATTTACAGAGTCACACTTTTTTAACCGAAATGTACGAGCTTATTTGGTGATTTAATAGTTTGTTTTTGATGAAAGTAGTTCATTGGAGGTACCAACAACAACATATTTTTTTTAAATTTCGTGAGGACTGCGTCCCTTTAATCACCATATTCAATATTGTGTTCCTGAGTGGGATAAAAAAACTGTTTTTACACATTTCCATGCTGCATCTCAATGTACAAAAAAAAATAGAGCGCTCTATGGAAAAAGTGTACCTCATGAGTTATTTTTGGAGGAGCTCACAAATTTTGTAGAAAGAGGGTCATTCACCTGGCACTCTAACTACTTACAGATGTCATGAATAAAGGGAATGAACGCTTTGCATTATGACGTATGTGCACGTTATGCACATTCTTCACATGCGAACTTTTGGTACGTTTTTGGTACCCTTTTGGAGCACATTGGGAAGTGGTCCACTTTTGGCCCGGTTCAGTACGGTACGGTATACTTTGGGAGCGTTTGAGCACTCCTCTGTTGTGGGTTCGGTATGGTTCAGTTTGCTTTATGAGAGCGCTTGAATGCACCTCCTGCTAAACTGAATATCTAAAAAAAGGCAAAATAGAACATTGTAAAATTGGGCAATATGGCTGCCTAGAAAATGCCTCCAGATGTAAATTTACATTGATCTAAAAACTACATTTACCTGCCTCACAAATTGACCAAAGAGATTAGTTTAAATCTACTCTGTGCAATGTATTCAAATGTCACAAACAACACACAAACAAAATATTTTTCATAAGTAGCAGATTTTTTTTTTCACAACTTCTCATTTACACCATACTCACTCTGAACTAAATACTGTTACACAAATTTTCCCAGTTTCAGCAAAAGGCACTGATCACATTTTAGGAAGTTACATGACTTGGTGATCAACATCATAAACTGATTTTTTTTTTTTCACCCGATCAAATGTATACAATTGATTGTTCAAAGGTTTTATGACATACAAATGCATGTTGATTTGTGTAGATTCATGATACCCTCCACATCACTTTTGCAGTGAAACAAATATCTAGAAACATTCCATATATTTTTAAATAATTTTTCTTCTATTTCTTCTTCAGATTACTTGGATACGCCCATAAAAAACCTTCCAAACCAAGATTCTGGTTGTGACCTCATCTGTCAATCATTGCTAAAGTACTGATATGTTATACAAAAGACATTGGAATGCACCTTCCCCTCGACTAAGCATAACTAACATGTATGTTTCTGTGATATTGATGTGACTAACAAAAGACATGGCGAGGGAACATGTAAGTTATGCTCGGTCTCGGGGAGGGTGCATTCCAATGTCTCTTGTTACTCACAGCTGTGAAATAGCATCACATCTCTGACTTTGAGACACGATACAACCAAAATAGTCCATGGGCCAAGACCCGAAAAATGGGTTATTGGTTCCACCTGAGGTGGCAAAACGTTTTTGGTGTCATTTTGTTTGTCGGGCATAGATATGCTTATCAAGCTATGATAGCATTTCCAAATGAGTACCGATAGCTTAGTCATAATAAATGAATTTTTAACCAATTTGGTCTCATTTTTATATCCCTATACTTCTGAATCGAAACTAACCGCTATACAAAGAGCACTGTCTTCTGTATGTCCACAGGTGTTCTGTTGTAAACGCGGTGCGCTTAGTCTTTATTCAAGGCAAATCACTCTGTTCATTTACAATATTGTAGTGTACCGGTACATTGTTTTTGCATTATCTTTCATTGTTGGATGGAAATAAAGCGACATTGGCGTGGCATTAGCATTTTCACCGTAGCATTTTTCACCGGAAAATGATGAATAATTGAAAAATATGGCAAAATCCATGAGGAATTGCTTTTTAAAATTTTTTTAGATAAAGGGATATACACTGTATCATAAGCTTTGGATATTCCCTTCGCCGTCTTAAATAAAGACTAAGCACACCGCGTTTAAAACAGAACTGCTGTGGACATCATAACCTTTGGATATTCCCTTCGCTGCCTTGAATAAAGACTAAGCGCACCGCGTTTACAACAGAACACCTGTGGACATACAGAAGACAGCACTCTTCTTTGTATAGCGCTCAGTCTCGATTCCGAAGTATAGGGATATGAAAACGAGACCAACTTGGTTAAAAATTCATTTATTATGACTAAGCTACTCATTTGGAAATGCTATCATAGCTTGATAAGCATATCTATGCCCGACAAACAAAATGACACCAAAAAGGTTTTGCCACCTCGGGTGGTACCAATATCTGGCTTGGCCCATGGACTAACAAGGATAAGATTCCTTCAAGTTTCTTTGTTGTTTTTCTTTAAATTCTTAATCCAGTTGGATTTCTTAGGAATAGCTATGTATTACTAACCAACCATTTCACTTCATATAAAGGCAAAATGTATTTGCTTTGAAAAGAGGGATGGCATACTTTACAATCCCAAGGGTGTTACTTGCCTATGATGCATGTATTCACAAAGCTATGAGTGAAGCATCACCAACTTACCCCTGTTAGTCTCTCAGCCACTTCCAGTGTTTTATGTCTTGCTGTTTCCTTCACATAATCTTCTGGTGTAAATGTCGACTTATCAAGATCTTCTTTGAAAGATGATGGAACGACTTCAAAGTGTAATCCCTGCGAATGAACAATAAACATTCAATATTCTGTATTATCAACACCCATTTTACTAAACTTATGTCCTGCTGAAAGATATTAAAGGTCCTGTTTACCTTTGGGAACAGTGATTTGAAAAATATTCAAGATATCACTTTTGATGCATATGTGTAGGTCAGTTGTATCACAAAACATCCTACCATATACATTTTTTGCAATAAAGTCTGAAATATAAGGAGATATAACTGCTTTTGTCATTAAACCATAACTGTAGACGGTTTAATCTGGAAACATTTTTATTGTAACTATTGTTCACATTTTGTTTATTTAACTATACTTAACATCGATTATACTGGTTCAAATTTTTGCATTGGTTGTTTCTATCCCTAACTCACATTTTAGAACTATTTTGAAGCACTAATGCTGGATTTTTGTTTCATCTGCAAATGGTCAATTATGCCTTTAAAACTAAAAGAAATTCAATGTGATATAAAAGGTGCAAAACTGCACTGGTTTACTTGAAGGTCATACTATAGTGTAAAGTCTGCAGTATAACTTTCAGATATATTGTAAAACACAATATTTTCGCGGCATGACATTTTTGCGAATGGGAGCCGACGGCCTCATTCGCAGCATGAAATTTTCGCAAGTTGCCTTAACATTAAATGCATATCTAGAGTAGACAAAAGGCCGCTTTAGCGTGCATTTTCATTTTGTGAAACTCGGCTCTCGAGAAACTCATGAAATTAAAATGCAAGCGAACATTCCTTGTTTTACAGTAAAGTGTTGTGAGGGAAGTTGAGGTATGTTGTATGTTATCGTGCTGCCCTCTGTATTTCCCTAGCTGTTCAAAAAAAAAAAAAGGTATTAATTTGAGGTTGTGTGTGTGAGAGTCGCAACTCACACACATAAATAATCACTGACCAGAAATATCTCTCAAGAGTATTTTAGTATAACTGTAAAACATATTTTGAAAGGGGTTAAGACCTAGTACTACTGGTTAAAGTGAAATAGTACAATATCAGCAAAATTGTGTTCATAGACAGCACACACGAGCTGCTGAGAGAGTTCTCAGCCAACAATTATTTCATAAACGCACATTTAAAACACCCATGTATGAGGCCTTCATTCACAATGAAACAATTGTCATCTTCTGCAACAACCATCAAACAACACACTGACATGAAAATGGTTAACCAGTAGATGAATCAAACTTGGTACAATCAACAAAGGATCAGGTGTTTACTTGGTATAGTTGAAAAAAGTGTCTCTGAAGAAATTACAAAGGAACTGGATTAACTCACATTATTTACTTCTTTGATCACAGTATGAAATTCAGCCCATAAAGCTCGAGCTTCATCTTTGCTAATCTCTACATTGAACAAGAAAGTTGAAATGGTCAAGTAAATTGGGATAATCATGGCAATCCTCTCTTGAGACAAATTTGTTGCACCTCAGGTTTCATTTAATGTGTTTCCCTTGTACAATCTCACCCATTTCATAAAGAGTTGCTTCAAAAGGACGAAGCTACATGTATGTGTTTTTCTGTTTGTTTGTTTTTAACAAGTGAATACAAAGATGTTCACAAATTCAACAAGGCAAACCAAAGGGAGCAAAAACTAAACAAACAAAAACCGATTTCCATATTTCCATGTGAAGGACTTGGACAGTAGAAAAAAAAAAACCAACTTTCCATTGAAAGTAGAGTGTGTAACCTTACAATCCTGTGCAAGAAATGATTGAACACTATCTGTGATGTGAAGTGTAGGCCAAACATAAGGACTTAAAAGTCCTGTTTACCTTTGGGAGCAGTGATTTAAAAAATGTTCAAGATATCACATTTGATGCATATGTGTAGGTCAGTTGTATCACAAAACATCCTACCATATAAGAATTTTGCAATAGAACCTGAAATATAAGGAGATATCACTATTTTTCTCAATAAACCGTAACTGTAGACAGTTTAATCTGGAAACATTTTTATTATAACCATTGTTCACATTCTGTGTATTTAACAATACTTAACATTGATTATGTTGGTTCAATATCAGGCAAAATAAAGACTATTCAGACCGTAGTTACAGTTCACTGTTTACTAATGTTCTCAGGCTTTCGTATCAACGTTTCGCATACACGTACGTCTGTATGCGTTACATGTGACATCGATAGTGATATCGATATTGTGTGATCTGGATCACATATTCCCATAACATCTCCCTTTCTCAAAAGAAAAAATCTCAATATTTTGTCTTACATTTCTTCCCGTTTTGTTATGTTATGTTCTATTTTTGTTTTTCCTCTTTTCTTTTTTTTCGATTGAAAATATCATAATCCCAACCACATTACAATTTGGCAAAGCAAAATAAACAAGTGAAATATTCAAACAAAGTCTAATTTATATCATTTTATTTTGTCCTTTTTTTTTAATATCCTTTTTAACTATTTGTTTATCTGTCTGAGCTATGTAAACTTGTGCTGTTCTATCTCTTGAATGCTGCTGGCTCCATGTGAGTCATCCTAATGTTAAAAAATAAACGCCGCGTTTGAAATGTGAATCCTAGTGATAACGACTTTCCAATTTAAATTTCCAACAAATTCCAATTGCATGATGCTGAAAATGATTTTTTTTTTTCTGCGACACATTATGGCTTCCAAAACAAAACAGAGAGGTATATTTGTTCCGGTATAATACTGACAATTTTCAAACAGGTAATTCAATGGCATGGATTTTCTTCCAGCGCTTTAAAAAAAAAAAAAAATTTCAGGTGTCGCAAAATAACACATGCTTCATTTGGTGCTTCCAAATTCAGAGCATAAAAATGTCTACTTTGACATTTTATAAATGCCTACTCTGGCATATTGTGTACATTTATCAACATAAAAATGTCTACTTTGACATTTTATCCAATAAATGCCTACTTTGGCAAACTGTGTACATTTATCACCATAAAAATGTCTACTTTGACATTTTATCATATAAATGCCTAGTTTGGCATATGATCCATGGGTTTTCCTCTATTCATGTAAAACATGAGGATATTTTCCTCTTTTTTTTTTAATAATGATATCCTTATTTGTGACACTTCCAATAGCACATGTTCCTTTGCTTGCCATCCATCAGTCACAACGCTCTTTCTCTTCCAATGTAATCGACAGATTCATTAACACACAAAATCCTTGAACTTTGCTGGCATCTGGATGCTGCTCCTGGTTCTTGTTGATCTGTTGCTACTGCTACCGCTAGGCCCGTTCTGATGCTGCTGAGTGTCAAGCGATGGTGTTGTCATGCGCGCTGGTCTGCTCGCTGGAGCTGCTCTATCCAGCTTCCTGGGCTCTGCTTCCGTTGTGACGGCGGCATATGTAGGACTTTGCTGCTCTGCTTCCTTGCTGGGCTGAGGTTGATGTTCTCGTTGAGGACTACTTGGCGTTGCAGTATGAGCCGGTTTTGAGGGAGGCTCACACGAGGACCTCAGGAATTTCCAGTTCCTCCTCAACTGCTGCCCAGTGTCAGTCTCGACCAAGTAGGACCTTGGCCCGACCTTCTCCTTGCAGACTCCTAGTCTCCACTCCAGGCCTTGTTGTTTTGGTTGGATTCTTACTTTCTCCCCTATCTGGAGTTCAGGAAGGGGTTGTGCCGTTTTGTCATAGTTCTTTTTGGCTATTTTTCTCCTCTGATTGATGCTCTCCTGCACCCTGTCGACTACCTTGGGTTTCAGCAACCCTTCCGGTGTGGACAAGAGAGTGCTGGTACGCCGAGACATCAGTCGTTGGGCTGGACTACTGCCAGTCTCATTTGGTGTATTCCTCCAGTCAAGTACTGCTAGATACACATCCTGCTTCTCATGTGCTGTTTTTTTCCGAATTTTCTTGGCGATTTTCACTGCTGACTCCGCTTTCCCATTGCTCTGGCTATGCAATGGTGAGGAGGTGACATGTTCAAACTCCCAGTTTTCCGCAAACTGTTCATATTCTCTGGCCACAAACTGGGGTCCATTGTCAGTGATTACTTTATTAGGCCGACCATGTCGTGTAAAGTGGACTTTTGTGCATTTCACAATTGTCGATAATGTTGTGTCCCCTGTAACCTTGTCCACTTCCCAGAAGTCACTGTAGCTGTCCACCGTAATGAGATAATCCTCGTTCTTGTAGGTGAATAGATCTTGTGAGACAATACTCCATGGCCTTGACGGAATACTGTGGGAGAGCATTGGTTCTTTCTGCTGCTTTGCTTGAAAAGCGTTGCACGTGCTGCATTGAGTGACTTTTTCCTTCACTTCTCCTTGCATGCCTGGCCAAAACAGCACATCTCTGGCTCTCCTGATACAGGCATCTACCCCCCAGATGGCTGCTGTGGATTTGGTTTGCCATCAGGGGTCGCATTGCTCTAGGAACTATGACCTTCATGCCCTTGTACAGAATCCCATTTTGTGCAGAGATTTCATCTCGAAAGTTGTAGTACTCTCGTATTGCAGTCAGCACCTCGTCTTTGCTATCAGGCCAACCATTCATGACCACTGACGTCAGGGTTTGTAGCACAGGATCCCTCAGGGTTTCTTTCTGAAGTGGGATGGATGTGGCATCACTTATGCGGACATACTCTGTCTGGTTGATCTCTTCCAACTCCTTGTAGATACTGTCCTGGCTGCCTGTTTCTGGAAGATACGCCCTGCTCAGCCAATCTGCAATTAGCATGTCCTTGCCCGGGCAGCATACAACCTCTACTTGGTATGTCTGTAGCCGCAGCATCATTCTCTGCAAACGTTTCGGTGCATTGTGAATCGCCTTTCTGAATATGGGCACCAAGGGCTTGTGGTCAGTCAGGATCGTCACGTTCCTTCCTTGAATGAATTGGTCGAATTTCTCACAGCTGTAGACGATAGCCAAGCATTCTTTTTCTATCTGGGCATAGTTCTGCTCAGTCTTGGTCACGGCACGGGATGCGAATGTAACCGGTTGCCCATTCTGAAGCAAGGTTGTCCCCAGTCCTTTCTCTGACGCGTCACATTGTATTGTGACTCCTTCCTTGACGTCGTAGTACTTCAGAACTGGTGCCGAGGTCAGCATTTTTCGGAGCTCATTGAGCGTGTCTGTGTGGTCATCGCGCCAGTCAAAAAGAACGTCTTTGTCTGTGAGTCGTCGAAGGGATTCTGCTACGTCCGATAGTCTAGGGAGAAATCGTGACAGGTACGTCACACTCCCTAGAAGGCGTTGGACACCCTTTTTGTCAGTAGGGATGGGCATTTCAACCACGGCTCGTACTTTGTCTGGATCTGGTTTGAGTCCTTCACTAGTCAGGAGATGACCCATGTATGGTACCTCATCCATGCTTAGATGCAGCTTTTTCTTGCTGAGTTTCAGCTGGACTTGCCGTGCCCTTTCCAGGAACTCTCTCAGGTTCTGATCGTGGTCTGCCATGGCCTCCTCTAATGTGTCACCACTGCCGTACACCAGGAAGTCATCTGCTATCACTTCCACTCCATTGAGACCCTCAATAATCTCGTGCTGAAATTCTTCTGGCGCTGTTGATATACCGAATGGCATGCGAATCCATCTGTATCGGCCGAAGGGTGTTGCAGAGGTTGTGAGGAAGCTGCTCCTTTCAGTCAGTTTCACTTGCCAAAACCCATCTTTTGCGTCCAGGACCGAAAAGACTTTGGAATTGGACAGCTTTGGCAAGACATCATCCATGGTTGGCATGAGGTAGTGCGGTCGTTTGAGGGCTCTATTTAAATCTCGCGGGTCAATGCAGATCCTCTTCTTGCCCAGCTTCCTTACAATGACTGTGTTGCTCACCCAATCAGTGGGTTGGGATACTTTTTCACTATACCCCTGTTTTGTAGCTCATCTAGCTTCTGTTTGAGTTCAGGTTTCAAGGCTACTGCGACCTTCCTTGCCAAATTCTTGACGGGCACGATTGTGTCATCCACAGTCATGTCATACTCGCCAGGGAGACTTCCGAGTCCTTCAAAGACATCACTGTATTCGTCGATGATTGCTTGAGGGGGTTTTCTTTCTTTCATCTGGTTGACCTCATTCAGAGCATTGCCTGCTTTGACATATATCAGGCCCATTTCCAGCGATGTCTTGCTTGATAAGAGTGGCATTTGATTTGTTTCTATGACCTTGAAGCCACTTCCTGCTCCCTGTCCTCATGTTGGCATGTGAGCGTACATTCCCCTCTGACTGGTATGGTTCGGCCATCACAGAGTCTTATCATAGACTTAGTTGTTTCAAGCTGTGGTCGACCAGAGTTTTCAATTTCACAGAGTTTCTCGAATGAAAGCACATTGCATGTAGCTCCTGTGTCAATTTGGCATTCCATAGTATGCTCATGGTTCTGGAGCTTCACCGTGATGGGGACTGTCAATTTCCTTCCACCATTTTTAATGTTCAATGTCCCTACTTCCTCCATGGCAAAGGTCTCATCGTCACTGCTTTCGTAGGAGTTGTTCTCATCTACCTGATGTAGGGATGCTGGTTTGCCTCTGGCCATGCACACATTCTGGAAATGGTTTGGCTTGCCACACTTGTTGCAGGTTTTCCCATAAACTGGGCATTTTTCTTTATGTTTCTCATGACTGCCTCCACAATATCTGCAATTTCCTTTCTGATTGTGTGTGCCTTTCTTCTGGCCTTTTCCTTTCTCTTTCCAGTGCTTGCTCTGTGTATGACACTGCTTTTGGTTGTAGCGCCCTCCAGTGTTGTGCCTTTCTTTTCTTTTAGATTTGTGCGCAAAATGCACATTCTCCTCTCCTTTAACTACTTTGAGCTGTTGCTGCGCAGCTTCACTGACCTCTAATGTGGCAATGGCCTTCCTAAGGTCACACACCTGGGCCCGCTTCCTAAAGAGTCTTGCTTGCGCCTGTTTATCCTTGCAGCCCAGGACTAATCTGTCCCTGATCATTTCTTCTTGTAGGTTACCAAATTTAGATCTATTGTTTCATTTTGCTGTTGGTTGGCGCTGTGAAAGGTGTAGCGATCATAGAGAACATTCCTTGCTGGTGCAAAACGTTTGGTAAGCTTTGTCAGGATTGAGTCTGGATTTTTTGCCTGTTCTTCAGTCAGGGCTAGAGACATCAGCCTTTCTTTACATTCTTGCCCCATTACTGCTCGAAGTGTAGCTACTTGTATTTCCTGAGATTTCTTGTTTAATTAGGTCTGTGGCCACACAATAGTCGGTCCACAATTCTTTAAAGACCTTCTAAGTCGTTTCGAGATCGCCCCTGCAGCTCATCGGCTGAGGCGGTGGTATCTGGCATGTCGCCATTTTCAACAGGTGGGACTACAGCGGTAGATTTTAAGCAAATTCTACTCATGCATCGGCTGCAGCAGACTTGGGTTCCGGCGTTGTGAGCACCTCTTCTCAGTCAAATTTTCCCTTGCATGACATGGCAAATATCCGTTGCACGGGATCCCACTCCTGACACCATGTTGGTTCATATCATAAAGACTACAGTGCACTCCCGTTACAACGAACACGGTTATACGAAGTAAAACTTCTGGTCCCAGAATTATTGCCATTAAAGTCTATGGTAAAAAATTCGCTTATAACGAACATGGTTATAGCGAAATTTTAATTATAACGAAGTCTTTTCCGAGCACCACCGACAAAGAAAAAGAAAAGAAATGTGCTCCGTTATAACGAAATGCGGATCACTTTCATAAATACGTACCGGTAGCAGAACAATTCATAACATTTCTATCGTCTCTGCATGGGCGAACGCTTCAATCACTGTGCATTCGCTCCGTGTGTCACGCACAGTTTTCGAGGGAACTAAACCCTAGTGCGTTATTGTAATACAATAATCTGAAATTGAATAAGGTTCGTTTTATTGTTCCAAAGGTTCTTATTACAAAAAACACAGATTCTGATACACCTACATGTCCGTTAGTGAGGAAATGAAATAGGGTTTGTTATTACGAACATTTTGGTGTTATTCCAAAGGTTTGTTGTTAATAAGATTCGTTAATCCGACAATGAAATAGGGTTCTTATTACGATGATTCGTTAATCCGAAAATGAAAGGAATTCCAGACTTTCGTTAATCGGAACATTAAAAAAAAAGTTTTGTTATTCCCAAAGTGAAAAAGGTGACTCCACTAACTAAACTTAGGAATTGCAAGAATTGTCTTTAAAGAAATAACCAAACCTTCGAAATAACTAACCTTTCTCATTTTTGTGATTAACAAACCTTCTTCGGTATAACAAACCTTATTACATTTTCGGATTAAAAAAACTTTCGGAACAACGAACCTTCGGAATAGTGAACCTTTTCTCATTTTATAGTTACTAACCTTCGAAATGACGAACCTTATTTCATTGTCCGATCTACGAACCTTCGGAAAACGAACAATTTATTTAATATCTAAATCATAAACTTTCGGAATAACGAATTTATTTAATATCTAAATCATAAACTTTCGGAATAACGAATTTTCGGAAGAGCAAGGCTTCAAATAAACAAACCTTCGGAATCTTGAGAATGACGAAACTTCGGAATAAGGAGTTTTTGCAGTAATGAACTTTTGTAAGAAACGAACATTTGGCATAGCGAATTGTAACCGAATCCTTAACCGTCATTTTCTAAACATGTGTGACAATACAAACAACTTTATATGCTCTCTTTTAAATGTAATATTCAATGAAATTAAAAAGGTAACATCCCATTTCACATAGTTTTCCAGTGTGAGTATCCAACAAAATGATAATTTACATGCGTGGTTTCCTTGTTTTCGTTATATATTGTATTTGTTCGGTTATAACGAAATTTCGTTATAACAAAGAAAACTGCCGGTCCTGAGCATTTCGTTATAACGGGAGTGCACTGTATTCAGACTGTAGTTACAGTTCACTGTTTACTCATGGTCTCAGGCTTTCGTATCAACGTTTCGCATATGTCTGTATGCGTTACATGTGACATCGATAGTGATATCGATAGCTGTGTGATCCGGATCACATATTCCCATAACAATTATACTGATTCAAATTTTTACACTGGCTGTTTCTATCTCTCACATTTTAGACCTATTTTGAAGCATTAATGCAGGGTTTTAATTTCATCTGCAAATGGTAAATTATTGCAGCTCAGGGATCTTTCTAGGGCTGCCATGCCTGGCAAGCTTCTTTCATGCTTCACAAAAAAAAACAACAACAACAACAAAAAAACCCACCCCCCCCAAAAAAAAAAAAAAAAAATCTTCCTAGGCACATACAAAAAGGCATGTCCAACCACCTAAAACTACTAGTACTTACTAAAAGTCAGATTTAGAGACAACAGGGCTCGCAATAGTGGCGGCGCGGTGGCACAGGGCCTCTCAAACTTTGCCACCCTCCAAATTTTAAAAAAGGTTGTCTTTTGGTGGTGAGGCCAGGCCCTGGAGACAGGGTTTATTTCTTTCAAGAATTCTTTTTCAAATCGATGCGCAGTATGAATCAAACCACAAAATTTACGGTACGGTAATCATGTAGAAATGCACACCATGCACACCTACCATTTCCTTCCTTAATTTGTCAATAAAAACTTTTCGTGGCTATCAGAAATGTCAAGATGAACCATATCTGATGGTTTCATTAAATTTCATAGCCAAATACAGAAGAAAAGTAGCTAATTTTGACTCAAAAGTACGCCGATCGACGACTGTATCAGCGTAGCATGATTGATGATACAAGAACTACAACCCCAATATTTGCTTTTGTTTCGTAGTAAGGTCCATTTTATTATCTTTTATTGTTTTTGTACACATATTATCCTCCCATCATTCAGTCAGCAAAATATGTTGACAGATACAATGTTTGTATACAGTCAAACGCAGCACGCAGGAGAAAATTAACTAAAACAACAAAAAACAGACGCATCGAGATCACTTTCTTTCTTCAACTTTTTACTGTTAAGCCGACGTAATTATTGTGGTTAAACACCAAACAAGCGGCTGTATCACAGACTACAACGATTGATCATCATCATTACATAATATCGCTTTTCCACATAATCGATCATCAATCATGCTACGCTGATACAGTCATCGATCGGCGTACGTTTGAGTCAAAATTAGCTACTTTTCTTCTGTAATTGGCTATGAAATTTCATGAAACCATCAGATATGGTTCATCTTGACATTTCTGATAGCCACGAAAAGTTTTTATTGACAAATTAAGGAAGGAAATGGTAGGTGTGCATGGTGTGCATTTCTACATGATTACCAAATTTACAGCTTAAAAATACTATCAAAGCTCCTTCTGTGGGAAGGTAAACAACCCCTACACCCCCCCCCCCCCCCCCCCCCCTGGTCACTCCAGAATCCAGGGACAGTCTTGCAGCAAAATCTTATGTCATACCTAGCTGCTCTCTGACCTTGGCATATTGTGTTGCTAGGTGTAGGAGTAGGAAGGCAGACTCCTGGCCAAAATGACATGATCGGTAGTGCTCCAAGTCTCTCTTATATTAAATCATGCTCAACGTACAACTACAAGTTGATCTTTGGTTTAATATTTTGTTAGGCGACTTCAAATAAAATCAAGCAATGATCGTTAAGTGTTATGTGAAACCGAGTCAAGATCGCAAACGCATACACCTGTAGGTCTACGGGGCACTGTATGCGGTAACCAGTACCATTTGTACGTGTTGTGTTGGAGTCACGGAGACTCGCTGGAGCGGTTACCGTGCCGTCCGTCCCGTCTGGAGTACCGGTATCGTGCCAATCTCTACGCATACGGACAATTCAGTCTGTTGGGCGGAATATCAATACCAGTTCCACTTTGCCACAATAACATCTCTAATGCAATGACCAGACAAAATGCAAATATCCTTACAACGTCAGCCTAGTTATCATGGTTTTAATAGTCTATTTTTGTTGGAATTTGGCTTAGCTTACTTAGCTGCGTACAGTCTAACTGTGAGTGTTACATGTATGTAACGGTTAACATGGTATGATGTAACCGTTGGCCGTTATAGGATTTTACAATGCCTAACATTAAATATAACACGCGGGACTAAGCAGAGTTATAGTTGATAAAACGATTATTTAGTTAACGAAGAAACCTACAATTCGATCGAGTATTTCCTTCCTCCTTGGTGATCCAGAAGCCAGAACAATTCTCTTTCCTGCGAGTTTGGACATCAACGGCTGTAGCATCCTGAACTAAAAATGACAATAGTTATTTACGAAGCTAGCGACTACAATGATCTTCAGTTGATTGTGTTGTAGAGTAGCATCATTATATTTTTGCGGAACCTTGTAACACACGTGCGTGCGTACGTTGTTGTTGTTGTTATTGGTGGTGTTTATCGACGCTTTTCAATCATTCTGATTAGAGTACAATGTACTTAGTATCTGCGCCACGTCTTCTCCACAAATAGGAGTCCATGAAAGAGTCTATTATGAGCTCAGTTCGGTTGATCACGTCACGCTCACTCTGTTCTAGGTTTCGGCTTACCTGTCAAGTGGCAGTGTGTGAGATCAATTTCCCTCCACCGTTAATAGTGCAGTATAGAGAGAGAGAGAGAGAGAGAGATTTTATTGACTCTTCCGACCCCATTCCGGGGTATAAGAGTACAGCACATAATTATACAAGATTATTATGGTCATTACAATAAGAAAGAATACATGTTTGTGAGGCCGTTTTTGATATATTACAATGATGTATATAAAATAGTCTATACCTACTAAACATATATACAGTGATATACAAATTGGCAAGCAAGGTCAACTAATCGTATGAACCATACGACCAAACAATCGTAACATACAACTACTGTAGATCGAGTATCACTGGATGCTTAATTTTTCTACCACTACGAGTTACAATATTTTCTTTCTTGACTAAAGTACACTCAACTTGTTCAGGCTTCTGCAAATTTGCAAAATATGACGTGATCAGCCTGACAAAAATGCGAACATGAAAATAATCTGGACTTGTGTACTGAGCAAGGATGTTCCAACCAAATAATGATCGCTTTAATATAACTGTCTTTCCTTTTCAAAGAAGGGGCATACGAAAACATAGTGAAATTCATCACCTGTTTCATGTCTATCACAACAAGGGCATTGAATATCCCTTTCATCAAATGAGTGTACAAATCTTCTATTATTTACTGGCAACTGATTTGACCTACATCTAAAACTGCTCAATGAAATTCTATCCCTCTTACTCAACTGGACTAAATACCTTTCATAGAGACTATGGCGTCTTAAAAATCCTATAATTTAAACATACTCTATGTGACCAAACATTTGCCAACAAATCCTGTTTAGACATATCACTTAATCTCAGCTTCAAGGTGCTCAATATCCAGCTATTACTAAATCCTTCCCCTTTTCTTAGCCATACAACACCAAGACCAGCATGGTTTAAAATTTCCTCAATATGAGATATCCACTTAAATACAAAACTTTCATTTTTATACCGTTTACATTCCAATAAATGTTCTATTGATTCTAACACTTGACATGAATCACATAATCCATTTTCATGACAATTAATATCATTAAGATAATAATTCAACCTACATTTTCCCAGACGAATTTGATGTACTAACACTTCTTCCTTTCTACTCATTCCTTGTAACTGTATTCCCTTAGATACCTGCGATTGTATTCCGAAGAAATCTCTTCCTCTCTCAGATGTTTCCCATTCTGTTTGCCAAATATTTCTATAATACGACACCATATATTTGGTAAGTTCTTTTCTCGTACGAGCAATATCAACATGTATATTTTCTTTAAAAGACCCCCTTTTCGCTAAATTACCAGCTATTTCATTACATTTGCTCCTCTATGAGAGGGTATCCATTCAAAATATACATCTATATCCTGCAATTGTAAACATTTCAATTCCTCTAAAATTTCTACAACTAAAACATTAGTAATAGAGGACAAATTTTCTAGCGCCTGTAATGCAGCTGGAGAATCGGTTGAAATAACAACCGAAATACTACGAAAAGTCTCGAACCATTCTAATGCCATTATAATTGCAGTTAATTCTGCTCTCATAATACATATTGAAGGTAATCTAGAAACTTTACCTGTGTCATACTGATCAACATAAAAAGCAGCACCAGTATTATTGTCTTGCCTTGATCCATCTGTGTATATTTTCAAATAACCTTTTCATCTTATCAATAATCTTTCATCTACATAATTTGCTACCTCTATCTCAGTATCAATTCTTTTCCTAATTTTATCAAAAATAAAATATGATATTCTCGGAGGTACATAATACCAATACGGTTCTTTTGATATACAATCATAAATTTGTTCAACTTTTGTATTCAAAGTACATGCCCTCATAACAAGCGGGCCTTGACCGGTTTTCCAATTAAATCGATCGTAATACCAACATGGCTGTAATATTTCTACTGTAAAATGCAGTTTCCCTTCAAAAGACATTAAATAAAATCTATACTTATCAACAAATTTTTGCGAAATTTTAAAGGCATCTCTCACACTCTACTTGTAAAGTTTCAAAAGATGTCTTACGCACTGCACCAGTAATTATTCTCAAAACCTGCAGTTTACGTTTTGTGCTACCACTTGCAGCATCATATAATTCACATCTACAATCTAAAATTGATCTTATCAATCGCATACCGTCGATGATATTTGACCATTACTGCCTCATGGTGTATACCAGCAACACATCTCAAAAAATTGAATCGCTTTACAGCCTTGTCTTTGATAACATCAATATGATTTTTTCCAATTTAACTTATGATCAAACCACATTCCTAAAAACTTATATTCCGCATATTGTTTAATTTCATATCCTTCAATAAATAATTTGACATTATTTTTTTGTTTATTGGTGAACACCATCACAGCTGATTTATCAGCTGAAACATCGATCTTCCAGTCTCTACACCATGACATAATTTCATTAATTGCTCTTTGTAATTTCTTCTGCAAATAACATAAGTTTCTACTCACGCTCCATAATGCTATATATCATCAGCATATACTGATAACTTAACAGAATTTTCTTTCCATTTTAAATCACTCAACATAACATTAAACAAAACTGGACTCATAACACTTCCTTGGGGAGTCCCCCTTTTCAGCACATATTCTTCGGAATATATACCATCTAACTTTACTACACATTGTCTATTTCCAAAAAATACAGCACTCCACCTTAACATTCTATCTTTAATTCCAATCGCTTCAATTTTATGAAGTAAACCTTTTCTCCAGATCTTATCAAAAGCCTTAGTTAAATCTAAGAACACAACAACCACATATTCTTTATTCGCTATTCCTTTTTGTGCATCAGTTTCTAATCTCACCAATTGATCAATAGTACTTCTATTTTTTCTAAAACCCGCTTGAAACGGACTTAATATATCATTCCTCTCCAAATACCATACTAATCTGTTTTTCACAATTCTTTCCATAATCTTACACATCACTGAGATTAAAGTAATCAGGCAATATGACCTAGGATTCGTGGGGTCTTTACCCGGTTTCAACAAAGGAATTTGTATACATTGATACCATTCAACTGGAAAAATTGCTTTAATCCATACATCATTATACAATTGCAATAAACATTTATACATAATTTCAGGTAGCGATTGTACCATGATAGCATTAATACCATCTTTACCTGCCGCTGTATTTTCATTTCTTTCAAAGCATTCTTTAACTCTCTCATTGTGAATTCCTCATTGAAAGGACTATCAACTTGCTCATATAAATTTACTTTGATTACTTCATTCCTTTTTTTTCCTTCATTTCCTTTGTTTCCTTTTTTCTTCTTCTTCTGAATTACATATATCATCTGTTTCGATCAACTGAAACGCTTTAGCAATAAGATTTGCTTTTTGTGATATATCTGTTACCGGTGCCATCTTATCCATCTCAAATAAATTACTACTAACGTGAGTATTCTCCTTACTTTTCTGTAATCCTTTCACTTTTTTCCAAACTTTACCCACATCCGTCGTTCGATTTAACGACTGGCAGTATTTGAGCCATAATTTATACCTTTCTTCTCTTATAACTTTCTGAGCATACGCTTTCTTTTCTTTATACTTTACCAAATCTTCTGTCTTGTAATGCCTTCCTATTCTATTTCTATACCGATTTCTCTCCCTAATCACCTGTTCACATTTCTCTGTCCACCATGGAGCTGGATCCTTTCCTCCTGTATATACCTTTTTAATATTTTCTTCTGCTACTTCATTAATCAAACTTACAATCAAATTATATTTTTCTTGAATGCTCATATCTTCTTTCACTTGTAATATATCCAGATGGAAACATTTATCAGCAATTCTTTTCTTATATAAATTCCAATCAACATTTCTAAATGACCACACCTTTTCATTGATTCCTGTTCCTTTTACGTTAGAATATTTTCGAATCAATGAACATTTTAGAACCAAATGATCACTACCAAAATCACTTTCCAATACTTCCCAATTTAATTCATACGCAAACTTTTGCGAAGTAATGGTCAGATCTTAACATGACCAAAGACCCGTATGCGGGTCCAGTCTATACATGTACTTACCGATCCATCATTTAATAAAAACAAATTATACTTTTCTAAGAATTTAACCACCACCTTTCCATTACTGTCCTCTTTCCTTCCACCCCACACTACACTGTGGGCATTGAAATCACCGAACAATATAAAATCGGTGAAACAATTTTTAATCATATCTTCCAATTTACATATATCTATTTTTTTTTACATGGATTATAATAATTTATAATTGAATTAAACTGGTCTATTAAAAGAAAATACATCTATTCGTTGATATTCTTCAGAAGAGGGGGTTTGTATCTCTTGAAAAATGATAGATTTATGAATATGAATCACCAAACCGCCTCTACCTCCTGAACCTCTGTTCTTAATAACAGAGTTGTAATCAGGTATATTGAAAACATAATCTGTAAGCCAACTCTCTTGTATACATATAATATCTGGTAAATTTTCCCGTTCTTTACCTTCTATCAACTTTTTGTAAAATTCTATTCCATGAGCATTCAGGCTCTGGGCATTCCATTGAATAATATTAAATACATGATATGTGCGACGGGAAGTATCCTGTTTGCTTTGAGTATATTGAGACTCATTGAAGACGTTCATGAATGATTTTGGGTGAAACATCTTGTATATCTAAGCATCGTTTGGCTGCTTCAACCACAAGTCTAATTCTATTCGAATGGGTTGTTTCTTTATCCAGATTATTGATGATGAACGTAACAAATTACAGAAAGTCGACATGCATTAACATTGAAAGATGACGCGGATGGTTGTTCTACTTCCCCTAGCTGTTGCTTCTTTTTTTTTCCTCTACAGGTTCTCTTTTTTCCGTTTGGGTTTCCTGATGTACCATTATCATTCTCTGTTTCAGTGGTGGGCTTTCAACTCTATTTGATTGTGTAGTGTTTGTACATTGGAGTGCCCTCTTTTTCTCATTCTCTTGGGGTAAATTCTGCTGTTTTATTTCACTAGACTGTTGTGTCGTCTCCACTTGTTTTGAGGGTTTGATATTCGACACGCTCTGTCGATTCATTTCAGTAGACTGTTGCGACCTATATTGTTTTGCAGCTTGTGCATACATCTTGTTCTCAAATTTGAGCGTCTGTATCTCTTTCGTTTCTTTGTAGCAGATGCAAACTTGGTATGCTGCCGAGTGATTTTCTTTGCATCTAAAGCACTTTGGGTTGTCCTTTGCTTGACATTCATCAAAGTGGTGGTTTTCACCACATCTCACACATCTTATTTTCCGTCTACACTGGCTTTTTACGTGTCCGAATTGTTGGCATTGGAAACATCGTGTGAGGGGAGCTACGTATTCATGAACTCTGTATGTCTGATATAGGAATGTGACAGATAAAGGCATTTGTTGCGAGTCAAAGAACAGTAGCACAGAAGGGGTGGGGCCTAGTACTCCTTCGATCCTTTTTTTTAATCGCTTCATTTGAATGACTCCTTGGTCTTTCAATAATTCTTGAAGCTCTTCCTCAGTAATCCGATCATCAACCCTGTGAATGACGCCTTTGCTACTCACCACATTTGATTGCATTCTCTCAACTTTGACAGAGATTCCCGCCAACTCACTCATCTCTAAGGCTTTTTTCACCTGTTTTTCGTCTTTGCATACGATTTTCAACAACCGTTTTTCTTTCACTTTGTACATTTTTTCCACTTTCCCGATTTGTCTATGTAACTGCTGCACTAATTTGACTGGGCTAATCTGACAAACATTTTCCCTTCTAATCCAACTATGGCTAACGTCATATTTGGTCTTTGATTTTGACTCGTTTCTGTAGTGAACTTTCTTGAAGTATCTGTCTCATTGCGGACACTGTCTTTTCTAATTCTCTTTTCTTCCTGACTCTCCACTGTAGATTTAGATCTAGGTCTAACCTTTCTCTTCCTCCTTTCTACTCTCCAGCCACTGTCTTCATCTTCGCTATCTTCTGTTTCTTTTCCTATTCCAATATATTTGCTAGGTCTAGGTGAGGTTGTACTACACACATCCATATAGCGGCCTAATGGTAGGCCTCTTCGCCGCTGGATGAGGTTTCATCTGCAAACATATTCAAATATTGTTTTGATTCATCATTTCTCTGCCTCAAAAGGTTGCTTACTTTGTTAGTGACGGCTCGTATTAATAGAATTGTGCTGAAGGATTTTGCCAACAATAACAAGCTTACCTTTACCTTCCAGAAATGAGGTTAAGTATATACCAAACCTTAACAGCCAGTCCGTCCACCAATAACTCTCTCCACAAGTGCCTCAACACCCTTACAAAAAAGTTCTGTGGTACTCCTGTGGTAATTACCACAGGACAGTACCACAGGACAGTACCACAGGCCAGTACCACAGGCCAGTACCACAGGACAGTACCACAGAAATTGTCCTGTGGTATTTTGGGACGTACCACAGGACAGTACCACAGGAATTCCGTGGTATTTTGGGACATGCCGCAGGACAGTACCACAGGACAGTAACACAGGAATTGTCCTGTGGTATTTTGGGACGTACCACAGGGCAGTACCACAGGACAGTACCACAGGACCAGTACCACAGAACAGTACTACAGGAACTGTCCTGTGGTATTTTGGGACGTACCACAGGGCAGTACCGCAGGGCAGTACCACAGGACCATTACCACAGAACAGTACCACAGGAACTGTACTGTGGTATTTGGGACATTACCACAGGCCATTACCACAGGGCAGTACCACACAGTATTACCATGGTACCACAGGAGAGTACCACACAGGATAGATTAAAAAAAATCTGGGAGATTTTTAGCCACATAGGCCTATCAAGGAATATTCGTGATAGGCGAGTGATGGATTTCAGGACAAACATGGCCCTGTACATGGCCCTACTGATTTTTCTGTGTGGTACTCCTGTATGGTACTGCTGTGTGATATTCTCCTGATGTGACATTCTCCTGATGTGATAGTCCTGTGGTATAAAATGTTAAGAAAAAACCTCCAAGAATATCATGTGGCATTTTTCTGTGGTACTTTCTATTTTTCTATTGTATTTGTGTGATTTTGCCTCGTGGTATTGTTGTGTGGTATTGCTATTTGGTACTACTATGTGATACTATATGCAGTTAATTTGCTGTGTGGTACTTCTGTGTGGAACAGTACCATAGGATCTTCCTGTGGAATTTTGGGACACATACCACCGGAATACCACAGGACATTTCCTGTGGTACTGTCCTGTGGTACTGGTCATGTGGTATAGGCCTACTGTCCTGTAGTAATGCTGTGTGGTACTGCCCTTTGGTAATGGTATGTGGTACTGTCCTGTGGTAATGTCCTGTGGTACTGGTCCTGTGGTAATGTCCTGTGGTACTGCTTGTGGTTATGTCCTGTGGTATACTTTCCTGTGGTACTGTCCTGCGGTAATATCCACTGCTGGTGCATACTTAAGTGACTATTTTTTACTTATTTTGAAAGACAAAAGGGAAATATGCCTTCATTCATTTTGTATACATATACTTTCAAAATCACCGCCATTTTAGACCCCCCCCCCCGATTTTCCCAAATGCGCTTACTGTGCATTTGTTCGTTGCGAAGCCTCCTTTTCCAAAAACCTGTGATAATAGACCGGGGGCTCAGAAGATTTATTCAGCTGAAAAGGGTCACACTTTTTGATGGACTCATCATATTAGGATGTGGCCAAGGGTCAATAAAGTGAATTGCTGGCAAGTCACATCCTGTACCGTAATCCTAGGGGCCACAAAAAGGGGCCCCGAAAAATGCATTTATTCAGCCGAAGGGGGTCACGGACAAAAGTTGGTGGAGATTGTTCCTTTGGGTGTACCTATCATGAAAACAGCAATGCCAGCTATTTTATATTGTACGGGGCCCCAGACAGTAGCCCCAAAGGGCCCCACCCATATGGTGTTATTCAGTTGAAAAGGGTCACAGCTAATTTCTTTTGCAATGGAAGTAGTACCCATCAGAGATATCCAAAACACCAATGCCAGCTATTCTATCCTGTACGGGGCCCTAGACAGTAGCCCCAAAGTGCCCCCCCCCCCACATTGATTTTATTCAGCTGAAAAGAGTCACAGCTAATTTCTTTTGCAATGGAAGTATAGTACCCATCAGAGATATCCAAAACACCAATGCCAGCTATTTTATCGTGTACGGGGCCCCAGACAGTAGCCCCAAAGTGCCCCTCCCCCCCCCACACACACACACACATTGATTTTACTCAGCTGAAAAGGGTCACGTCTAATTTCTTTGGACTGGAAGAGGCACCTATCAGAGATATCCAAAACACCAATGCCAGTTATTTTATCGTGTACGGGGCCCCAGACAGTAGCTCCACAGTGTCAAACCCATATACTGTTAATCAACTGAAAATGGTCTTGTCAAATTCTTTTGCAATGGAAATATTAGGGCCTACTGAACAGAGATATCCTAAACACCAAAGCAAATCATCTTCCTGTACGGGGCCCTTTATAGGATACAGTAGCCCAGAAAAATCACCTCATACGATTTTTTTAAGAGCTGAAAAGAGTCATGACTAATTTCTTTTGTAATGAAATTAGTACACAACAGCAAAGATAATCAAAACAATAAACCCAGTTATTTTATCATGTAATAGGGCCTTAGTATTGTGGTCCAGATTTGCCGATCTTATCTAGCTGAAATAGCCATGGCTAATTTCTTTTGAGATGGAAGTAGCCCCTGTATAGTACACACCAGATATACACAAAACACCAATGCATTTGTGTGTGTGTGTGTGTGTGTGTGTGTGTGTGTGTGTGTGCGGGGTCTCAGCCAGTAGCCAAGAAGTGACCCCTGTGCTAACTTCTTTTGCAAATGGAACAAGTACGCAACAAGATACCCAAAACACCAAAGCCAGTTATTATCCTGATATACGGCTAATTTCTTTTGCAATGGACGTAGTATCGCAAAAGTGATAATCACAGCACCAAAGCGAGTTGTATTATGCTGCACGGGGCCCCAGACAGTATAGTTCCAATGTGCCCCACCCATAAGGTGTTTTTTTTTTTTGTTCTGTTTTTGTTTTTGTTTTTTGTTTTTTAGCTGAAAAGCGTCATGCTACTTTCTTTGTTTGCAAAGGAAGGAGTACCGTACTCAACAAAGATACTCAAAGAACAAAGTAATGCCAGCTTTTTTGTCCTTTACGGAGACCCACAGTAGCCCTGAAATGCCATCCCATATGATTTTGTTCAGCTGAAAAGGGTCATGACTATTTCTTTTTTGGCAATTGAATTAGTACAACTGAGATACACCAAACATTAAAGCCAGTTATTTTATTCTGTACAAGGCCCTTTACAGTAGCCCACGATTATAAAGCACCCCCATGCCATATGATCTTTTTTTTTTCAATTAACTGGAAGGAGTCATTACTAATTCCTTTTTCAATAGACGAAGTATACAACAGACATGCCCATAACACCAAAGTCAGCCATTTTGTCCTGTACATGCTACATACGGGGCCCCAGACAGTTATAGACAAGAAGTACCCCATATGATTTTTAAGGAGATTCATGGCTAGTTTCTTTTGCAATGGAAGTTGTATTGTAAACAAGAGTGATACCCTACACACTAAAGCCAGTATTTCTAGGTTCTACGGGGCCAACGACAGTTGCCCAAAGGTGCTCAACCCATACATAGTTTACTACTATTTATCTTTAAGAGTAATGGCTAATTTTGTTGCAATGGAAATAGTACTCAAGAGGGATACCCGGAACACCAAAGCCAGTTATGTAATCCTACATACTCTCTAAGTGCTCCCCCTCCTTCTGGCTTTATTAACCTATAATAATAATAATAATAATAATAATAATAATAATAATAATAATAATAATGACAACAACAACAACAACAACAATAATCATCATCATCAGCAGCAGCATCATCGCTAATTTCTTTTGCAATGAAAGTAGTTCACAACAGCTGAGATACACGAAACACCAATTCCAGTTATTTTATCCTGTCCTGGTCTCGAGACAGTAGCCTAGAAGTGCCCCAAATGGTTTTAGCAAAATGTCATGACTATTTTCTTTTTTTGATGGAAGTGGTACACAACTGAGATATGCAGAAAATGAAAGCCAGTTATTTCTTCCAACATTTGGCCACAGACAGTAGCCAAGAATTGCCCTACATGAGTTGTAAAAAGAGTAATGGCCAATTTCTTTTGAAATTGAAGTAGAACACAACGAAGATTTTGTAGATTGAATTACTTTCATGCTCGCGATGTTTCTTTCCTATGTTCTTTCCAGGGCATAAGAACTCCATTTCCCTATTTAGATTCAAGGTTATTGAGATGATATAAAAACAATCTAGTCTAATTCGGACCTGTCACTTCTACAATGATCATTTTGAAGTTCACTTTTCTTCATGTGCTTTCAGGCTTTCATTTGTAAAATTTGTTTAATACAAAATTATTCCGTTCATATCATTCTTGAGGTAAATATATCAGCTCTGGGATTTAGGGGTCATTCAGGGCTACTGTCTAGGGCCCTGCACAGGACAAAAGGGCTTATGTTTTTCGGGTATCACTGCAAAAATAAGATCAGCAGTGATGATTGCCTCTATAATTAAAGCCCCTGTTCCGCTATGCTGTTCTCGCCACGATTTTACAATTTTCTCAGGTCGGGAAGGGTTGGGTAAAGCATGAGTCGATCTGGACACGGTACGATGTTTGAACACTCCAAGAACGATGTATTTACCACTATAGCACGACGTCATGCTTGCTACGCTCTTGATCGGGAATAAGACATTGCAATCTCTGCCGCTGCAGTTTCGCTATAGAACGATGCAACTATGCTGTCAGTGCGATGTTGCCGGTGATATCCTGTCTAAGTATTACGCTGTATATATCTTTTGAACGATCTATGCAATCTTATCACGCTGTTCCCCCTTCCAGAAAGCTGAAAAGTACTCGATGTGCCTCAATGTACCCCGATTCGGCTGCCGACTCATTCAGTCAACTTATTAGCATGCAGAACTAAAGAGATATACTGTGGACATCCGAGAGGCTCATCAACTCGTGTTTCTTCTGCTGCAATTCATTATTAATCAAAGACGTAGTCATCTTTCCAAAAAGGCTTTTTCTTGATGTCCTTGCTTTTATAGTCCCTCTTCTTCCTGTTGTAGAGGATTTCATATTCTTCGAAATTCTCCCATGTCCTCTTCTTTTTCCTCGTGTTACCATCTATCACGTGCGGTCCCTCTTTTTCCCCTTGTGGGTGCGTTAGGATTGATAATTAATTTTCCGATTATGCAGAAACCAAATGAGGAATTCGTCAAGGATGCATCATGTCACCTGGCATTAACGTTAGTGGAGTAATGATAAATAATGTGAGATATTCAGATGATACTGTGTTGCTAACTGATAATGAACAAGACATGCAAACAATAATGATGTCATATATACCGCCAAAATAAGGCATTTGGCTTGGAAATGAATGTGAAAAAGACCAAAACGATGGTAATATCTTTATTGAGGTGGAAATACCAAGGGTAAACATCTCTATCAGCAACACTCTCCTGGAACAAGTCAGTGAATTCACATATTTAGGACAAAATGTTTATGAAGATGGGAAGAATGGTAGAGAAATTAGGAGAAGAATTGGAATAGCTAAAACTAAGTTTACCCAAATGAGTAAAGTGTTAACATAAAGGAAGATATCTACTGCAACCAAGCACAGACTAAAATGTTACGTGCATTCAACTCTCCTTTACTGTTGTGAAACATGGACATTGTACGTACTTGAATGATATGAAAAGGCTGGGTGTATTCGTGATGTGGATATTCAGACGCCTGGGCCGTATATCATGGTCAGACAGGAAAACAAATCAGTATGTACTAGATCATCTGAATGTCACAAAAACCTTGATGAAAGACACTAAATCAAGAAAACTCAAATATTTTGGCCATGTTAAAAGACATCAGAACATCCAAAAAAAGTGTACTGGAAGGGATTATAGAAGGCAGGAGATGCAGAGGGCCCCAGCGCAGTGTGTGGTGTAACAACATAAAGGAGTGGACAGCAAAGAGTGTGGCCGCATGTAGTAAGGCGGCCATGAACAGAACAGAGTGCGGAGGTCCATATTCGCCAACCTTCTGACTGAAGACGGCACTTAAGAAGATTGGATTCGCATGAAGGCACTGATGAAACAATGATAAAGATCGCGTATTAATGATTTATGCCGGTAGCTAGCTTGATACATCAGTGTCGTAGTGATTGCTTTTTAAATACATGACGTCGATCGGTTGATGTACATGTTGTTTGATGTATTTCAAACTTTGAATAATTACTTACTATTATACTTTTACAGTAAAAAGAGCATCATGCATGCGAATGCACTCTTTCGAGGGTTAGGGTTAGGGTTAGGGTTAGCGTAGCGATCTGTGGTGAGGTGGGTGCCCAATGATCGCACCTGCAATTGCATGCACTTGCGTCCGCGAAGGGTACACGAGGTCGTTGGCGGTCGCAAAGTTTTGGTCATGTTTAAACATGTTGCGACCTCCGGGCAATGTATAGGGCAAACTCGCAGGCTGGTCGCCTAGTGAGATCTCTCATATCGGCGTTGATCGCATGCCAGACCGGATGGCACAGGTGTGCTTGTTGATGTAGTTTGTGTATTTGACAACACAATCGCAATTAGCAAAAACTGGAAAGAGCTAGGGACTGAAAGCTGGTTACAAGCATTAGGCCTAAATCGGGAGGGGGAGAAAACCAGGCTGCTTTGCGGCGATTTAGTGCGATTCACAGAGATCTCGAGATGGCTATCCACTTTCGCCACAACGGAAGCACAGGTCGCACAGTGGACATTCGGCTTCTTTACAATGTTGACCTGATTGTCGTGAGTTAAAACCTGATATCTAGCGCAAAGACTCTTCTGAATCTGTAAAGGGGGTATCTCACTGAGCGGCGAACGTTTGCGAATGTAGCGAATTTGGGATTTCGCCAAGGTTCGTAAAGGGTTGCAAAAAGTTCGTTAACAGTTGCAAGAAAGTTAGGAAACGGTTTTTATTGTCGCAAACAGTTGTTCTTGTCGCAAAGAAATTTTGAACATGTTCAAAATTTCTTTGCGAACCTTTGCGAATTTCTATTTTCGCTAACAGTTGCAAACATTCGCAAAACACTCGTAAGAATTCGCAAACGGTCGTAATACGGTGTCGCTAACATTTTTATTTGATTCGCCGCTGCTAGCGAACAAGTAACCATATGGTTCCTATATAAAAGCTCCTGAACAAGGTTCTACTCTAAGAAAGTTCTTGAAGCTCTTGACATCTCCATCATGTAATTGCAAAAGCAAAATGCAAATATATAATAATATAATATGCAAAAGCTTTTCATATTGACCAAAGTCAGTCCTCTGTAACAGCCACTCTCTGACCCAAACAGTCTTTCTTTTCTTCTTCCTCTCTTGTTTTTCTTTATATCTTCATTCTCTTGCTGCACGATAGCTGTAGCAGCAGCCTGGCAAAGCAGCTTTTCAAGGATAGCAGCACGTTGAGCCTCTTCTTGGCAGAAATGTATTTCCATATACTGGAAATCCATCTTGAACGGTTGTCACAAGAGATCTGAATTCAGTGGAAGGTTGCTCGTTCGTTTTATGGGTCTGACTATACATAATCGCCTGGTACTTTTCTAGGTCCCAGAACATTCGCAAATTGTCGCAAAGGATTTGCAAACAGTTGCTAATATTTGCAAAACTGTCGCTAACATTTGCAAAATTGTCGCTAACATTTGCTAACAGTCGCTAATAATTCTCAAATTCGCTACGTTCGCAAAAGTTCGCCGCTCAGTGAGATACCAGCTTAATGAAGCAAACATAAATCAGTTTCAGTTTAGTTTATTTTGTACCAAGCATTAAAAATATACAGAGCATACAATAAAAAATGAATGTACAAAATGAGATACAAAAAGAGAAAAATTCATAGGACATACGACATAAAAGTAAAAATAATGTGGCGGTATGACTACATACAGAGACAATGCCATTGGTAGGGGAAGCAGCAAGAAAGGAAAACCCTTTGTGAGTAGCTGACCCATTTTACTGTAACATACATACCTTTGACAGATTTAAGAAAAAAAAATGTCAGTTAAGTTGACAAAACAGAACAAGTCAAACCAATGCAATCATTACAAAAGAAAACTACGGAGGTATGGACGATAACAACACAGAAAACAGCAACAACAAAAATACGCCTTGAATTAACTATGTTTGTAATCTTCCAATAAAAAGTGTTTATATCTAATTTTGAAATTATTTATAGATTTTGATGCTTTAATTTCTCTAGGGATAGAATACTATGTATGAGGGCCCTGATATATGACTGAATTTTTGAAAAATGAGGTGCGCATGTGATATAGATGATAGTTTGCAGAATTTCTTGTTCCGTAATTAAGTATGGATAGTGCTGTTCAGCGAAAAATAATCTAAAAGGGATTCTGGAAGGAACTTTTTGTAACATGAATACATAAAAATACCCAACTGTAAAAGATAAATATCATAAAATTGCAGCATCTTATGCAAATGAAAGATTGGTTTTGAATGGGCAAGATATGAAGCATGGTGTACAATACGTATTGCACGTTTTTGTAAGACACAAACTCTGTTCAACTGGGTTTTTAATGCATTGCCCCAAATTATGATCCCGTATGACAAATGTGGTAAAACAATTGAATTATAAATCATTTTTAAAAACACTTTAGGCATTGACTTTAATTTATACATAACACCAATATTCTTTGCCAACACATTACAAAGGTTATTTACATGAGCATTCCAGGTAACATTTTCATCAAGTATTAATCCTAAAAAACTTGAGAGGCACAGATATTGACAGAAAAATTATCAATATTACATTTTCTCTTGGTAAATAACATATAATTAGTTTTTTGAACATTAATTGTAAGTTTATTTGAATAAAACCACTTTGTCATCAGAGTAAGTTCTCGGTTCAAAATAATTTGTAACTCTAAAATATTCTTGTGTGAACAAAATATGCTCGTATCATCGGCAAAAAGAATAAGCTTTAAAGTTTCAGAAACATTAAAAATATCATTGATATATAACAAAAATAGTAAAGGTCCCAAAATAGAGCCTTGGGGCACTCCACATCTTATGCCTAAATTAATCGATTTATCATTACAGATGCTTACATGTTGTGTACGTTCACACAAATAACTCTTAAGTAATTGTAATGGTAATCCTCTATATATGCATATAATTTACGTACCAATATACTATGATCAAGCGTGTCGAACGCCTTACTTTAATAAATCAAGAAATACACCAATCATATATTCTTTATTCTCAATCGCAGTTACAACTTCATGCACAAAATTCACCATTGCAGATGATGTGGAGTGCCCCGGCCTAAAACCATATTGATTTTCATGTATTATATTGCACTGTGTAAGAAAATTAAAAAGACGATTATATATATTATACACTTTTCTAATATTTTTGAAAATAGTGGCAAGACTGAAATTGGCCGATGATTAGAAACAAGTTTCGGACTTCCACTTTTAAACACAGGAATCACTCTAGCAATTTTCATATTTTCTGGAAAAATAGCAAATTCAAAACACTTATTGAATATCAAACACAAACGTTTTGCTATCACATGTATAACTCTCTTTACAACTTTTATGTGAATATCATCATATCCGGCACTGGTAGTTGATTTTAAGTTACAGACTATGTCTATGATTTCTTTCTCAGTAACAGGGTTAAAATAAACAGTGCGTTCATTTACTTTCACATATTGCATAAAATTATCAGTAAGATCTTGTGTAAACTTTGAATTCAAATCATATCCAATATCAACGAAGTACCTATTCATAACATCACATATTTCTTTCTTATCAGATACTTTCTCACAATTCTTTGATATTCCATTGCACTTGAATGTGTTATTTTCTTTGCCCATTGCTTTATTTATAATATTCCAAGTTTTTTTTCGTACTTCCATTACATTTGTTTAACTGTCCGACATAATGTTGTTTTTTGGCAAGTTTAATCATATTTGTAACTTTGTTTCGACATTTCTTATACACAGTCTCATGATGTTCACTCGGATTCTTTACAAATAATCTATACAAACGACACTTTCTTTTACACAACTTACGAATTTCATATGTTATCCATGGTTTACCTTTCTTAAATTCTTTTTTGTAACACACTTTTTTAGAAAAACAAAAATTGTAAACATTTGAAAACTTAATCAAAAAATCACTATACATACTATTCACATCATTTGCGTCAGGTGACCATTCCACATTCTCCATCATACGTACACAAAGAGTGATAGTGGTCTCGTTGATATCCCGCTTTTCATAACTTGTCTTGCTTTGTTACTTAATGTTATTATCAGAAATACAAAATACCGGTAAATGATCAGATATATCTGTAAAAAGGGCTCCTGAATTAATAAGACATGTGTCATTTGTAAGTACATTATCTAAAAGAGTGGCAGTTTGTTTTGTGATTCGCGTGGGGCATTGCACTGAAGGGAACATGGAGTACAACATCAACATAACCACATCTAAAAATTCATTAACATCTTGCACTTTCCCGGCATTCAATAAATTTATGTTAAAATCACCCATCAAATATATTATTTTCTTTTCGTTATGTACAACGTCTAATATATGAGATAGATAAAAACGAAACTCATCAGTACTTTGATTTGGAGGTCGGTAAACAACGCCAACTGTTGACGAATTCTTATAATTTTAAATTTCCACAAAAATACTTTCAATGAAATCATTGTTTACATCTAGATCAACGCGTCTCTTACAGTCAATATCATTTAATACATACATACCAACTCCTCCTCCACGCTTAGTTTTTCTATGATTTTCCTCAAATCTATAATTATCAATATTATACAAAGACAATGCAATATTATCATGAAACCATGTTTCAGTTATGCTTACGATAGAGGGCTGTACAGACAGAGAGTCTAAAAACAATCTCATCATAGTTATGACACAAACTGCGGGTATTCACATGTACACAAAATATCTTATGAAATTGTTCGAGTTCAAAATTACTATCTAAAAACTTATTAAATTCATTAATTGTCAAGTACCTCTGAGAGAAGACATTCTCCTCAGAGTCAGAAGGAGTTAGATAATCCTTAAGAATACTTAAATCAATATTGTCAAGGCGCTGAAAATGACGGTAATTATTCTTACTGGACATTACAATGAAACAACGAAAGTACACACAGACATAACTACAGAGTGGTTGAAATAACTATCACACTATTGGCAAGTTGAGGAAAAAACAAAGGAAAAACAATTCAAAAATTAAAATGGTATAAACCTAGATCGTATTTTAATTGTAATCAAGAGCAAAGAAACACCAGGAGAAAACACCTTTCAATTATTTCATTAGACACTAAACTTGTGAGATATGAGTGGTAGTATTGAAGTTTGGATCCTTTATATTGTCAGACATATAAGAAATCAATCAGCAGAACCCGGTTTACATAGAATCAATAATCTATTACTCACTTCATATGTTGGGTGGATCTTCAGAGCTTTTGCAAGTCAATCTTGCTGTAGATTCTTTTTGTGATTGTTTCCCATTTGATGCCCTCATGGATCATAACACCAGCATGGTGCATTCATGCCTTCATGACTGTATAAAGCATCATTGATGAAATTTTCAAATCAGTAATGAATGCCCTTATGTGAGCTATTAGAGCAGTATAGCTACACAGTATTCATCAAACTCGGATCAAGGACTGTTTTTCTCTGCATAGGCACCTAACAGTTCTTCTCAAAAAGAGAGTAGTTGCGGTTGGAAACAAAAATTCCACCTATGCCAGCAACATTATATGCTTCATGCTTGATTGGGGATTTTGTGAGCATGTACTCTTTATCGTGTCTAGACATTCAGATTCTGGTTATTGCTCTCATATGATATTATACACTGTACATGTATTGATATCGGCACGTTCCCTTTGTATTTATCTATCAGCCACAGGATATTCATTCGGCTTGTTCCCTTTCCGTTCACATGTTCCCTTTGTACAGCGTGTCCCAGAAAAACGAAACCGAGTTTCATTGGAATTCTTTGCGATCATAATTACATATTTGCTTTATGTGTTTGTCCATGGATTGAAAGATACACTTCTCTTCTTTCATTTGATGCACAACTCAGTGTTCAAAATTCGTGCATGACTGAGTTAGAACAATAGACAGTAGTGCTACTAAATTTTCATTTGCACGAGCAAATGTCGACTTTGAATAAGTTTTTCAGACTTTTTCAGCAATCCTTTGCAAAAATTAAAATCATTGCTGTAATATCCATTGTTTTCCCTTTCATATGTATCTCATGCGTCAAAAATGATCAACGCCTGCTCGAGAAAACGTAATTTGAAAATATGCTTCCATTTTACCCAGATGAATAGAGAGTAAATAGGGAGCCAGTTGGCTTTCCCGACATGCCCAACTTGGCAGATAACAATGGCCTTCGTGCTTCAATGAATTTACATAAACATTAAAGGAGGGAGTAAAAGAGATTGCTACTGACGGTTCGGTTGTGAATAGGGTCTTGAATTAGCACATGATCATGAGCTTGCCTGACCATGCAGCTAACTGCAGAGCAAAGGGTGTTCATCAGCGGAATGTTTGGGAAGGTGGGGTGGGAGAAACTGACCGAAAAAACCTTCCGAGCCCCCCCCCCCCGAAAAAAAGACGACTTTCTGCCCTGCACTTGCACCTTTGAAATATCAGAAGCGCAAGTTCAGTGATAAATGAAGTGATGTACCCTCTCTTTCTACTTCACCTCCCCCTTCAAAAACTTCAAAACCCTGTCAGTGATGAAGGACCAACCACGCGTGAGGGAAATGTAGAGAGGAATGAAAACAGTGAAATAAGTTTGAGGTACAAAATCATCAAAATGTGTATTATTGTTGTAATGTTGATTTCCCATAGCCATTGGACTGCGTGCAGCCTGAGCATACTCACGATATTAGTCTTCAATAATTTTGATTATGTCTCATAGCTTATTCTAAATAAATGACAACAAAGGGCTTTCCGTGTCATACAGCATTCTCTGTAAATACCCCCCCCCCCCCCCCAACAACATTCACTGTAGCATTGCGGTTGTTTCGTGTGAATTCAATGGTGCAGATGAGCCCATTGTCTAATGCTAAGTCGGGAGAGCGGAATGCTTTTTTTTCGACTTTCCGCCGAATCGGTAGAAATGAAACATGTTTTCATGCAAATTTTTCTCAAGCATGCGTTATTCATATTTGCCGCGTTTGGTCTAATATGAAAGAAGAAAATTTGAATATTTGGCTAATGAACTTTGTTTTTCGAAAACGTAACGTTAAAAGTCTGAAAAATTCACTTAAAGTCACAATTTGCGCGTGCAAATGAAAATTTGGTAGCACCACTGTTCATTGTTCTAACTCAGTCATGCATGAATAATGAACATTAAGTTGTACATCATAATGAAAGAAGAAAAGTTTATCTTTCCATTGATGTATATATCATAAAGAAAATGTATGATTTCGATAGTAACAAGTTGCATGGAAACCCGGTTTCGTTTTTTTCTGGGACACGCTGTATTTATCTATCAGCCATATGGTATTCACTCGGCGTGTTCCCTTTCCGTTCACATGTTAATGTACTTATCTATCAGCCACAGTGTGCATTTCTGCCCTATTCAGATGTATGCATGATAATTATGAAACATGTTGCTTGACAAAGGAGTCTGACCGCACCTTTTTTCGGTTCACCCCTATTTTTGTCAGTCACTGATGGTTTACTTTAGAAGCAACTCATTTCGACCCTATTCTATTTTTTTTTCTTTTGCCTCATCTGAGGATTTATTCAGGATTCCATTCAAAATACACAATCAAAATAATATCATCGTAACGATGTCACATAAAAGTGATGCAAGCACAATCGTGCATTAGAGGTTCAACAATTCGTTTGGTAACAATTGTTCATTTCTCCGTAGTGTTCTTCTACGTTTCATACAACATTGTATTTCTATTCTCGTTCTAATTTCTCTCATAAACACATGCTTTAAAAAACAACTTCTTTTATCATTACTGGTTTCATTCCGTTTCAAAATAAGCTTATAAATACTCCAAAATGCTATTGTCAAAAACAAACTATACTGACTCTTACACCGTATTTTCAGCAAATGTGAAACGTTGATATTTGTTACTGTTGTATGGTATACATCTTGTAACAAACTCCTTACGTATAAAAGAAAATTTTCATTAAGTTTGCATTCAATGAAAGCATGAACAATGTCTTCTTTTACGTTGCAGTTCGGGCACAAATCATCATGACTTAAACCCCATTTGAATAGATTACTTCTCACTGGCAATAAATTATACAACAATTTCAAATTAAATTCTCGTAATTTGTTTTCTTTTATATATTCTAAATTACATCTGAATACAATGGCCCAATCAGCTTGGAAATGAAACTTGTTCTCCCAATATAAGGAACATGTATTGGTTAACAAGTTTTTTGAAGGTATCAAATTATACAATGCCTTGCTGCTTAGATCCATAATGAAAACTACTTTTTTTGAAACACATACACTTGGTATACACAATACTGTTTCCTTTCTGATATAACTATCAAACATTTCCTTATGTAGCATGTTATACCATACTAATGGTATTGCTTTTAGTAATGTTGCATAATCAAAAATTGCAGTACATTTTCTTCTTTTAAAATTAATTTCTGACATAATGTATTCAAAAGACCGGAAACCATTTATTGTTACTAAATCTCCAAAATAGAGTATGCCACTTTCATACCAATCTTTATAAAACAGCGAATGCTTGTCAAACAATATATGTTTGTTATACCAAACAATCTGATTTAAAACATCAGCTGACCCATTGTTTGCACTGTTCATATCTTTCACTGTAGTACAATATCGTATTTGTTCCCATGCTTGTAAAATTTCTTTATAAAACTTCGGAACTTTCTTATCAATATCATTAATATTACCCGTGTTATAGTTACAATTTAGCAGCAAAATAATACCCCCTTGCGAATCAAACCAATAAGAGCACATTGTTTTCCATATATCTGTTGAGTCATTGAGAAAACGACCCAGCCATTTTAACCGAAAACTTAGCAATTGTTTTTGTATATCCATCATCTTTATTCCACCTTTGCTCAAATCTTCTGTAATAATACTTCGCTTTATTTTTTCATTTTTTCTTTTCCATATAAACTTAAACACTATATTTTCCAAAATCTTCAAAAATTTAAACGGTATTGAATCTACCATTATCAGATGAATAACTTGACTAAGGGCTAAGCTTTTTAAAACAATAACTCGTCCAAAGATGGTTAAACTTCTCTTTGTCCAACTGTCAAGAATTTTTTGCAACTTGAATAATTTTTGCTCCCAATCTAACTCCAAAGCTGCATCATTATTGGAGTGAATATAATGTCCCAAATATCTAACTGGTTTACTCGACCACTTCAAATAAAACTTATCTAAGTTCCAACGTTCACTCTGTTTACCCAACCAAATCATAAATGTTTTATCTTTGTTAATCTTTGGACCTGCTACATCTCCAAAAGAATATAACTCTTTTAAAATTCCCTCTAACGATTTTTCGTCTTGAACAAAAAACAAAGTATCATCAGCATATTGTAACAGTTTAAGTTGAAAATCATAGCCTGCTAATTCCATTGGCCGAATACTTCTGTTTTCTCTGATGCTGTTGGCCATGAATTCAGCTGCTAAAATGAATAATAGTGATGACAGTGGACATCCTTGTCGGACTCCTCTTTCAACATTAAAACTTTCCGATATCCAACCATTAATCAATACAGAGCTCGATATGTGCGTGTAAAGAGTACGAATCCATTTTCGAAATGATTCGCCAAAATTTAATCTTTCTAAACACAAACTCAAAAATTCAATATCCAAAACATCAAATGCCTTAGCAAAGTCTTCTAGCATTATTGCTCCGGTTTTACCGCTTTTCATAACATATTCAATAATATCTTTCGTTAACCTTACATTGCAGGCAACTAAGCGGCCCTTTATGTATCCTGTCTGAGTGTCATTCACAATACCGCCAATGACCTCTTGTGCCCTTACGGCCAAAACTGCTGCTATTATCTTATAGTCACAGTTGAGTAAAGTGATAGGTCTCCAGTTTTTCAGCTGTTGACTGTCACCTTTTTTAAATAACAATGTGATGAGACCTTTTCTTTGGGTATTTGACATCATTCCAGATAAATAATTTTCATTCAAGGCTTCTACGAGTAGCGCTTGTATTCTCGGCCAGAACACCTGATAAAACTCTGCAGAAATTCCATCTAGACCGGGTGCCTTATCTTTTTGCATTGCAAATACAGCTTTTTTACATTCTTCTTGTGTGAGTAACCCTTCACACATTACCTTATTTTCATCAGAGAGACGTTTGATATTTTGTGAACAGGTATATCTTTCCATACTTTTTCTGGTTTGTGTTTCTTTTTTGTATAATTTTGAATAAAAATCAACAATCTCTTTCAGTATCTTTTCATTTCCTTCAATATTACGATTATCCTTATCACATTTCAAATGTGTAATTTCTTTTTTCTTTGCATTCATCTTTTCTAAGTTCAAAAAGTACTTCGTGCTTTTTTCTCCTTTCTCAATCCACCTTGTTCGAGCTCGTATACCAGCTCCCTTGGTTTCGTATTTATAAATCTTCTCCAACTTCTCTTTTACATCAGAATAAGAACTTAATACCTCTTCATTACACTCATTCACATCAATACATTTTTCAAGTTGAGCTAGTTTTGCTTCTAGTGACAATTTGGAGTCTTTCTTTCCAAGTGCCTTTTTCTTACAATATTTCTGTGAAAATTCACGAACTTGAACTTTAAACATTTCCCATCTCATTTGCATAGGCAAACAGTTTGTTGAAAATGAGTCTATAATTTTGAAAATTCCATTTTGGTAATCTTTATCAAATAAGATATCATTATTGATTTTCCAATAACCTGGGCCTCTCATGTTTTGTTTAATACACAGTTTGATTGATATTGCGTTGTGGTCAGACCTAATGGTTGGTCGGATGTCAGTACACATTGTTTTTCCTTTAATATTTTTCGTCACCAGCCAAAAATCTAATCTAGAAGCCCTCTTCAAAGATACATTCCGCCAGGTGAATTGTTTCACGTCTTGATGCATCGATCTCCAAACATCAATCAAAACATACTTTTTCATTATCTTTTTAAGATTTACAGGTCTTCTATAATATTTGTTCTTCGATCCTTGTACGTCTTTGCTTATATTCAAAACACAATTCCAATCTCCTCCTAAGATCAATTCGCAATCACATGTATAATGCTTACGTAATTCAGAGTTCAATCTATGAAAGAAACTCTCTCTGTATTGCCTTTGCGTTGGCGCATACACATTGATTAGCATGAGATTAGTTTCTTGAACTTTTGCTCTGAGTATTAGTAGTTGACCGTTCAAGGTACAGTTTACTACAATATGTTGAGCATCAAATATATCATTAAATAAAATTGAAACTCCTCGTGAATGATTTGATCCATGCGCAAAGAAGCACGGACCCCACCATTCACTTCTGACAATTGATTCAAAATCACTGCACCAGTATGTCTCTTGAAAAAGTACAATATCTGCCTTCTGGTGCTTACACCAATGAAAAACTTGACTTCTTTTGTCTTTATTTCTTAAACCTCTTACATTTAAACTGATTATATGACAGTTCGCCATTCAGATAAAGGGAAAAGAGAACACAAGTATATTCTTTATCACTTCACTCATCTCTTCTTTGGCACTTTTTTCGAAGATTTCTGCTTCCGTTTCGTTTGTTTCACTTTCTTTTCTTTTGTTGCCCGTTTAGGTAGTTCCGGTGACTCAGCGGAGAGTTCAGACAACGCTTCCACGCCGTCATCTTCGCTCGATGATTCTTCGCTCGAAGCTTCCGAGTGTGTGCGAGAGTCGGTCATCTCCGACCGGTCTGCTGCGAGGTCAGTGACAGGCTCTGTCGGCGTAGGAGTTGAAATTTCTCCGTTGGACTTGTCAGCGGACTGTCGCGGCTGTGAAGCGTTGCGATCCCCGACTAGGTATTGCGTAATCTTTGGCTGAATGTGCGTCTGGTTGTCATGGAGTGATTGACGTGCACTCGCTGTACTTGCGGCTTGTCGACCCTATTCTATTGTGTGCTGTCTGGTGACTGATGACCAAGATACTGCCGATATCCGTTACCAAAATTTTCCCATTTTTGTCCCCGATTTTCCCAAATGCACTTACTGTGCATTTGTTCGTCGCGAAGCAATATGCCGTGCTAGCCTCCTTTTCCAAAAACCTGTGATAATTGACCGGGGGCTCAGAAGATTTATTCAGCTGAAAAGGGTCACACTTTTTGATGGTCTCATCATATTAGGATGTGGCCAAGGGATGTGGCCAAGGGTCAATAAAATGAATTGCTGGCAAGTCACATCCTGTACCGTAATCCTAGGGGCCACAAAAAGGGGCCCCGAACATTGCATTTATTCAGCCGAAGGGGGTCACGGACAAAAGTTGGTGGAGATTGTTCCTTTGGGTGTACCTATCATGAAAACAGCAATGCCAGCTATTTTATCCTGTACGGGCCCCAGACAGTAGCCCCAAAGGGCCCCACCCATATGGTGTTATTCAGCTGAAAAGAGTCACGGCTAATTTCTTTTGCAATGGAAGTAGTACCCATCAGAGATATCCAAAACACCAATGCCAGCTATTTTATCCTGTACGGGGCCCTAGACAGTAGCCCCAAAGTGCCCCCCCCCCCACATTGATTTTATTCAGCTGAAAAGGGTCAAGGCTAATTTCTTTTGCAATGGAATTAGTACCCATCAGAGATATCCAAAACACCAATGCCAGTTATTTTATCGTGTACGGGGCCCCAGACAGTAGCTCCACAGTGTCACACCCATATACTGTTAATCAACTGAAAATGGTCTTGTCAAATTCTTTTGCAATGGAAATATTAGGGCCTACTGAACAGAGATATCCTAAACACCAAAGCAAATCATCTTCCTGTACGGGGCCCTATATAGGATACAGTAGCCCAGGAAAATCACCTCATACGATTTTTTAAGAGCTGAAAAGAGTCATGACTAATTTCTTTTGTAATGAAATTAGTACACAACAGCAAAGATAATCAAAACAATAAACCCAGTTATTTTATCATGTAATAGGGCCTTAGTATTGTGGTCCAGATTTGCCGATCTTATCTAGCTGAAACCGCCATGGCTAATTTCTTTTGAGATGGAAGTAGCCCCTGTATAGTACACACCAGATATACACAAAACACCAATGCATGTGTGTGTGTGTGTGTGTGTGTGTGTGTGTGCGGGGTCTCAGCCAGTAGCCAAGAAGTGCCTCCTGTGCTACTAGTAACTTCTTTTGCAAATGGAACAAGTACGCAACAAGATACCCAAAACACCAAAGCCAGTTATTATCCTGATATACGGCTAATTTCTTTTGCAATGGACGTAGTACGCAAAAGTGATAATCACAGCACCAAAGCGAGTTGTATTATGCTGCACGGGGCCCCAGACAGTATAGTCCCAATGTGCCCCACCCATAAGGTGTTTTTTTGTTTTGTTTTGTTTTGTTTTGTTTTGTTTTTGTTTTGTTTTTTTAGCTGAAAAGCGTCATGGCTACTTTCTTTGTTTGCAAAGGAAGGAGTACCGTACTCAACAAAGATACCCAAAGAACAAAATAATGCCAGCTTTTTTGTCCTTTACGGATACCCACAGTAGCCGTGAAATGCCATCCCATATGATTTTGTTCAGCTGAAAAGGGTCATGACTATTTCTTTTTTGGCAATTCAATTAGCACAACTGAGATACACCAAACATCAAGGCCAGTTATTTTATTCTGTACAAGGCCCTTTACAGTAGCCCACAATTATAAAGCACCCCCATGTCATATGATTTTTTTTTTTCAATTAACTGGAAGGAGTCATTACAAATTCCTTTTTCAATAGACGAAGTATACAACAGACATGCCCATAACACCAAAGTCAGCCATTTTGTCCTGTACATGCTACATACGGGGCCCCAGACAGTTATAGACAAGAAGTACCCCATATGATTTTTAAGGAGATTCATGGCTAGTTTCTTTTGCAATGGAAGTTGTATTGTAAACAAGAGTGATACCCTACACACTAAAGCCAGTATTTCTAGGTTCTACGGGGCCAACGACAGTTGCCCAAAGGTGCTCAACCCATACATAGTTTACTAGTATTTATCTTTAAGAGTAATGGCTAATTTTATTGCAATGGAAATAGTACTCAAGAGGGATACCCGGAACACCAAAGCCAGTTATGTAATCCTTATACTCTCTAAGTGCTCCCCCTCCTTCTGGCTTTATTAACCTATAATAATAATAATAATAATAATAATAATAATAATAATAATGACAACAACAACAACAACAACAATAATCATCATCATCAGCAGCAGCATCATCGCTAATTTCTTTTGCAATGAAAGTAGTTCACAACAGCTGAGATACACGAAACACCAAATCCAGTTATTTTATTCTGTCCTGGTCTCGAGACAGTAGCCTAGAAATGCCCCAAATGGTTTTAGCAAAATGTCATGACTATTTTCTTTTTTTGGATGGAAGTGGTACACAACTGAGATATGCAGAACCTGAAAGCCAGTCATTTCTTCCAACATTTGGTCACAGACAGTAGCCAAGAATTGTCCTACATGAGTTGTAAAAAGAGTAATGGCCAATTTCTTTTGAAATTGAAGTAGAACACAACGAAGATTTTGTAGATTGAATTACTTTCATGCTCGCGATGTTTCTTTCCTATGTTCTTTCCAGGGCATAAGAACTCCATTTCCCTATTTACATTCAAGGTTATTGAGATGATATAAGAACAATCTAGTCTAATTCGGACCTGTCACTTCTACAATGATCATTTTGAAGTTCACTTTTCTTCATGTGCTTTCAGGCTTTTATTTGTAAAATTTGTTTAATACAAAATTGTTCCTTTCATGTCATTCTTGAGGTAAATATATCAGCTCTGGGATTTAGGGGTCATTCAGGGCTACTGTCTAGGGCCCTGCACAGGTTAAAAGGGCTCATGTTTTTCGGGTATCACTGCAAAAATAAGATCAGCAGTGATGATTGCCTCGAAAGCCCCTGTTCCGCTATGCTGTTCTCGCCACGATTTTACAATTTTCTCAGGTCGGGAAGGGTTGGGTAAAGCATGAGTCGATCTGGACACGGTACGATGTTTGAACACTCCAAGAACGATGTATTTACCACTATAGCACGACGTCATGCTTGCTACGCTCTTGATCGGGAATAAGACATTGCAATCTCTGCCGCTGCAGTTTCGCTATAGAACGATGCAACTATGCTGTCAGTGCGATGTTGCCGATGATATCCTGTCTAAGTACGCTGTATTTATGTTCTGAACGATCTATGCAATCTTATCACGCTGTTCCCCCTTCCAGAAAGCTGAAAAGTACTCGATGTGCCCCAATGTACCCCGATTCGGCTGCCGACTCAGTCAGTCAACTTATTAGCATGCAGAACCAAAGAGATATACTGTGGACATCCGAGAGGCTCATCAACTCGCGGTTCTTCCCCTGCAATTCATTATTAATCAAAGACGTAGTCATCTTTCCAAAAAGGCTTTTTCTTGATGTCCTTGCTTTTAAAGTCCCTCTTCTTCCTGTTGTAGAGGATTTCATATTCTTCGAAATTCTTCCATGTCGTCTTCTTTTTCCTCATGTTACCATCTATCACGTGCGATCCCTCTTTTTCCCCTTGTGGGTGGCTGCTTTGCTGCTTTCTTCTCTTCTTTGTCTTCATCTCTTCTTTCTTTTTCTTCTTCTTCTTAGATATGCGCTCCTTCGTCTTCATTTTCGCGACAACGACAACGTCGTCCTCCTCATCATCAGTTTTGCTTCTCAATGTTTTTGATCTTCTTCTGGCAGACATTTTTCAAGCGTATCGGCTAGTTGAGACGGCTACGTTCGATTTTAGAGCGGCGAGAGCGGAAGACGTGCGTAACTGAGTCTGTCGTTAAAGCGGGAAGGTCGTGCTTTGATCAAGAAAGCGGCGCAGCAGCTGGACCACGTCGGTGTCTATAGTTTACTTCCCGTTCTTGTCCCGCTGTTACTACGCTCAGTTAAACCTGGAATTGTTACGCTCATCCCGCGGTATTCACACTGTCTCTACGCTCTCCCCGTTTGAACTACGATTCAAAATAGGTCAATCTTGATGGGGAGATGGGCAAGAAATTTTGAACAGGTTCAAAATTTCTTCCCGATCTGTAAAATTGCCCGTTCCAACCCCGTCACCCGAATGCTGCTGCTACCATGCTCCCGATCACCGTACACTTTTGCCGCTCTCTCCCGATCTGACAGATCGAATAGATTGGGGTGCACTTTAGGAATACTGTGTGGGGCCCCGTACAGCTATAACTGATTTCGGTGTTTTGGTACCTCGTTGTGTACTACTTCCATTGCAAAAGAAATTATAGCTATGATTCTTTTCACTTAAAATAAAATAATACGGGAGCACTTTCCAGCTACTGGCTGGGGGCCCCTTAAAAGATAAGAATAGCTGCATGGGTTCGGGGTTTGGGGCATCTCAGCTGTTACTTCCACTGCCAAGGAAATTAGGCATATACATGCCTCTTTTCAGCTAAAAACTCTTAATTTATATGGGGTGGGAATACCTTGGGGCTATACCTGTCAAGGGCCCTGCACAGCATAATAAAGGTTCTCCGGGCCAATGTCGCACCTCTTTCAATCCAATACCTTATTGCTGCATTCAATTTAGCAAATTAGCCTAGATGACATGGTATTTCAATTTCATGATCTCTTCATTCAAATTCATTTTGGAACATTCACATTACCTCTAACCTCATTCTAAATAACACTTTTTCAACTGAAATTCATAAGACCAGCACCATTCCACTATCCGTTCATTCATAGATTTATAGTCACGTGATCACGTATATGCTGCGCTCGTTCATTCAAATTGATTTTTGGGCATCCAATTTAACATGTTCTGCAGTCAATAGCAGATATGTTCATGGTTTACGTCTTTCCTTATTTTCTTTCGTCGTAGTTATTGTTTTGTAAGCATCATAACTTTTTCATGTTTTTGTATTCGTTTAAGAGACTTTGACAACCGTTTTTTTAATGTGCTTAATGAGTCCGAAGAAGCACGTAGCCACAAGTTATCTGAACGTTACGAGCGCTTTATTCAGAGACTCCAACTCTCCCGTCTTCGACGGGAGATCTCCCGCCGAAAACCCATTTTTGCAAAATCTCCCGTTCTTCCGTTTGAGATTTAATTTCTCCCGCCCTTGCTCTTTGTCTCCCGTTGGAAAGGATTCCGTACTTACCAGGTATTTTTATCGTGTGTTGAAAAAATAAGCCTAAGCCAGGCTTAGGGCTTAGATAGCACAAGAGAGCATCTAGAACCCTAGGAACTTCGCGCTTCGCATACATCAAGTTGTCAGAGTCTCCCGTTTGCTAGGGGTTTCTGGCGGGAGAATCTCCAGATCAGAAGGTGCTTTAGGTTGGAGTCTCTGTTTATTCCGAGTGGTTTCCCATTTCTAGGAAGTCAAGGTTAATATGATCCTAATTCTTTTTTTATAATTCTTTCTCTGTCTTCTAGAGATATACGCCTGTATCTATTGTGCTGTCATGACTATTAAAAGATGAAGTTAATCTGCAGTACTGGTACACTTAGGCCTCTAATGACCTGTATGAAAGAGAAGGGGCGTTACAGAACAACCAAGTCGAGTTATACAAGGTAAAAATATGATACTTTTACTGCTTAACAGTATATATGGATGAAACAAAAAGTCACATAGAAAGACACGCTAAAATGTTCTCACCTTAAAATATATACGCCTGTATCTATTGTGCTGTCATGACTATTAAAAGATGAAGTTAATCTGCAGTACTGGTACACTTAGGCCTCTAATGACCTGTATGAAAGAGAAGGGGCGTTACAGAACAACCAAGTCGAGTTATACAAGGTAAAAATATAATACTTTTACTGCTTAACAGTATATATGGATGAAACAAAAAGTCACATAGAAAGACACGCTAAAATGTTCTCACCTTAAAAAAAAAAACCCCAAAGAAACAGCATGGTGTAAATTCGAATGAACACGTTTACTACCTTTCCCGAAATTGAATGACTTAAATACCCTTTTCGGCAAGTCAAGGCAAATTTGAATAAACGTAGGATACCAGCCAATTTGAATACTCATTTTACGAATTCCTAAGCCACAATAATGTGCAAATTTCATTCATCGAAATGCTAAATTGAATGCACAAGTTACTATTTTGAAAGACAGACTGTGCGATAACGAGGGTCGTCCTAAAATTTGAATGAACCTTCTATCAATTAATCAACCGACAAAAGTGAGAAATTGGCTGGGAAAACCTAACTGGCTTTTGTGTTTTGGGCATCTATGATGTCAACTAAGGCCTACTTCGATTGTAAAAGAAAAACAACGATGACTCTATTCAGCTAAATTATATCATAATATGTGGGGGGGGGGGGGGCACTTTATGGCTACTGTAACGGGCCCAGTACAGGATGAAATGACTGGTTTTCGTGATTTGGTCATAGTTGGGGGCCTAAGGGCTCAAAATGGGTTGTTTGGTTCAGATTCTTCCAAAAGCACCAAATTTGGCTCATAGGTCCCTTGTACCATACTCGATATTCGATTTTTGATGGGCGCCAAGACTAAAAACCCTTGAGGCCGCCATTTTGGTGGAATCCAATATGGCCGCCATCCGGGTTAAAGGTCAACTGCAGTTACAAATTGAAACGGTTGGTTAATGTTATGAATCCCATGTGGAAGATTTTACGGGGTTAGAGAATGTGATTCTAAATACCATTTCTGCAATTCAAGGTCACTAATCACCTCTCAATGTCACTTTCAAGGTCAAATAAGGGTCAAATCAGGCATTTTGTGCATTTTTCGAAATGGCGTCTGTGAGCATTCAACTGCAATTCACTGGTACCCCTATTTTGTCCCATTTGTCATCTCTTCCATACTCCTTCAATGGTCAATTAGGGCCAAGAGCGGTTCCATCCTCCTACACATCAATAATGATTATGACAAATAAACAAAAAATTATATTTAAGATATACAGATATATATATTGACATTTTGAGCACAGAAAATGGACTTCCATCGGTTTCGTTTTCTTTTCTCATTTTCTTTGCTCAAAGTTTTCACTATTTATCAATTGTTTCTGGTCAATTTATCCTTTCTTTGTTTCAATATATATATATATATATATATATATATATATATACATATGTATATATATGCATGCTTAAATACGGCCGCCATCCTATTCCAAGGTGCCGAATCAGGGTGCAATGGCAAAGAGGGTAATAAACGGGCCTAATCTTATTTTGTCTTCGTTTTTCCTTCTGACGAGATAGCTGGATAGCCCGTATGCAACTAGCTAGTCAGTTGTATGTACTTGGGGTGGATCACTTTACCGGTTTATGTATCTTGAGTTTTCCGATAACGGAATGCCGATTCGGGATCTTTTCATGTGTCTGGGTTTGTGATTCTTTCACTCAAGGGACTTCCACTTTTTATATCCAAGTGATGAGATGCAAAGTGTTTTGCCTCTACTAGAGGGGACGGTATGACAACACACACCATTGCTCAGCTAGACTTGAGATAAGTGGGATTCGAACCCGCGCCGGAACACAAATCTTTAGACCGCAAGCCATACGCTACCGACTGACCCACCTCGTCACCTTTCATGGTCAATTATATAACTTTCCAGCTGGCAAGCGATATGATTCTCCTCCTGCTGAAATTAGTGTATGCCTGCTCTCCCTTGCTTCCGGGGAATCGAGCTCCTCAATCCTGGTCAGACCAGTATTCTAGGGGCAGTTAACTAAATTCGATCATTAAAGTCCTTTAATGGCAGTATCGTATCAGAGTAGGTGAAGACAATTAGGCTGAAGGTTTTTTCTTATTTTTTTTATTCTCTTTTTATCAAAGAAAACCGTTTCTTTACTGAAAGCGCAAATTACTAGGGAAACTGAACACCTATTGATGTTGTATGGGATACTGATCCTGAAGAAAATAATCTTAACATTTTTGCGCAGCAACACTGTGCAGTCCTCTGACAAGAGATGGTGATGGCACCACTCAAATCTCAAATTATGATTGGAACAGCGTAGCGGCTTCCTGAAAATTAAGATTGAAAAATAAAGAACTGCCCTCATTTATCAGCGCACAGATATCCAAGAATAGATATGACAGACAACTCATCCTGAGCACCTGATTCGAGACGGAAAATATCCAACAGGAATTGCGATCTCACAACCACTGACAACCCTTCAGCTTTCCAACAACTTAGATGCGATCTACGCAAAGATATCCTTACAAAGGATGACATAATGTTTTCTGAAAGCATTTTCTGAAAACAGTATACAATCGCACGGATGAGCATAACGTCACATCTTCGGTAGTGTGCTTTTTTTAATCCCTTTGATCTGAGGGAGTTACGGGTGGGTCGTGGTATTGAAAAGATAAAGGCCTTTTCAGCTCTTTCTTGTACAGCATACCTCTCTTCCAGAGCCCAACATCAGGCACTGACAGGATGTGACATTACTTCAGACTTGATTTGATGTGGCATGCAAAATGCCTAAGTAGTATGGGTCAGCAAACCAGAGCTCACAGACACATTAACTACTTTAACTAGAGATTGTAATTTGTCAACACTGACAAATTAAGGTGATCCGATCTATTTGGAAATCAATGATTCGAGTCCTGATCGCAATAGGCATGACCAGACAGGTTTCATCAGTGTTTAGAGACATTGGCCGCGTGATGTTTGGATTCGAATTTAGAAATGGGAGTCAGATCTGCCATCTTTGGTACCAAATTCCGTATACACTATAACGAAGATACAGAATGAAGTATATTTGACCTTTGACCCACCTTTGCACTCCTAAGATGGCATCTGAGGAAAAAGTGGTTATTTTGTGAAATGATACGTGTGCAAAATATGGGAAAGGTAAGACAGGTATTCACCAAGATACAGGATGAAACATTTATGACCTTTGACCCTAATTTACATGCCCAAGATGGTGTCCGATCAAGTAGTTGTTATTTTATGAAATAATGTACGTGACATGAACTAAACATGTGCAAAATATGGGGGTGATAGGGGCTGTTTTTCTTGAGTTATTGCAAAGAAAGTTGCAGAAAGAAGGACATATCTCAATACATCGAAGCTAAGCTTTAATTTCAACCAAGTTGTTCGATGCAATGCCGACATCTAATAAAAAATGGAGGTCACAATAACGATAGCCCACAAACGTAGGTGGCAGCCATATTGGATTTTGCAAATATGCTGCCCCGGAGGGCGCCCTTCACAAGAAATACGCCTTTTTTCAGCCGTCGACAACTGCAATTCTATTACTAAGGCTAGCATTCTTGGAATATTGACCATGGGCGAGCCATTTTTTCAATAAACTGTTATGAATACAATGGCTTGACCCCTTAATGACCTTAAGGTGACCTTGTAAGGAAAAATTGACTTCAGACCATAAATCTCTTTTTCTTTTTTGTTTTGTTTGTAGCAACACCAATAAACAAAATGTATTCGAAGTAGACATTCAAAAGTCATCGTTAAATTTTGGAAGGTAACAACTGCAACTCTTCAAACACTATACACTGTATACACATGTACATTCTTCCTCAACGTTCAACCTGGTTACATGCATATACCAATAATTGAAAGTTGGCTACTTTCTGAACATGATTGTTGTTATTGAACCTTTCATTGTGTGATTAATTTGTCTGACAGGTATATTGACGGAAGACCACTGTTAAGTCTTAGTATTGCTCAATCAGTCGTTTTGGTCTGTTTACTACTCTGCCAGATCTTGTGTGGTATGTCTGTGTCTCTCTACCACTATCACGTTGCATAGCGTTTGGCTGCGTCTGTCTGTCATTGTCATCATGTCTGTGGTTCTGTTGTGGTAGTGAAGTTCTGATACCTCCATCTTTTGGCATCTCATCTTCGAAGCAGACCTGTTTTGGTAGTGGGGTCAGGCTGCGTAAGTGTCTCCTATTTCTGCGGAAGACACTCCCATTAGGTGTCTGGATCTTGTATGACCTTGGTTCTGGGCACTTCTCTATCACCGTTGCTGGTGTCCATGTCCCAGTCTTGTAGTCAAGTGTAGTCACTTTCTGGCCTTTCATTAAAGGTGGTAGTGCGTTTACACCTTTTCCGTCATACTCTTCCTTCTGTTTCTCTTGGCGCTTCTGAAGCTTGTCTGTGATTTCCTCATCACGTGATGTGCTGCTTGCCATCATAGGCAAGTCACTCCCGAATTTTCTGCTCTGCAGAAGTTCGGTAGGCAAAGGCAAGTTGCTTGCTAGTGGAGTTGTACGCAAGCATAGCATTGCACTGTATGGATCTTGCCCTGTCTGCTTCACCTTAGTCAGTGTCAGTTTCACTGTTTGAATGGTTCTTTCAACCAAACCGTTGCTTTGGGGATAGTGCAGACTTGACGTCACATGTTGAAATCCCCAGGCTTCTGCGAATGATCTGAATTCCTGGCTAGCGAACTGTGGGCCATTGTCACTCATGACTGTCATCGGAATGCCATGTTCTCTGAAGATTCCTTTCATAGCCTCAATAACTTTGGCGCTGGAACATGTACCACCCATCTTCCGAATGAAGGGGAACTTCGACCAGTAGTCGACGACGATGAGATATTCATCTCCATTCCAGCTGAAGAGATCAGTACCAACATATTCCCAAGAGCGGTGTGGTAATTCATGTTGGAGAAGTGGTTCTTTAGGTTGTGTTTGGTGAAATTCATTGCACGTAGGACATGAGCTGATCATTCGTTCGATGTCTTCTGAAATTACACACACTTCTTTGCCCTGAGCTGGGTCTTTGTGACACCCTGGTGTCCTTCATGTAGCTTGTGAAGTATCTCCTGCTGTACTGATGATGATGATGAAACAGCATTTGTATGGCGCCATTTATCTGTAGAAACATTCAAAGGAGCCCAGCTCCCAAAAAGTGTCACACATCATTCACAAAGTTGCTGGAAAAGATAAGTGTTCAGTGCAGACTTGAATGTATTGAGGCTGCTGCAATTCCGGAGCTGGACTGGTAGAGAGTTCCACAGACGTGGTGCAACAGAAGAGAAGGCTCTATCCCCGTACATCTTTAGGCGGGTATTGGTAACATGGAGAGTCAGTCCAGTACAGCGTAGTCCTGGTCGTCGCTGACGTACACTGATAAGCTCAGACACGTAGCCAGGAGACATGTTATGGAGAGCCTTATAAGCAGTAAGATCTTATACTGCACTCTGCATTGCACAGGCAGCCAGTGAATCTCTCGAAGTATTGGAGAGATATGGTCAGACTTCTTGGTGCCGGTAAGAAGGCGTGCAGCCGCATTCTGTACAGCCTGGAGGCGTTTGATTGATGTTAATGGCAGGCCAGCAAAGAGATCTAGTGCAGAAATCCAGTCTAGATGACATCAGGGCACGAATGATACTTTCTGCAGCACCTCGTGTAAGACAGTGCCTGATCTCAGCAATCCGACGGAGTTTGGTAGTATGCTGACTGACAGACATGTGATATGTGCTTCTCCATACTCATTGTTCTGTCAAAGACTACACCAAGGTTTCTAGCCTTGTTGTTGGGAGATATAGCTTCGTCACCGACTAGAACTGGAGCACCAGTGATACTGCTCCTCATATGTGGAGATGAGAGCAGCAGATACTCTGTTTTCTTGTCATTGAGCTTCAGAAAGTTGATATTCATCCAAAGGCGAATCTCCTCAATGGCGGCCCCAACAGCAGCAGTTGAACATTCTTCAGCACCTCCAACTTTGGGATCAAAAGTGAGGTAAAGCTGGGTGTCGTCGGCATAGAAATGTGCACCAAGGCCATGTTGCTCTACGATAGAGCCAAGAGGGGTAATGTAGAGTGTGAAGAGCAATGGACCAAGGACTGAGCCCTGTGGCTTTGGTATGACAACCCTTTCGCCTTTCAAGATGATCCCATCTTCCACAGTCAGCGAGTCTCTGCTTGACCAGTACTGCCGTACTTCCTTTGGCACTTTCTTTGCTGTCTCTGGTCAACCTTTATGAATCACTTCCTTGAGTGTTCTCAGTTCTGGACAGTTCTCCGTTTCCTCCTGGAGCTGTCTCAACCTGTCTGGTGCGACAGAGATCACATGGATAGTCTCGTCATTACATGCATCAACATTTTTTCTTCCTCTTCTTCATGCTGACCTACTTCCGTGAATGGTTTTTGTTATATAGGAGACTGAGTTGTTAAGACTAGTCATACAAGGTCTGAAGACACAGACTATATGATAGCCAGTACAGTATACTGACATACATACATGTATCCATATGTGTTGTAGACACGATGGGACTGCAACTGAAGTAATAAAGGAGTGCAAAGACACTCTTGTGATTGGTTTCAAATCATGACTTTGAATTGTATGTATTTCGGCTCAAGTGAACTCACAAACATAACAAATTTGGCGACGAGGATGGGATATGTTCAGAGAACTGCCTGGAACAACTCAATTTTGTGGATGACCAAGAGAAAAGGTGGATTTGAATGGATTTAGATTGGATCGTGCAACGGGAAATTCGTGATCCAGTCAGTGGTGGCCTATGAACAGTCCCAGCTATACGAGATTGTGTCATGAACGCTTTGCAGCATTTGATACTTTAAGGCTACACAGTACCTCACTACCTGGTATCCATTCATAGTATAGACACCACAGCGGTTTAGGGTTCTCATGCAGTAACCCATGGACGCTTTGCAGTAGGTTTCTATGTTGATACAAGAAGGCTAGACCCTAATTAAGCTAACAGTTAGATCTAGAATCCAGTTTACATGATCTACCTAGGATTATGTTAGTAGGAATGTTGGAGTGTAGATTCTAGATAGAACTTGTATAGTTCAGAGACGCTTTGCAGATGGAAGTCTAACTCCAACGGTAGTTTGTTAGATCTAATCTGAGGGCCAGCCCAAGCCCAAGTCCACAGAGGTCCAAAGCAGTTCCAGGCCCAGCATAGTTGGGAAGGCCAAGAATAAGACCCAGCTATAAAGCCCAGCCGAAGACAGCCCAGCCGAAGCCAGCCCAGCTGAAGCCAGCCCAGCCGAAGCCAGCCCAGCCCAGCCTAGGACCAGCCGAACCTAGTGCAGTGAAGACCCAGCAAGGTCCAGCCCAGCCGAAGCCCAGCCCAGCCTAGGACCAGCCGAGCCTAGTGCAACGAGGACCCAGCTGTTAGGTCCAGCCCAGCCCAGCCAAGGACCAGCCGAGCCTAGTACCGGTACAACGGGTCCAGCAAGCCCAGCCAAGTCATGCAACATACACATAGACTCTAATGTTAGAGCATGCAGTTGTAACTGATGAACTGAAGCAATGGACTCAGTTGAACTTTGTTTTGTAACCTGAATTCTAGAACCACTCTAGATTGCCTGATGTTTATTGTTGCATGGATGCAAAGTTGTAAACTTTTGTTACAGGTACCGGTACAGCCATAATGTATGCAACACCAGCCTAGTGTAACAAGGTGGTAAGTTTGTTGAACAATTCATACGAAGATTATGGTTCAGCAATTTGAAGTCGTAACGGTTAACTCTTGAGATTAGACTTGATGAGCCAAAAAAGTAGGACCAAATATTGAAGTAATTGGTCCATCATTATCAAGACTAAGTGGTAAGCCCGTAAAGGACGATTTAGTCCGAGTCCAGTGGTAAGAGTAAACCCACATATTAAAGGACCGCAAAGTTTTAGCCCTAGTCATGTAGGACCATGCAAGTCCTATAGCCCGAGTGAAGTGGACAAGAGTTAGTCCCAGTCCTATCAAAGTAGGACCAAATTGATTACACTAGACCAAAGCTCAGCCTAAATAGTACTGAAGGTGTTTTAGTTTAAGTACAAGCCCATGAATGGTCTAAATCAAATAGCCTACCACCTCACATTGGTCCAAGCCTAGCCTTGTAATTGGTCCAGACAAATACTGTGTGTATTTTCAGTCATAATGTACTATACCAATGATAGTGCATAGGCCCAACGGTTACAGGTTGTAAGTTGATACGTGGTACGTGTACACTACAAGTCTATGAGCTGATTGGTAGGCCCTATAGTCGATCTATAGTTGCAGTTTGTAAGCACTGTGAACTAAGTGGAATTACAATTAGCAGTGGTCTAGTGAAATTACTGATCATTAATATATGTATAGATACCAACTACACATTTGTTTAATGTGGGCAAAGCAAATGTAGCACAAGCAGAATAGTCTTGTTCATGTACGCACTGTGAATTGACTACAGTATGGCAACCCCGCAGACTATGATCGGTAATGTGCCTCAGTTAGAAGAGGGATATACCTATGATGAGTGGATTGAGCTCTTGGAGGCTTGGTTTTCTGCCAATACTGTGTCTAATAGTGAAAAGAAAAGGGCAATTTTCTTGACGAATGTTGGTTGTAAGAATTATCACACACTCAGGGCACTGCTACAACCGAACAAGCCAACGGAGCAGACATATGAAGTGTGCAAAGAGACACTGCAATCGCATTTTTCGCCAAAACCGACCGAGATAGTCCAGAGGTACAAGTTCTATACAACTGTCCAGAAGCCAGGCGAAACAATTCCACAGTTTGTTGAAAATTTGAGACAGCAAAGCGAAGGCTGCAACTTCAAAGAACTCGATAATATGATCCGAGATCGGCTAGTTGTGGGATGCCGAGATGTTGGTATCCAGCGCAAGTTGCTGAGCGAACCATCGCTAACGTTGAAGAAAGCACTTCAAACAGCTACAGCAATGGAAGTTGGTAACCAAGATGTGGAGAGACTGAAAGTGTTAAGTAAAACGCCCGAGTCCACGGTCGGAAAGATCCAAGACAAGAAGTCACGTCAGCCCAAACAAATGAAAAAGACACTTAAAAAGCCAAGCAACCCAAGTGGAAGCTCCACTACAACTAGATGTTGGAGATGCGGTGGTTACCATACCCCATGGACATGCCGTTTCAAGGACGAAACATGCTTCAAGTGTGCCAAGACTGGGCACACAAAGAGTCAATGCGACAAAGTACGGAAGTACAAGCAAACAAAAGCAGCTCATCATATGAACAATGATGATGGTAACAGTGATTCTCCCGATGAACCGGAACAATCAGAGAACGAGATGAGTCATATCCAAGATGCTACAGTAAACAGGATAGGATATCGCGAGCCTTACCAGGCCAAGGTAAAGCTCAACGGATATCAGACAAAAATGAAAGTAGACACTGGTAGCCCATGGACGATGATATCCAGCGGAGTGTATCGCAAAGTGGGAAGTCCAGGAGAACTGACACGATCTCATCTGTCTCTGAAGACATATACCGGCAGCAGTGTGCCAATCGTTGGAGAAGTCAAAGTGGATGTTGAGTTTGACAACAGCCAAACATCAAAGAAACTCTCACTCCTTGTAGTAGAGAGGGGTGTTAACCTGTTAGGTAGAGATTGGATACAGGAAGCCCCTGAAGTGGTGCAGTCGTGTATTGAACTGCACAGCCAAGTCCCAGTCCATGATGGAACTGTCCACAATGTACAGAGCAGCCTACAAGACATCCTTGACAAACACAAAGAGACATTTGACTGTACAAAGCTTTGAAAGCTGCAAGGATACCAAGCAAAAGTTCATCCACAGGAAGGTGGGGAGAAAGGGAGTTTCTACAAAGCAGCCCCTGTTTCCTATGCTGCCAAGAAGCAGATAGATGCCGCAATCGATGAATTGTTGGAGGAAGGCATCATCACGCCTGTGAAGACTGTAGATGTCGCCTGCCCAATCATCACAGTACCCAAGCCAGATGGGAGTATGAGAATTTGCGGTAACTTCAAGTTGACAGCAAACAAGATGTTGAAGGTAGAGCAGTATCCCCTGCCATCACTGGAAGATCTTCTACAGGAACTTGAAGGTGGAGAAAAGTTCTCTAAGCTAGATCTAAGCCACGCCTATCATCAGATAGAGTTAGACCCTGAGGCTCGCAAGTATGCGACAATCAACACATAGAGGTCTATTTGAGGACACAAGACTGCCTTGCGGGATAGCAAGTGCTCCAGCCTTGTTCCAGAGGACAATGGAAAGCCTCTTAGCAGATATCCCAATGTGCAAGCCCTACTTAGATGACACAATCATCAGCGGAAAGACTGATGAAGAACACCTGAAACATCTGGAAGCAGTTCTATCCAGGCTACAGAGCAATGGATTGCGCTTGAAGAAGGAAAAGTGTGCACTGATGAAAGATTCAGTAGAGTATCTAGGTCATTACCTCTATAAGAACGGCCTTCGACCCCTTCAAGACAAGGTAGATGCCATACGCCAAGCAGAACAGCCAGTAAACCAGAGTCAACTTCAGGCCTATCTGGGATTGCTCGGGTATTACCGAAAGGTTATCCCCAATTTGTCCCAGGAGATCGCGCCATTGACTGAGCTGCTGAAGGCTGACTACAGGTCAAACGCCAATGGGAAACGAAGCAGCAAGCCCGACCCGAAGTTCAAGTGGGGGAAAAAGGAAGAAGCTGCCTTCCAAAGATCCAAGCATCTATTGGAGAGAAACTGTGTCTTAACACACTACGACACGTCAAAGCCGCTATTGCTACGGACGCAAGCCCGTATGGGCTCGGTGCGGTAATAAGCCAAGTGGATGCAGATGGTGAGGAACGCCCAGTTGCCTTTGCATCTCGTACACTGAAGCCAAGTGAGATGAACTACGCTCAATATGAGAAAGAAGGCCTGTCTATCATTTTCAGGTTGAAGAGATTCCACAAACAGCTGCATGGCCGACACTTCACAATCGTCACAGACCATAAGCCCTTGATAGGAATTTTTGGGGAGCACAAGCCCGCAAGTCCGATGGCGTCCGCACGAGTGGCAAGATGGCATATGATCCTGTCGGCATACAGCTACGACATTGTTCATCGTGAGGGAAAACATCACCAAAACGCTGATGCGTTGTCACGCCTGCCTATCCCAGAAGATGGAAGTTCATGGGATCATCCAGATCTGGCGGAGCTGGGTGAAACTCGAAGGGCACGCATCAACCTGTTGACTGACATCGAAACGAGCCCAGTTAATGCTCAGGAAGTGAAGAGCGCCACCAGGAAAGACAAAGTTTTTACGCAGGTGAAGAGATATATCCAGGAAGGGTGGCCAAACACAAGGAATCTGCCTGAAGAAGTGAAGGTGTTCTCCTACAAGAAAGACGAGTTGATAGTAGAAGATGACATCATCCTGTGGGGAGCAAGAGTGGTAATACCCAACAATCCTGACATGAAAGAAAGGATTCTCAAAGAGCTACATAGCACCCATCCAGGCATCGTAAAGATGAAAGCTCTGGCTAGATCCTATGTTTGGTGGCCAGGAATATACAGCCAACTGGAACAGCAAGTGAAGAGTTGTCCAAGTTGCCAGCAGAGTCAACCCAGCCCTGCTGCATCGCCTATCCACCCATGGGAATTTCCTGACAAGCCATGGAGTCGTATTCACTGTGATTATGCCACCATCAGAGATGAGAATGTCCTGATCATTGTCGATGCTCACAGCAAGTGGATCGAAGCTGTTCGGGTTAAACGAGCAACAACTACAGCCACAGTGACTGCCTTGAGAAGAGTGTTTGCCACACATGGCATTCCGGAGACGGTGGTTACCGACAACGGTACACAATTTGTGTCGGAAGACTTTGCCACATTCATGACAAACACCCCCGAATCACCCATCCGGCAATGGATTAGCTGAAAGAGCTGTGCAGACTGTAAAAGCAGGAATGAGGAAAGGAACAGATCCTGACCTGGAGAAGAAGCTGCAAAAGTTCTTGCTGAGATATCGTGTTACACCTCAGGAAACCACAGGGAAGTCGCCCAGTGAGCTGATGTTCAAGAGGAAAGTCCGCACGAGACTTGACAATATGCGGCCAGATCTCAACAAGTCGGTGAGGCGAAAGCAAGCGTTGATGAAGCAGACACGTGATCGAGGGAGGAAGGAGAGAATCTTCCGTATTGGTGACCACGTGATGGTAAAGAATTTCTATGCAGGCCCGACATGGCTGTATGGTAAAGTCGCCGAAATCATCAATCCCGTCATGTGTAACGTTGAGCTTGATGATGGGAGAGTGGTTCGCCGCCACATCGACCAGATCAGGAAATACACCACAGAGGAACGTGCGATCCCACAGCCTACAGAGGCATTTCAACCACCTGAGGAACCGCCAGTCGGGTTGCCGATAGAAGCGCCAGGCATGACTGGAGAGTTGGTTAACGAAGCTCCAGCAAGTGAAGTTCCATCAAGTGCAGCACCCTCAGACAGGAACGTGGAGGAAATCCCCGCACCCACAGATACAGACATGCCAGGCATGACCCACACACCCCAAACAGAGAGACGCACTTCCAACAGAAACACAAAAACACCCAAACGATTTGATGAATATGTTATGTACAAGTAAAAACACTAAGTGTTATTGTAAAAAGAGTTGTACAAAGAGTTGTGTAACGTTTTGATGTGAAGGGAAGTGAAGGATTAATGGTTACGAGGTTAAAGAAGATACAAAGTTAATGTTGTATGCAATTATTTGCACTGGTGAGAAGTAAGTCTCAGTTTTGCCAGGAAAAGGTGAAAGTTATGTTTTATGTCAGTGATTTCAGGTACTAATGGTATGATGAAAAAAAATATATCATTTGTATAATGATTTTGTGATTGTACATCAGGATACACATACATTATGGGGAGTATCTTAACTCAAGCTTCACGAATTAAAAAAACAAAAACAAAAAACAAGCATTGTAAGATACTTTATCATAGGTTATGAGTACACAGTAACAGTGTTTTAGAAAATTGATTGATAATCAGAAAGTATGGTTTAAGTAAAAACATCGGTTATAAGCAAGGAGAAGTTATTGGTTTAGAAGACAGGTTTTGTATATTTGTTTTCACCAAACCAATGAGGGAAATGTAACGAGCATGTTAAACGTTGTTTTGGGAATTTTTCAGTTTGAAAAAAAAAACTCTCTGTGTAGGTCCTATAACTATCTAAAGGGGGAGGAATGTTATATAGGAGACTGAGTTGTTAAGACTAGTCATACAAGATCTGAAGACACAGACTATATGATAGCCAGTACAGTATACTGACATACATACATGTATCCATATGTGTTGTAGACACGATGGGACTGCAACTGAAGTAATAAAGGAGTGCAGAGACACTCTTGTGATTGGCTTCAAATCATGACTTTGAATTGTCTGTATTTCGGCTCAAGTGAACTCACAAACATAACAGTTTTTCATTGTCTCACACAGTGAAAGTGAGGCATAGTCTATGACCACAAAAGTCACACCACGATACAGGGCTACATAAGCGCCGTACACATTTTGTAGTACACGTTCTTGTCAGTCAAAAGAGATGAAATTTGAAAATTCCTGGTGAGTTGATCGAGCTCACTCATATGTATATCTTCCCTATGATCAGTATTACTTTGTTATATGTACATGTTGATCTTTTTTATGTAGGTGCCTAATTTCGAATAGTGTTAACCCGTCAAAACTTTTTTGTCATTACATTTTGCATTTTGAGCTTACAATTTCATACGTACCTTATGAATCATCAGATGTCAGGTTCTTTCACGTAATGTCGACCTTAACCCACAAGTATGGATATTGGTAATCAGTATAGCATCACTGAATTAAGCGAACTGTCTAAGTCACATCCAAATACATTATTTTCTTTATTGCACATTAATTGTAGAAGTTTGAATAGGAACTACAATGAGATTGAAGCTATGTTGAGTCAGATTGACTGTCCATTCAAGGTTATAGCACTCACAGAAACTTGGCTAAGTGACAATGCTCTACCTCCTCATATGTTCCATGGTTATACATTTGTTGGATCAGAACGTGAGCATAAAAGAGGAGGGGGTGTTGAATTATGTGTTAATAATCAATTGTTTTTTAAAGTCAGACAAGATTTAAGTATATTTGGAAATGTATGTGAATCGCTTTTTATTGAAATACCAAAACCAAATAAAAGTTTGCTTGTAGGGGTCTGTTATCGGCCTCCTAATGTATTAGAATTGAATGAAAAATTAGGAGAGTCTCTGAATATTATTGATAAAGAGGGAAAAGAGTGTGTTATACTTGGTGATTTAATGTTGACTTAAATAAAATTGATAGTTTTTAGAAATATCACTATCATATTCATATGAACCTCTGATTGAAAGTTCGACAAGAATTACAGAAACTTCCAAAAGTTTGATTAATAATATTTTTGTGAGTAGCGTATGTAATGTTTCATCTGGTTCTATTGTCTGTGACATTTCTGATCATTTTCCTGTATTTTGTTTTCTAAATTATTCGTTTGTATTGCAGAGGAAATCAAGTTATATCAATAAACGTATCATAAATGAAGACAATATTTGTTTATTTTTGGAGAAAATAGATAAAGCTGATTTTGAAATTTCATCTGATGCTGATAAGATACCTTCTACATGTATTGATCCAAATGTTCTGTATGATGTTTGTCGATATTGTTTTGAACATATACAATCAGTGTTTTCCATATAAGAAAGTTTGCATTAAGAGCAATAAAAATGAATGGTTTGATGAAAATCTTAGAAAAATGTATCGAAAGAAGAATATATTATACAGAAAATTTGTAAATAATCCAACTGAATATTGTAAAAAAGTTTATGTGACTTACAAGAACAAGCATACAAATGCTGTTAGAAATACCAAGAAAAGATTTTATACCCAAAAGTTTTTGAATGTGAAAGGAAATATTACTGGAACATGGAAATTAAATAACAACATACTTGCTAAGAAAAAAGCTACGGTATCTGAAGATGTTGAATTAAAAGATGACTCTGGTATGATTTATAGTCAAGAGGAAATTGCTGAAAAATTTAATCAATATTTTGTGGCTATAGGTAAAAATCTATCACTTAGTTTTGCAAATACTGATTTATCTGTTCATTCTTACCTCAAAGGTTCATATACAAGTATTAGGTCACTCTTTCTGAAGCCAGTAACAGAAAAGGAGATTATTGATATTGTACTAAGCTTTAAAAATGGTAAATCTCCTGGTTATGATTTTATAGATATCAAAATTATTAAAAGAGCAATTCATGTTTTATGTAAACCTTTGAGTATTTAAATTAATTATTGTTTCGAAAAATGGGTCTTTCCTGATGCAGGCAAGATATCAAAAGTTATTCCTGTATATAAAAGTGGTGCAAAAGATGATTTTACAAACTATCGTCCAATTTCATTGTTAACATGTTTTGCTAAAATTTTTGAAAAATGTATAAGTGTGCGATTATTGCAATTTTTAGATAAAAATGATGTTCTGTTTAAGAAGCAAATTGGTTTCAGAGAAAAACACTCTCCTATTTCAGCAGCTTGTGATTTTTTATGTAATTGAAATCTTAGCCTTAGAACAGAAAGAATCTTTATTGGGGGTATTTTTAGACCTTAAAAAGGCATTTGACAGTATTGATCATGACATTTTGTTGTGTAAGTTTTATTTTTACGGTATAAGGGGGTCACCATTACAGCTGATTAAAAGTTATTTAGAAAACAGACAACAATTTACTACCTATAATTCATATTCTTCACAAATGCAAACAATATCTTGCGGTGTTCCGCAGGGTTCAATTTTGGGCCCTATTTCATTTGTCATCTATATAAATGATTTGCCTGCTGCCTCATCTGTATTGCAATTTTTTATGTTTGCTGATGATACCAACATATTTTTGAAGCATAAAGATATTAATCAAGCGGAAGATTTGATGAATATTGAATTGGCTAAAGTTAATGATTGGTTTTCTGTGAATAAATTAGTTTTGAATGTCACTAAAACACATTTTATGAAATTTGATAATAGTAATTCAATTAATGTTGACACAGATTTATATCTTAATATAGGATTTCCCGGTCAATTTCATACTTTTGTCATTCAAGTTCCTATTCCGAGCATTCGATTTCACGCATTCTACGCTCGCAGCACTGAATCAGCAATCAAATTCAAAATCCGGTCATTCGAATTCACTATCCGAGCATTCAAATTCACCCTCGGAGCATTCAAATTCACTATCGGAGCATTCATATTCACTATCGGAACATTCAAATTCACTATCGGAGCATTCAAATTTAAGAGAGGAGCACGCATTTCATCAATGAGCATTCAAATTCATGTCAAGCTGGCAACGGAATCTCGTCGGTCATTCAAATTCGTGAATAGGCAACCATGTTCCAAATAACTGCATTCAATTTAAAAGAAGTCCTGAATTTAGTTAGTTTGGGGCCGTGTATGCATGTGTTTCTCACTTGGCTTTGAATATATTGGGATTTATGATGATTATTTATTTTGCAGTAGAGGTCCACCTGTTAATTGACAATTCTGAACTCGCGCTTAGCAAATAGGAATATACAGGCACATATCCCTGGGATTGGACATAAAATGGAGGTCCCACGTGTAAAAGAGTCACAACTCATGCACGTAAAAGATCCTACTTCATTTATTCATCGCAAAGAGCAAAACATCTAACTGGACCCCATATGGAAGACCAGCTTTTGCAGCTGAATATGGGTTATCCAGTCATCTTCTTTGATAGAAATGAAACAAACAAACAAAAATTAGGCACTGTATAGGCCTTCAGACGAGCATAATTTACGGAGGGTTGGTTGACACTTTCGAGGAAAAAAACACACAATTTCGACTATTTTGAAACTGATACATGAACATTTTATACGTGCTGTTTGTTGTGTATTGCTGTCTTATTGATTTGATTTTGCGGGACCATGTGAGATCATTGTGTGTCAGTTTGTCTTAAATTGATGAATTGTCATTATGTGGTTGGTGTTGGGGCGTTGCAGTATCATCAAGAAATATGATTACTAGTCGTGTTGTTTGGATGCACTGCTGATTGGACATTGCAATTTGAAATTTATTGAGATGAATAACAAAGAATACATGAACAGAGAACAATGTAGAACATGTAAACAATCCTAATTACACTATATGCAAGCATTCATTGGTTGTGTGGGCCCTTTTTCCTTTCTTAAAAGTCTCCTCCATTTTCCTCGTTAAATTGATTGCACGAAGTAGGAACTTGATCGCCTAAAAATGAATTTGAACGCTCCAAACAAGCTCATTGGGACTATCACATGACTATCGCATGAATTTGAATGCACGAGTAGGAAAGTCGGTGCTCGCATTTTGAAATTGAATGCCAATCGTGAATTTGATTTCACGAAAACGAAATAGAACGCTCATAAATGAAATTGATCGCTCGGATTCTGAATTTGAATGCCCCAATATTTTCGCGTGCGTGCGCTGCGTGAACTTGAATGCACATTAATGAATTTGAGTAACAAAAGTATGAAATTGACCGGGAAAACCTATAATACAAAGAGAGAACACATGAGGTCTGTAAAGTTCTTGGGAATTTTTCTTGATGAAGAAATGAAATGGAAAAGCCATGTTGCTCAAATTCTTAGCAAGGTTTCAAGAAATGTTGGTATCATGGGCAAGTTGAGAGATTGTCTACCTCAAAATATATTATTGTTGCTGTATAATACATTGGTACTCCCTCATCTTAATTACTGTATTATACTTTGGGGTAAGTACAATAAGTATCTTTTAGAGCGATTACATAAGCTGCAAAAAAGAGCTGTTAGAGTAATAACAAAGTCATCATTTCAGTCTCATTCTAGACCAGTGTTTATTAGATTGAATATTTTACCAATATATCAACTCTATGAGTATAATCTTGCCATATTTATGTTTTTATTTAGCAAAGAATTGTTACCAGAGTTATTTAGTTCATTATTTGTGCAGAATATTGATATTCATAATTATGATACAAGATCAAAATTTCATATTCGAGTTCCGTATGGACGAACTAAATTTTCACATTCATTTATAACTTATCAAGGACCAAAATTGTGGAATGATTTACCAAGTAGTATAAAAGATTGTTTTACGTTGAATTCATTTAAAAGAAAATTGAAAAAGAACCTGTTGACAAAAATTTCATAGAATCTGTAGTTTTCTGTATCTGTAATGATATTTTAACTTGTTTGATTTTTCAAGTGTATCCGGTTAAATGACATCTAGATACCCCCTACACACACACACACACACACTGTAATACCGTCTTTTATTTCTGTACTCTTTGGGGATCTTTATAAGTTTTATGGAATCTCCATAAAAACTTCTCATGACCCCTCCACAAATCATCCATTATGTTATTTCCTTTCTTTGTAATTCACTTTGTATATGTTGAAGCACCTTTTGGTGAATATGGTATCTTATGTGTATTGTTCTTTTAGTTTGTATATCCAATTGATGTTCATTATGTCACATTTTATGTTTCCTTTGTATCCTTTTAATGATTATGTGGAAATAAAGTTGAAATGAATTGAATTGAAACTCGATGCTTGGCTGTTCCTCTGGATTGAGTCGCGACAAGCCGTCAGCGAGAGTCACTTCTGATCCTGGTCTGTATACCAGATTGAAGTCATATGGTTGGAGGCGAAGAAGCATTCTCTGCAATCTTGGAGGTGTACTGGCCAGATTTTTTCCGGTGGATGTTTTCCAGCGGTTTGTGGTCCGATTCCACTGTGAACTTCGAGCCATAGACGTATATGTGAAATCTCGTGCATCCGAAGACGACCGCAAGCATTTCTCGCTCGATGTTGGCATACCTCCTTCCCGTGTCTGTGAGTGCCTTGCTGGCAAAGGCTACAGGCTTCCCTTCCTGTAGGAGTACTGCTCCCATTCCTCGAGTGGAAGCGTCAACCTGGATTGTTGAGTGTTTCATGGGATCGAAGTAGGTGAGAGTGCAGAGTGACGATACAACTCTCTTCAGCTCCTCGAATGCATGTCGATGCGATGCAGACCATTGAAAGTCACTGTCCTTTCTGGAGAGGGCCCGTAGCGTCTCTGTTTTGTCTGACAAACTTGGTGTGAACGGAGCCAAGTACTGAACCATTCCCAGAAACTGCTGCAGTTCACGAATGTTGGTTGGTTCAGGCAGGCTGACGATGTCCCTCACTTTTGCTGGATCTGGGTGGATACCGTCTTTGTCGTAGACGCATCCAAAGAAAGTGATATGCGGTTGCTTGATACTGCACTTCTCAGCATTAAACACCAGACCATACTTCCTGGCGACTGTCATCAAGTTGTGCAAAGCCTTGTCGTGCTCAGCTTCATTGTGTCCAAAGACAACAATGTCATCAGTGATGCCTATGGTTCCAGGGCATTGTTCGAGGATCTGGTCCATTCTTTCCTGGAACACGTCCTGTGCGACCTTGATCCCAAATGGCAAGCGTCTGAATCTGTACCTTCCAAATGGCGAGTTGAAGGTAGTCAAGAAACTAGACTCTTCATCCAGTACAATACTCCAATATCCACTCCTTGCATCCAACTTGGAAAACACCTGTGCACCATGGAGTTTGTGAGTAGTCTCTTCTATTGTAGGTGTCTTATGGTATGTGCGCTTGCATGCTCTGTTAAGGTCCTTCGGGTCCAAGCATACCCAAAGTTTGCCGTTGGACTTCCTGCTGAAAGCCAGAGAAGAAACCCAGTCTGTTGGTTCTGTGACTTTAGCGATCATCTCAGCTGCTTCCATCCTATCAAGCTCCTGTCTCAATTCATCCTTAAGCTTTATAGGAAATTTCCTTGGCGGACGGACTACCGGTACAGCATCTTCCATCAAGGTGATGTGGCATTCACCTGGAAGCCTCCCAAGTCCTTGGAATCTGTCTGGGTACGTTGACTCGAGGTCTCCTATGCTCCTAATTGGGCACGCCTCTTGATGAGTTTCACAGTGAACTTGGACGAGTTTCATCTTCACTGCACTCTGTAATCCGAGAAGGGCAGGACCCGCACTTTCCACAATGAAAAATCCAGTGCGAAACCATTTTCCATCTGCATACTGGCATGGAAAATCAATGCTTCCATAGTGCGGTATGATTGAGCCATTGTACGCGTAGAGCTTGGTTTGACTCGGTGTGACAGCAGACTCCAGTGGGTAGCCTTTCTCATTGACGAGATCAGGAAACGCAATCTTAAAGATGCGAAGAGGCAATACATTGATTTGCGCTCCAGTGTCAACTTTCACCCTCAACGTGTGGTTACCTGGCTTCCTCTTCAGGCTGATGTTCAGTGTTGCAAACAACTCATCACGTTCTGCATCAGATACCTGGTTACTGTGTACATCTCCAACAGTGATTGTTCCTAATACCAGGTTTTCAAAGGTTGGAACTGGGTTATCTTGTCTATCCGAACCTAATGGATGGAGATGTTGTTCCTTTGAGTCATGGCGATTATTACTGGAGTTCTGTTGCTGACCCTTCTGGTTGGGGTGGCTGCAACCTCGACCACGACTGCGGCTACGACCACGGCCTCGTGCTTGTTTCTCCGGCGAACGACCTCTTGACGCTGATCGGTCCCTGCGCTACGACCTGCAGCACTGTTTCTAATGTCCCTTTCGTCTGCACTTGTAACAAATGGAATGATATGCAGGGCACTGTTTCGGTTTGTGTGTTCCACAGTTCTTGCATTGCTGCCCAGTGTGCATGGCATGCACAGAGGTTTTGTCCAGGGAGCTCAGTTGATTCATGTGCGCTGCACTGGCTTCATGACTACATGTGATCTTCAGTGCTTCACCCAGCGTAAGCTTTTCGTCCCGGCTCATAAGAAATTTCTGTACCTCTGGGTGTCTAACGCCTGCAATGAGGACCTCGATTACTCTTTCCTCGATGATGGCTTCTGACTGTAATCTGCATTTCACAGCCTTGGTTCTGCACCTGACATTAAAAATCATTGATTGGTTCATTTAAACCTTGCCGGTAACGCTGGAATTCGAGACGATGGATCCGGAAATTCTATTGCGGTTCTATCTGACTGGAGAACGCCATCCAAATGTTTGCTGGATCCTTCACTTCGTCGTCTGTCAGCTTCCATGTACTGAACATCCTCAACCCCTCTTTCCCAGACCACATAATGATGTAGGTATGTTGCTCTACATCTGCGACTTTCTTAATCGTGAACCACATACTGGCCAGCTGTTTGAATTCACGAAGAGCTTGAGCCCTATCTGGGTTAGACCAATCCATGGCTGGGGTTGGCAATGAAGCTGATGCCATTGTGTCTGCTTTGCTATTCAGGGAAATGAACAAAAACTGTAGGCCTATATGTGCAATCAAGATATGATATACATGTATCACACTCTATACAAACATGTATTAATGTATCCAGTCAAGTGACTGTACAATGCAAGCAAACCTGAATGTGTACAGTACTATACACTTACACTTGCAGAAGTGAAACATACACACTGTTGTATATGTACATTTGCATACAAGCCGTATGAATTGGCACAGTCTACAATCAATACCTATATTATGTGTATTGGCTAGACATAGTTTACACACTCATTATAGACAAGAGTGCTAAGTGCACTTGTACATTCTCATGTACGTGACATGTATGAATACGTAATCGATACACATTGCATTCGACACCTTATTGTGTCACACAGATGCACATTATCCGTACGGAAACCACTGGTGAATATCCTAAACTCTGCTTCATGCACAAAAGCAAACTAGATGGTCTCTAGAACCTAGACCATCCACATGTATATGCACATGTAGGCATCCATAACTACAGGTATTCGTGGAAAATGTGCTATTGCTTTATACATTGTACATCCGCTGTTCTACAAGATGCCACAGGGTATTGAAACCAACATGTGTACTGTACATTCACACTGTATAGTCTCACAATAGTGACCTGTACTGTGCATTCACATCTAACATAGACGTATACAGTCTCACAATACTGACCTGTAACAGTTAGACCATGTCTACTGTGCATTCACACTTCATAGCCTCTTATAGTGGTAGGCTAGTAATACACCTAGGGCTTACTCAAACTAGGCTAGGCTCATTAGTACATAGTAAAAGTACATATTATAGAGTCTATGTGTATGTGAGTTGAGAAACTTCTCAGCTTAGCACTGCTTAGTGTGATGTTATGACACATTCAACTCCAGTTGTGTGAAAAGGTAATGTCTACTGTTAGTGTTTATCATCTCAATTCTCAAAACATCAGACTCAGCATGCGGTGCTCTTGATGTTACGCTCGACTTGTGTAGCGTCCAGCTCAGTTCACAGTCGACAGTCGGCTCGAAGATTCACGGTTGAATCATATCACTTGTGTAGCATTCTGCATGGCAGCAAAGTAGCAAATAGAAAAGCCTGCGCGTTCAGCATCAGTCCGAAGACTCCCAATGATGGTTGAATTGCGTCTCTTGTAGACCGTAGCACCCGTAGAACCTCAGTGCAGTACTTGACGAAGGTTTCGTATTCGTATCACGCCAGAGGGTAGAACAGCCTGCGCATTCAGCCTCTTTCAGTCCGAAGAAAACTCCCAGTTGCCAGGTTGCATCACTTATCTTGTGAAAGCACATGTATTACAACAGCATAGCAGTGTAGTAGCCTGTGTGTGCTGCAAAGCGTCCATTAAACATTTAGGCCTACTGTCATAGGCTACCGTGACGTACAACAGTGCATAACCAGTCACAACAAACTGACTTTTCCAATCACCACTGTCAGGCAATATCAGAGATGCCAAGTTCAAAAAACTTTTATGCGTGAGATTTTCATGACTCGGCGTCTCGGCGCTCGCGCGCATGCGCACGCGAACGAGGAGGGTGTCCCCCTCCCATGAATAGGAGCTTTTTTAAATTATTAGCTCTTAATGATGTGATCGGGTGCATACTAAGTGACTATTTTTTACTAATTTTGAAAGGCAAAAGGGAAATATACCTTCAATTGCAACTATTACTCTAATCCTTTGAGCTATGCTCCTTATTTTTGGCCCAAATTGCAGACTTCACCAGATGCGTGAGAAAAATGGGTGCCATGCGTGAGATCGTGAGACAGACCCTAAATGCTTGAGTCTCGCGCAGAATGCGTGAGACTTGGTAGCTCTGCAATATGTCACAAAGTCACTCAAAATATCGAACTCACCATAATTCTAATGAAACTGCAAAGCGTCCATCGATCGATCGATCTAGAATCGATCGTGTGGATTGGCCTTACGACAGTCTGTAACACGGTCGACGCGTCGTGCATTCAATGTAACGCGTAGTGTAGACGGTACGCTAGGTGATAGCGTCGGCTGGATACATGTAGTAATGCATGCACAATGCACGGCTCTCGCGAGTGTCTGAAGCTGCACCATCCCAGGAGGGGCCAGTGACCACCGATCATGATGCGAAAAATCCACGAAATCTTCACAGTTCTGTCTTTGTCATCGAAATGACAATCACCAAAGCTGCCACCATGTTGTGCGAGATGTTTCACTCAAATAAAGCTCACCAAATACGAGAATGAGTTATGGTGTAGGTTCACGGACCTTGCTGTGATTTATTGTACCGTCTGCTGTGGACCGACATGTTCGTATCCAAGCACCGTGCGCATGCGCGCAACACATACATGGTATGACAGTAAGCATATAAGGAAAGCTACTCTGGCCTTTACTTTCCAACTAAATCCTGTATAAACAGTATATTTATAGGCTGTCTGTAGATTCAGGTTACTGTATATTTGCTTATTTTGATTAGGGATATCAGTGAACTTTCAAAAAAATTAAACGAAGTATGTGTTTAAGCCTTTATCCAGAAATGGATTTGTATTTTATATAAATTATCCTATTTCTGCCCTGATAACACAGACATGATTTTCCTGATTTATATCTTGGGGATAATTCTAGGAGCAGCACCACTACAAGCAGGAGCCAAGTCCCCACAAACAAAGGCAGCACCGCTATCATTACAACTGTAGCAGCTGTCATCCCAGGCACAGCAGCACCTCTCGACGCACTGAGCAGCAGCAGTAGCAGAGCCTGTAAAGTGCAACTGTAGCAGCTGAACTTCTCAATACAACTTTAGCGGCAGAGCCTCTACTGTAGCAGCAGAGCCTCTTATGGTACCGTACAACTGTTGTAGCAGCATGACCCTATACTTACCACTGTAGCAGCTGAGCCTCTTCTTACGACTGTGGCAGCAGAGCCTCTATGTATACAACTGCAGAGAGTAGTGGTGATGAGGATGTGTTTTCCTGCCTGTGGTAAATTTGATTCATAACAAGTGATTGCTTGTGGACCATAAAGTGTACTGGGTATTCACAAACATTTCTCTGTTTGCATAGTATGTATAGGTGAATTGAATAGTTCATTTATTACTGTCAATGGAACAAATGATTGGATTATACCATGTTATTTGACAGAGATCACTGTTTTGATATCTGGAAGGTAATACCTTTACTGTAATGTGGTTCTTAAATCTAACTTTACAGTCAAGTATCTTATGTAGATATTAACCTGGTGAGGACAGGCTGATGTTGATATTACAAGCTCTTCCCTAGACACCTGCTCGAGCGTACTTGGGGCAAGTTTTTAACAGCCTTACTGTAATCATTTTATATTCGGAGAAATATCAGCATTGAATACTACTCAATGTAGTAAAATATTGTAACTATAGATAAAGAGAAAAAGGCAAGCACTTCTTCGTATAAGATTGTTATGTTTTTATGTGAAAGACATCACATGCTCTAATCAAAGAATGTGTAGCAGTTATCATTATTTACCTTTGCCAACCCAAGGTGTAAAAGCTCAAACCAATAGAACCTGAATTACTGTGCTCTTCAGAGATCAGCAGACTTTGATGACAATGTGCAGTTCAAATAGGTATAGTTATTTTCATTTTGTCTCATATAATGTTGTAGTTGATTGCCTGTGAAGAATTTCCTTATGTTATTTGTTTTTTCTTCTGAAATTGTGCTTTAACTATAAGAAATACTCTTCTTCACATTTTATCAAACCTGCAGGTACTTTTAATGTTTTATCACATAGTGTATGACACAACTGTCAAATTTCTCATTGAAATTGTCCATACAAGTTTTTTTTGTGTGTGTGTGTTTTGTTTAATCACCGTAGGCATAGATGTTCTTGTCAAGTGGAAGAGGGATGGAGAATCCTGTCAGCTCAAGTGACCTCTAATGCTCAATGGACCAAACTGAATCGAGGTTCCTGCATCCGTATGAGAAGTAAAAATGGCTGGTGGAAATCGAGAGAGTGCTTCAAGTCTTCAACGTGCTCATGGATGGACATAAGATGTCAGATGATAGTGATGACGAGGGCATTCCTCTTTCTGCCCGAGGTAATTTGAATACATAGTTACTGATTAGTAAATAAGTGTATAAAAACATTATTCATTTTAAAATATGTTGAGATTTTCATGCATAGTATCATGTAAGTAATTTCATTGCATTGTCATTTGAACATAAATGTTCAATTCTGTGTAATGGATGAAAACGAATATTGTATGAATATTGCAGTTAAAGATACTGGAGATTATTAGCATTCCACCTCCTTTCTTTAAAAGTCTGATGTTGATTATTACTTATGCTGTCATGTCTCTTCTCAGTCCCAAACCAAAATCAATTACTGACAATTTGCTTTATGTGCATGTAATGCACTGTAGATTCTAGTGTCCATGATGGATGTTTGCAAATATATCTAGTATAAATCTCGTTGATTCTACCCTCAAGATGCTCACATAATCAATTCATTAATGTATTGCTTTAAACTTCCCCAGTAGTATCGTTACTTGCGACGTTGCAGTAGCAGAGCCTCAACATCAATTTTCAACAGCTGAATCCTCAGGAACATCAGCAGCACCGCTTGAAGCAGCAGCAGCAGTAGCAGAGCCTGTACATACAGCCCTAGCAGCTGAGCCTCTACATACAATAGTAACAGCAGAGTCTCTACTTTCAACTGTAGCAGCTGAGTTTCTACTTACAACTGTAGAGGCAGAGCCTCTACTTACAACTGTAGTAGCTGAGCCTCTACACTGTATGTACCAATGTAGCAGCAGAGCCTAGCTACTTACAACTTTAGCAGCTGCACTTCCAGGAACATCAGCAAGTCTGCTAGAAGCAGCAGCAGCAACAGAAGCAGAGCCTCTACAAACAACTGTAGTGTCCGCATTTTCAGAAACAAAGCAGCATTGATACCCTTGGAAACTGAAGATAATTCAACTGGAGTTGCCAACTTCAGGGCTTTATATAACTGTTGTTTGTATTTCTTGCATTTTCTGTCTGTGTGTTAATGCAAATTCTTAAGAGAGCAATTATGAGCCAAAACTTAATTGCCAATGACAAATGTAAAATAACTGAGGGTGTGATGAATTCTTAGATTATCATTTTTTTTCTATTTTTTTTTCATTCTTCACTCTTGTACTAAAAGTTCGTGGCAGGCAATCTGTAAAATTTAAAGAAAATAGTTTGTCTTTTGCAAACAATAGTTTAACAAAATTCCAATAAATGATGCAGCACTTATTCAACCAGAATTGGCAGTTTAATTAATTACGTATTTGTTTTCCTGGCATTATGTGTATGTGCTTTCAATATGAAAACAGACTAAGTCCTCTATTCCTTTAATTTTCTTATTTCAGATTACAAAGAATACCAAAGCTGGCTGGATGATGGAGAACTGTTAGATCTCAAGATGGCAATATCCCTGTCAGACATTGAAAAACCAATTTTGATGGTAACCGGACACAGGAAAACAATGGAAAAATATTTGTGAACAGTAATAGAAGTACAGCATATGCATATGCAGTGTATATTCTATACTGCCCTCTTGTCTTGTGGGTATACATCTGGATGTATTTACAATATTTCATCTATTGCACTCACTGTTGACCAACTTTCCAAAAATGAATCCATTTAGGCATACTACATGTTTTTTTGTAAAGAAAAGAAAGGGAATTATTGGTGAATTTCTTGCTCATAATAATTTGCATCGTACAAATGTAGCCATGATGCATGATCAGCTTTATAATATTTCTGTGGTAATTATCTCATCCTCAGTGTTGCATTTTTATGCCTCCGCCACGAAGTGGTGCCGGAGGCATTATGTTTTCGGGTTGTCCGTCCGTCCGTACGTACGTAAAGCCCGCTCTAGGCTTGCATACGTAATGAGCTGCGGAAGGGGATTTTATCCTTGGGCTTTCGGCAACAAAAATACACCTTATATTCACAAATTTGGTATCAAATCCAAGGAAAATATGTAAGCTATCGTCACATGTTACTCAAATTATTGTGAATGAAAAATATCATAGCGTAATTTGAGCTTGAAAAATGATGAAAAAAGTAATTCGTGTAGTACACGTTCAAGACGTCAAAAGAATACAAATTCACCTTGCGTCTCAATGAAAATGCATTCTTTGGTAGCCCATCTCTTAATCTTTGTATCCATGTAAACATCTTGACAATTTGTTGCTTAATCCGGTCAGGAACCAGTAAAATATACATCGCTGTCAGTGCTGGTCAACTTGAAACCGTGCAATCTAAAGAGTAAGCTCTCTCATTGGACAGCGCTTGCATTCAGCGCTTGCATTACGTCATTACGCTGCTACGGTTTCATGCCACGTGCGTGTAGAAGCTTGGTACAGCGCGCGCGAATGCAAGCACTGTCCAATGAGAGAGCTCTTTTACGCCACTGTACACTTTGTGTGGAGCATACTTCCGGCTTAAGAGTGAATTTTACAGACATTTCAAAACGGAAAAACTAGTATAAATCATGCTTGCGTCTCCTTGACTTACCCCAATACATGATGAGCATCTAAGTTTCCTCTCTACGAAAAAGCCAAAATCAGAAACAACGGTTTCTTAATCCGGTCAGGAACCAAAAACGAACTTTAGATAAAATCTTTCGTGAAAAGCAGGTGAAATTTACGTAAATTCAACTGATTATAACGTCATGACAAGAACCGATATTATACGCAAATTTGGTATCAAAATAAAAATCAAAGTCTTTGTAACAACTTATCGTGATTTGTAACCATAATGAATGCATGTAAAAGTCGCTGCACTGTGAAAACCAAAGCCCTGTCAAACTCTCGCAAAATCTCGCACTCAAGAGACACCTTCGGAACGCAAAGATCGTCAACGAGAGTGCTGAATAAATCTTGCCGGATCGGCTCATTAGCATACGTGCTGCGGACTGACTGTGATGTATGGTGGGACAATTACTTGATTAATTTTTGAGTGAAATCGGACAGAGGTCAAAGGTCAAAGATCAAGGTCAATTCCTAAAATTTATCTGTTTACGTGATAACTCAAAAATGAATGAAGCAGCTTTCACCAAACATGGTCCAAGGATGATGTATGATGGGGCAATTGAGTATATTTTAGTGACATTGGCAAGAGGTCAAAGGTCAAAAGGTCAAGGCAAATGCTAAAAATGTTGCTATTTCCCCCATATCCATGCAATGCCCGAAGGTATTTTCTTGAAACTTAGTGTAGACATGTACTACTGCATAAATATTCTCCAGAGATTTTCATGTCATAAGGTCAAAGGTCAAAAGGTCAAAGGTTAGGTGAAAATGTTACAATTTCATTTTTCTCGCAAATGGTTCAATGTATCTTCATGGAACTTGGTACATACGCATGTACTGACTGGCAGGGATTATCTAGGGAATTTAGGGGTCATGGGTGTATAGTCAGGGGTCAAAGGTCAAGGTCAACTCGTAAAGATTTTATTATTTCCCTCATATACTAATATATGCAATGCTTGCATTATTACTTTCAAAACTTAATATACATGTATTACCTGATAAAGATTCTCTTGGAAATTTCCTGCCAGGTCAAAGGTCAAAGGTTAAGGGTCAAGGCCAGGTTTAAATGCAGAAAAAATATTTTTACTGTAATTACACTCTTTCTTCATACCTTGAATATTACTCAATGCATAAACTTATAAAAGGGTCAGTCAGAAGTCAAGGAAAAATCCTCAATTCCCCAAATGCATGTACCTGCACTCTTTAATGGACAATTATAGCAAACATAGTTCAAGGAAAGTGAACATTCAAGATATTTCTGACAAACCTGTCATTTCAGTATTTTGCCAGTTATGTGAAACTGTCATCACACATTGTGAAGACATTGTACTATACACCTATTGGGAGAATCATGCATTATGGCGGAGGCATCAGTCGCCATAACGACATTTCTAGTTTCTACATGCTTTTAATAATTTCACCTTAGTTTCACATAAATTGACTATCAGGTATTCACTAGCATTGACTAATTTTGATCATCTTGGGAGGACCTTATTCAAATACAAAAGAAACAATAGAAATAATGTCTACAATTCCAGTATGTATTCCAGGGCTGCACATTAACCCATTTTTTTCTGCCGGTCCAACCTGTCTCTGTCGGACCGGTAAATGCCCCGTTTTACCATTTTTTGCCGGTCCGAACAGAAAATTTACCGGCCAATTCAACAACAACTTAAAAAAACATTGAATGACTTGCAAACTTATTTTCTTGTTTTTTAATGACGTACCCCCCCCCCACACACCCATGTACATTTTACAGATTAATATATATTTTTTTTTAACTTGCGTTATTTATTGCACAAAAAAAATTTTAAAAAAGATAGGGAAAAATAGAATGTTTGTTTGTGAATTACAGTGTAAAAAATGAACAAAATCAGATTGTATCAAATACGTTTGTGACTTTTTCTAAACATCGGCACACGAACTTGCTGCGTAACCTGCTCTTGGTGGTCAGTTGGATTGCGACGATTTAATGAATTATTTTAGCTGTGATATTTTCTGATGCACGCGCTACAAGGGGTTCTTTATTTTTCTCCCGATAATCTATTCGCATTTGTGCATGCGTTCTTGAAAGGTATACACGACATGCAGGGCCGAATTCGCGATCCTTTTTGCGCCCATTTCCACCTCAAATATTAGCGGGATTGTGACGATTTCATAAATTACTTCGGCTGTAATATTTTCTGATGCAAGCGCCAAAGAGGTTCATTGAAAATGTGTCCTTTATTTTTTTCCCGACAAACTCTTCGAATTTCGTAAGTGCGTTCTTAAAAAGATGCACCACATGGCCGAATTCATGATATTTTTTGCGCCTATTTCTACCTGAAATATTAGCGGGATTGTGACGATTTCATAAATTACTTTGGCTGTAATCTTTTATGATGCACGCGCCAAAAGGGGTTGAAAATGTGTCCTTTATTTTTTCCCAATAAACTCTCCGAATTTCGTAAGTGCGTTCTTACAGATGGTCCACACAGCCGAATTCATGATACTTTTTGCGCCTATTTCTACCTCAAATATCAGCGGAATTGTGGCGATTTCACGTATAACTTTGGATGTAACTTTTTGTGATGCACGCACCGGCAAGAATGGTTGAAAATGCGTTCTGTATTTTTCTCCCCATAATCTCTTCGCATTCCGTACATGCGTTCTACGACACGGCCGAATTCACGATCATTTTTGCGCCTATTTCTACCTCAAATATCAGCGGGATTGCGATGATTTCATGAATAACTTCGGCAGTAATCTTTTATGATAAACACGCCAAAATGGGTTGAAAATGTGTCCTTTATTTTTCCCGGATAAACTCTTCGCATTTCGTAATGCGTTCTAAACAGATATACGACACGGCCAAAAATCATGATTCTTTTTGCGCCTATTGTTTCCTCAAACTTCAACGGGATTGCGATGATTTCATGAATTATTATTCGGCCGTAATCTTTATGATGCACGGGCCGAAAGGGGTTGAAAATGTGTCCTGTATTTTTCTCCCAATAATCTCTTCGCATTTCGTACATGCGTAATACGACACGGCCGAATTCACGATCCTTTTATCGCCTATTTTTACATTAAATATCATACAGACGATTTGTGGCAGTTTCATGAATTACTTCAGATGTAATCTTTTGTGATGCACGCACCATGCAGCTAGAATGGTTGAAAATGCGTTCTTTATTTTTCTCCCCATAATCTCTTCGCATTCCGTACATGCTTTCTTGAAAGGTATACGACATGGCCGAATTCACAATCCTTTTTGCGCCTATTTCTACCTCAAATATCAGCGGGATTGCGATGAGTTCATGTATGACTTCGGATGCAATCTTTTATGATACACGCGCCAAAAGGGGTTTGTTTGTGTCCTTTATTTTCCCCCGATAAACTCTTCGCATTTTGTAAATGCGTTCTTAAAAGAAACACGACACGGCCAAAAATCATGATTCTTTTGCGCCTATCGTTTCCTCAAACTTTAACGGGATTGAGATGATTTTATGAATTATCACTCGGCTCTATAATCTTTATGATGCACGGGCCAAAAGGGGTTGAAAATGTGTGCTGCATTATTCACCCAATAATCACTTCGCATTGCGTACATGCCTATACGTCACGGCCGAATTCACGGTCCTTTTAGCGCCTGTTTCTACATCAAATATCAGCGGGATTGCGATATGTCATTAATTATTTCGGCTGTATAATCTTTTGTGATACATTCACCAGAAGGGTTGAAAATGCGTTCTTTATCTTTCTCCCGATAATTTCTTCGTATTTGGCTTTTTCAAAATTATACATTGCATGCAGGGCCGAATTCGATATTCTTGTTGCGCCTATTATTGTTTACTCAAATTCCAACGGGATTGCGAAATTTTCATGAATTACTATTCGGCTGTAATTTATATGATGCAAGCGCCAAAATGGGTGAAAATGTGTCCTTTATTTTTCTTTCGCTAATCTTTTCCCATTTCGTACATGCGTTCTTATCTAGGCTACAAGGTATACGACACGGCCGAATTCACGATCCTTTTTGCGCCTATTTCTACCTCAAATATCAGCGGGATTGTGGCGATTTCATGAATTACTTCGGATGTAATCTTTTGTAATACACGCACCAGAAGGGTAAAAATGTCTTTTTTACTTTTCTCCCGATAATCTCGTCGCATTTGTGTATGCGTTTTTGATAACCAAGACGGCATGCAGGACTGAATTCAAGATCTTTTTTTTTTTGCGCCTATTATTTCCTGAAATTTCAACGGGATTGCGTTGATTTCATGAATTGTTATTCGGCTGTAGTCGTTTATGATGCACTCACCAAAATGTGTCCTTTATCTTTTTTTTTTTCTCCTCTATAATCTCTTCGCATTTCGTACATAATCTTTTGGAAGATACGACGCGGCCGGTCGAATTCATGATCCTTTTGGGGACGATTTATACCTGAAATATGTATGCGGGACTGCCATGATTTCATGATTTTTTTTTTCTCCCTAGTATTATCTCTTCACATTTTGTGCATGCGTTCTTAAAAAGTACACGGAAGGGCCGATTTCGTGATCCTTTTTGCGCCTATCTTCGTTATGAGAACATTCTGAGCGAATGAAAATACTAATTTGTGAAATGACTGTGCAAAATGAAAATAAACGCAATCAGATCTATTTACTGTATCGCTGAATATAGAATGTGTTTTTACTTTTTCTAAAAATCGACACAAGTAAATTAGTTCTAACATAACTGCCACGCTGTTGCGAAGCTGGGATCGGATCGATCTTGCGCTAAAAAATCATGAGTAAAATGACCCAGAAATGCGTGCGCTTCTTTCAATGCTTCTTGTCTGGCATGACCGCCGATCGCAAGCAAACGAGAAGCAGTTACACTGTACATGCTTTGCATCGTTTGCTTTGCATGTATTGCATTGCATGGCAGTGCGTGAGCAGCGCCAAATGCGCAAGCGAGCGCGAATGTAACTGGTCGACTGCTAGTGCTCAAAACTACGTTTACTGTACAAATTGCCCCGGTAGACATAAACGAAAACTTGCGTAAAACTTGTTGAACAGTACGATATCTTGCATTCTGTTTCTCCCTGATCGGGGCTGCTCTTTTCCTTTCTACTGACCCCACCAATGCTTTTTTTTTTTTTACTGGTCATGTCGGACCGGTAACTTGTGGATTTCCTGAAAAGTTACCGGTCCGACAGTGACTTTTACCGGTCTTTGACCGTCGGACCGGCGCCAGTGTGCAGCCCTGTTAGTATTCCATTTACTGTCTTTTCATTGCAAATTTGGAAACTACTGCCCATGGAGGTTGTTGAGGGAGTGGAAGGTAGATGTTAGTGCAGAGCCAAAAGATTTTCATGTAGGCACTGATATCAATTCTCTTCCTGATTGATCTCCTCCAGTTGTCATGAAAAAAGTCATGAAATCTAAAAAACAGAATTGTCACAGAAGAGCAAAACAGTGGGAAAGTCTAGACAATTTTGAAAAGTCAGGAAAATTAATAGAGGGTAGAACATGTCAACTACAAATATGTGATTCAACGGTAACCATGGCGGTTTCGGCTGTGATTGCCTCGGTGAAAATGACAGAATGTCTATCAGGCAAGATTATTATGCCTGGAAAATTCTGACCTTACAAAGAGAATGGCTAGCCAGACATGTTATTTGTCATGTTGTCCCCCATCCTAAGGCCCCCCCCCCCAAAAAAAAGACAAATGGCATACAAAATGTACACTCTTTCCGATCAGTCCTGTAGTTGCCAGAGCAGCCAGACAGTTAAAGTTTGTAGACTCTTGTTCATAAACACATTGGGTATTATTCTCATTAATTTACGGGTGAGATTACTTTGTAAAGTGTGAGGAGGATGGTACACTTGATCATGTTATGGCACTATTTGTGACTAAACATGCATACTAACACACTTGTGAAGGTGAGGAAATGCAGGACTTCTCACCAGTTTACAGTTCAGATTACCTCCTGAAGTGTTGGGAGATTCTGTATTTTGTACATGTTATTGCACCACTTTTATAGTGGTCAGAACAGAATTCTGAAGTGCAACAAATGCATAACCTCTCACCGATTTACAAGTCACTAATTGTGAAGTATGGGGAGAATTTCAGTTATTTTGTACATGTTACTTCACCATTTGTGAATTGAACTTGCATACACGCAATGTAATAATTGTGAGGTATCAAAAATGTAAAATTTCTCCCCAATAGACAGGTCATATTTCCTCTGAAAACTTTGAGAAGAATTTTTTTGTTGGTACTTACCCGTACTGTACAAATTATGAATAAACAAGTGTACTGATACATTTTGATGTACGTGTATAAAAAATGCAGAATTTCTCACAAATTTGGGGACTGGTGAATAAAAGAAAAAGAGAACAAGAGAATAGAAGAAGAGGAGAGAGAAAGAAAGAAAGAGGGAGAGAGAGACACAAACACAGAATTGGGAGAACGAGGTGATTATGACTGCTTGTAAGATGGTATGTGTGTGTGTGTGTGTGGCTGTGGGTTTGTGTTCGAGTGTGTGTACTGGTATGTGTGTGTATATGTGTGCTTGTGTGTGTGTTTGTGTTTGCATGGGTGCTTTGTATTCTCTCAATAGGCCTACTGAAAATGAATTTAATACGGTACCGGTACTTTATTTATAGACAGTGACTACTTCAGGCACACATCAAGAAATCAATAAAAACACACTCAGTCAGTCCGCAGCGTCAGCGAAAACGCACGTATTTATTCAAGTCGTATGCACGGCTGAGCGGTGCTTGCATACGTAATGAGCAGATACATGGTCATGAACAAATCCGTGTAGAACGAGTATTTCTCGTCAGTTTTCGACACTTTTAGTATCGACTGAAAGAGAAAACATAAGCAAATATGCTCATGATCAAAATAAACGGAAAAGAAGAATAAAGAATATCAAAATCCCTCTCGAAGTTCGGTATTGTATTCAAAAATATTCCTTCACGTTTGACGCCAAAAAATTAACCTGAAATCTTTCATGCCCCTCTAAAATATGGTGAAGACTATGTCCGCTAAGGTATATAGTATCACAATAAGGGCACGTTTTCCCATCTTCATTTCAATACGGGTCAGGAACTAGCAAAATTCAGAGACATGTCTAGCGTCGAGTTTAAAAAGATTATCCTCGCATTCGCACCGGAATTCCGGGTCTGTGATTGGTCGAAATCTGTCGCAAGACGCGGCGTGTCGCATTGCGTAGTATCCATTGGCTGCTGACTCAATGCTGTGAGTTTTAAATGTTAGGTTCCAGATTGTGATCGAATTTTCACTCTCTGTACAAAACTTGAACTTTACACAGGAACCAATGATGTGTATGTGAGTGTGCACTTACAATGACCCTGAACAATGGACCTGGCTGCCACCTGTCCCGAGCTCTGCCGCCAGGCACATGAATGCTTAATCAATTATTCATGTGGATTGCCCCGAGCACTGCTAGTCTGAATTCTTGACACAGGGTAAAATGCATGCACATGAAAGAAGTAAGCACATGTTTCCATGTGCTTGCACACACCACATTTCAGAATGAACAAAGACTAGCTGCGATAGTGGAATTCCTCATGAAACATTCCAATCCTCGCCATTGCCCACGACCATTGTCTGGGTATCAACAACACATTCCACGCGTGTTCATTCACTACCCCACTTCCAGTAAGAAACATAATTTGCCTTGTTTTCAACAGGAAAATTCACAACCTTAAAAATGGTGCCCCTCTTCGTTTTTTAATTGATCATACTCGCTCAAGTTTCACGATTGTGAAATCGAAGAAATTACGGAGATCTATTTTCAATACCAGTCAGGAACTAGCAAAACATCAAACTATGATCTAAAAGCTTCTTGAACATTGGCAAAATAATCGTTTACTTTGATGCTAAAATTGACTACTATATTGACATCAAAAATAGGGAAATTAGGTATCAAATTAATGAGCATAATCAGCTCTATAACATACCTAACCATCCTGGGTCAAACATTACACTGCGAAAGCTATGAAAGCTGTTGTTGCGACCTCTGCAAAAACTTTCGCAAAGTATCGCGAAATCTCGTCAGTCTCAAGGGCACAAACTGCGTAAACGTGATTCTGAATAAAATTGTCGTTCGTGCCTCATTATCGCACACGCTGCGGACTGACTGCACTGCACTGTTTGATAACATTACCCGTATCAGCAATTAATGTGTAAAGATTTAAAGTATACAGGTTGTTAAGTTTGGGAAAATAACTTTGTGGTGTTTATTACACTTCCTTGTACCGTACAATGATACAACCAACATAATGAACTACTACTGAGTAAGTACAATTCCGCTACCCAGAGCGGCGAATGTATGCATTACACTGTGCGCGTACCACTTAAGCGTCTGGAATGTGTTATGATACGCGCCATTTTATGTTACATTCGTCAGTTCGTAATGCGCACTCCCTGAAGTACACACGTATTAAGCATGTCCTTAGTACGCGATATACGCACAACGCTGAAATATGGGGTTTTACGAACCGGCGAATGCACTTTGAATCGTTACCACAGAGCCCCTGGTACGGTTACAAAGTCACATTTAGTATCAAAGAAGGCAGAAAATTCCGCTGTCATCACTGTCTTAACTGTCTGAACTAATCAATGGGTGGATCGATGGATACAGTGGCGTACCATGGGTCAAGACATTGGGGGGGGGGGGCACGTCGTGGAAAAGTTATTTTGAGGGTGTGTATGCTTGTGCATGTGTTTATTTATTTATTTATTTATTGAAACATATTTATACAGGATAAAAACGATCAGCTAAAAGCTGTTTTACATCGAAGTCCTGTGTAAAAACAATGCATTTTCCTGCACAGGGGATACATGTATATACTATAAAAGAGAGACCATCAAAAAGCGAAGAAAAAAAATCATTTTCAACAGATTTAGAACAAAAAGGACTGCCGGACTGGGATACAAATGCACAATTCGTAAAAAAAAATATGAAAAATGCTAAGTTTTGGAGTATATTCTGCCCACTATTCACACCAAACAGAATCAATACACACAAGACTGAAACACGCAGTTTTCAGCAACCCCATTTATACAACACCAGACACTCGGTCAAGCCTACAGTTCACACACGGCACACTCACTTACACACGCGCACACACACACACGCGCACACACACATGCGCACACACACACACATACACACACACACAATTACACACGCACACCATCAACAGACACACCACACACAAAACTCACTCGAGCACACACTCGCACCACATGCAGTGATACAACACAAGATGACATATCACAGGCAAATACTCACACAAACAATGCACACATACAATACACATTCTAGCAACACAACGTAATATACAGTACATTAATACGACACTGGCGATGGCATTATACATGTACATAAACGTGTCAATAAAAAAAAAATGCGATACAACAACCTCCATTTCTATGTATAGGCCTACTGAAATACAGAGATGAAAATGTGTGGTAGGTGACTGGTAAAAAATGACAGCCCGGCAGTTCAAAATAACCATTATAACAATTAATCAATCAATCATTTAAAATATAAAATCATACTTAATGAAATATCCGAGGAATCCCCGTGCAGGAAAAGCTCACAAAATTCAAATAAAGGAAAAAAAAGTTTACAATCAGCATTGGATATACAAATACACGACATTAGGCAAAATAAAAATGTAGTGACGGCTGTATACATAGATTTCAAGGCATTGAATAACTAAGAACTGCTATTTCACAATATATGTCTTAAAAAAGGTACGTTTGTAAAACCTTTTAAAAGTCAAAAGAGTTGGTGCATTTTGCAATTCAGTGGGAAGAGAATTCCAGGCAATGGAGCCCGAGTATCTGAAAGATTGTTTAAACATTTCATTGTTTGGCTTCGGTAATACTACATTTAACGAATTTGCATTTCTTGTGTTTAGGCCATGTCTATCAAAATACATTTCTACTTCATTGCAAAGCCTGACTGGTGCTGTACCGTGAATGCATTGATACATGAGCATACAAAGAAAATAGTCACGTCGGGTTTCTAGGCTCTGCCATTTCAATTGGTTAAACAATTCAGTCACGCTTATATCACCATATCCAAATTGTTTGGAAACTACACGGGCAGCTCTTTTTTGAATGCGTCGTATAGATTCGCGATTTTTTGCGGAGCAGTTTCCCCACACAGAACAAGCATAGTCAAAACATGGTTGAATGGTAGACTTGTATAGGATGTTAAGTAACCGAGTGTCAAGGGTGCTACTAAGTCGTCGTAAAGAAAACACTTTATATGCTAAGCTTTTACACAGCTGTTTTACATGATTATCCCAAGTCAAATGACTGTCTATGCTAACACCCAAATATTTTACACAATCGACTTGTTTAAGTCTGATTCCATTAAGATTCACATTCAAATCCTTCAAATTAGGTTTAAAACGTGAGGATACAACCATTACATTTGTTTTATCAGCATTAATTTTCAATTTGTTATTTCTATACCAGCTATATATTTCATCAATGCAGGCTTGAAGCTTTATTTCAATATCATTCACATTTTGCCCATAGCTGTAGATTGCAACGTCATCAGCGTATATATTACAGATACCTGAATGAACACTCTGAGTGATATCATTGATAAAGAGCAAAAAGAGTATGGGTCCAAGAACTCCACCTTGAGGGATTCCTATTGTTACTCTGTTTGGCTTTGATAGCTTTCCATTCAAACATACTGCTTGTTTCCTTCCTTTCAGGTAACTCTCAAACCAGCATAATTCAGTGCCATAAACTCCATGATATTGCAATTTCAAAAGTAATAATTCATGTGAAATTGCATCAAAACATTTGGATATATCTAGGAAACACACTGCCACTACTTCACGGGCATTTAGAGCTTCAAGCCAGTCATCAATTACTCTGTGCAAGCACGTAACAGTTGAATGATATTGTAAGAATGCTGACTGTTCAACAGTAATCAATTCATGATGAAGTAAATAAGAAATGAACTGCTTTTGGACAAATTTTTCAAGAATTTTTGCAACGTGAGAGACAACCGAAATCGGTCTGTAATTTGACAAAACTTCTTTATCTCCATTCCCTTTGTAGATAGGGGTGACACGGGAGAATTTCCAATCTTCAAATACAAGTCCAGTCTTTAACGAACCATTGAAAATACCAGTCAAAGTTTTAGATATATATAATGCGGCAATATTCAAAAGTTTACTATCTATATCTAAAATATCTAAATTACTGTCTTTGGGCAGTTCACGTAAAATCTTTAGTACATCATCCTCTTGTATATCAGAGAATCTAAATTCGTAAAGACATTTCGGGTTTTTCCAACATAATGATGCATTATCAAAAGAATTAAAAATTTTCTGCCCAACATTTACAAAAAAATCATTCAATTTATCAGGACTTATTTCATGCGTGTGTACGTGTGCGTGCGTTTATGTGCATGCGCTGTCAGTCTGAAAACTTAATGGGGTCTTCTAGACATAACGGAATGTGATACATTCCACAGCGCAGTCATTGAGCAACATTGTAAGTTTTCCTTACATGGATTATGGAATGACGGTGTGAAACGACAAATTATTGGCCGCAGCATCAGGAGAATTGCATAACAATTAAATGCGAGCGAGCTTGAAAATTTCGACATTCTACAGTCCCCAAACTGCCGTTTGTTGCTATATGTTTTCGCTTTGGAAATTAAGGGGGGGGGGGGAGGGGCGGTGCGCACCGGGCGCAACTGCTGACAATTACTGGCAGCAACATCAGGAGAATGGCATAACGATTACATGCGAGCGAGCGAAGCGAGCGAGCTTGAAAATTTTGACATTTACAGTTCAAAAACTGCCGTTTGTAGCTATATTTTTTCGCTTTGGATACTAAGGGGGCTGGGGCGCACCGGGCGCAACTGCTGGCAATTACTGGCAGTAACATCAGGAAAATGGCATAACGATTAAATGCGAGCGAGCTTGAAAATGTTGACATTTTACAGTCCCAAAAATTGCCGTTTGTACCTATATTTTTTCGCTTTCGAAATTAAGAGGGGGGGGGGGGGGGCGCCCGGTGCGCCCCCTGCAATCGCCACTGGTTGTCAAGGATGTCGGTTTTACATGTTCATGATTGGGGGAGGTATGACCAGCGAGGGGCGTCGAAGCGACCAAGCGGGAGAAGGATGTCCATCATCTGCACTTTAGAGCATCCACTTATTGTTTGTGTTTGTGTGTGTGTGTTTTTTTTATATACATGGAAAAGTTAGGAAATAGCCCAGGTCAAGTCTTATTGTTGGCAATGCAAGGCATTTTAATATAGACTAGTATGTAAAGCAACGCTGCAAAATTAATGATCTAGCTTTGATATAACGAAGCGTAAGGTACAAAGGTGTACATTCTACATCATATTGCGCAACATTGCAGCGACTCTTTTTGCTGTTCGGATGTTCTGAGTTGATACACTGCGCACATCCTGCTTATATTCAGAATGCCAACCAGGAATCACGCTAAATCACAATCTTTTGTCGGCTCCGGGCTTTTTGAACACTGTTTCACTCTATATACCTCTTTAATTGTGGTTAAAAGAAATCTGAGAGAAATATATTTTTTCTTGATCACCCTTTCATGTCGATTTCAAAAGCAGTTTACTAACACTTGAATTACCATTTTGGTGAGGTTTATTTTCGTTTTTTTTTTTAACCAGCGGATTGGGGGGGGGGGGGGCACGTGCCCCCCCCCATGCCTCCCCGTAGTTACGCCACTGGGTTGATATAAGACACGTTTTTTTACGTTCAAAGAAGTCCTGATTCTTAAACGCGATTATCTCGAAATCGTGCTTGCGCGCAAAATCCAACATTCGCCGGTTCGTAATGCGACCGACGAAATATGCAAATGACAAAGTCAGCATGTTTGTTCATAAAATTTTGAAATTTCCAGTTTTTCATTCAAACGCAATTATGCCCAAGGCTCAAATCTTCATTTATGTGTATAACTGATCACCATTCTGAAGTTTAATATTCAACGAGGTATAACGTCACGTTTCAGACTTCAAGGACAGAAACACTGAATTTTCGTCATTTCTTTTTTTTTTTTTGGTACACGATCAATGGAAAATTGTGAGGGTATAACATGGAATTTTCACGCATTTGCATATTCATACCCACTGTACAAGAACTGCTTAGGAGAAATTATCAAAACTTCAAAATTTCATAACTTCCTTATTTTTCATCCAAGTTTACTCAAATCGTTACCGTTGAACTCGTAAAATTTTACTCTTTTTTATCAGACTAACTTATATTTGGATTGGATTTCCTCTTTAAAGTTTGCCCTTATTCAAAATTTCATGTCTAGTGACTTGTTGGTATAGCTTTGTGACGCAGGGTCCTATTTAGTCGCTACAACATGGAGTGTCTCCATCCTTCCGATCGGGCCAATCGGAAGTCCTTCGGAAGTCTTCGGCGTCACATCGACCAACCACCTGTGGATATCGTCGATGCATTCGTCCTTCAGATTATCCGGGATACATCGAAGGTGCCCGGTAAGACTTCTGATCTGATCTGCATGCAGAACGCAACAGTGACATCATATAGTAATTAATTGACGTCATAATGTTGATGGGGAGGGGGAGATGGAAAACTGTAGAAAGAGCTACAACTATACGACAAAACATAGTTTAAAACCCTGAAAAGACTGGGGTGGGGGGGGGGGGGAGCATCAAGGCCCCCACCGGAAATTTTGCGATAATTTCCAGAAATTATAAGATCCAACCCCAAGACTTCAAGACATTTTTCTTTAGAGTCTAACACATCTTTTCAGACATAATTAGCGTAGCACCGGTTATGGTGTTACGCAACATTTTAACATTTTACGGTCAAAAAATGACGTATTTATATGATATGCTAATGTGTAAAATGAATGAGGCTTTCAAAGATTTTAATGTGATACTTTTTTTTCCTGCACAGTCAGTTTTTCAGATATTACAATCTTATCTGAAGTTGAAATTAATTGTTCTGAATATAAAAACATAAAACAATAGAAAAAACAAAACAAATTAACAATAAAATATGTACGAGTATAATTGTTTGATTTGGTCTTACAGTCCGTTTTCTTGCAAATGCATATTAAACAACTTCCTTTCACATGTTTCACAATTAAAAGATCACTAGACAGTCATATAAAAATTCGCATATTAGCAAAAAAATATCCTTTATTAGAAAATTATGGTATTTTTTATGAAATCAACTATATGCATTCTTGTAGGGTTACGTCACAAATGAGGTGCATACCCAATTCGTTCGTTCGTTCGTATTTTATTTTGCTTCTCAAATCACTAAAAAATCAAATAAAAAATGAATAACATCCATATGACAAATTCAAACCAAACATAACCATATGACAAAGGAGCAATACAAAACAAAACTGCAGTTTATACTATATACATGCATAACAAAGATCTCTGTAAAACATTGATAGTTACATCATGTACATATGATACAATTAAGGCAGTACATTTTATTAAATAAGGAAGCAGGAGACCGTCAGCATAAGCATAGCTTGACTGTGCTGATGGACTCATTGGGAAATATAACTAAGGTTTGCCTCTCACAGAAAGTACAGTTTTTTTGTTCTACATTACAATAGTGTGCTTTAGAGGGAAAAAGAAGATGTGAATAAGTGCAATAGGTGAGTTAAATGTTTGTGCTGGGGCCATTTATAATATATAATTATTCTTCCGTATATCAATTCAATGATACTACTAATTTCAAACCGAAACATAAACAAAATCATATTGACTTTTATACTTTATTTTACTAAATATACTGAGTTAAAATACTTTGTTTAAACTGGCTTTAAAAGAAAACAGAGATGTTCGTGTCTTTAGGGAGTCGGGTAAAGCGTTCCATGTATCAGGTCCATGATGCATCACTGACCTGTGAGCTGTAAGAGATTTTGGGTTATGTATATGAAAATCTGTTGAGTGTCTTGTAGGGTACGAATGAATGTTAGCATTGTAATCGAAAAAGTTTTGAAAGGACTGTGGCAACAAATTTGCGTGTAACTTATACATAAATACAGACGTTTGAAACTTATGTATATCAACAATTTACACATTTAGGTGCTTACATAACGGGGCCGTATGCGCTGATTAGGCCCTACGTAGAGTGTGAACATATTCTGATCGCCTTCTTTTGCAATAAAAACAATTAATTTACCTGCGTCTTACTGCAATTCGGTGACATTGCATGGCCGAGATCTTTTTTTTTTTCGGGGGGGGGGGGGGGGAGGGGGCATCATGTCCCCCGTTCTCAAAACCTTCAAGAAAGCCCTGTCTTTTAACCCTTTCTGTGCAACGTTTATTTCCTATACATTGGTTTGAGTGTGAATTTTTTTGTGCACATTGACTCATTGGCACATAATGGGTTAAGGGTAAATATCACATTCAAAGACTAACGTAATATGAGGATTGATCGCAAATGAGCTCAGAATAAATCGTCACCTCTTAGGGTGGAAGAACGTGTATTGTTGCAGAGTAACACAGTCCCATCAAATGGCAAAGAGGTGCATATAATGCTCGGAGTGGTGTGCGTGAACATGATAAAACTATTACAATAAAAATAGGGAAGCCAATAAAATAAGGCATATTTAACCATGTTTAAGGCTAAATTAAAGACGTGTTGTCCATTCTTGGCAAGCAGACCAAACAAAAGGACAAAAAGCCATGATGAATAATAAGAATGAGGATTATCCTTTACGGCTTAATCACGGCCAAAATCCGTCAAAAGTGGTCTCCCGTGAAACAGACGATGTTGTTCGCGTTGATGTCGTGAAACATCGTCTGCTTCACGGGAGACCACTTTAAGACGAGCTACGGTCGATTTATAGATGTGGCAGGACGCGGTAAAAAGTTTTGAACTGCTCAAAATTTTATTCCGCGGACAACCACGGGCGGCACACGTGGTAAAGACGTGCAACACATGTGAAACACACGTGATAATCCGTGTTCCGACAGTGATAAAAACTCTGGGAGATGCAGTAAGACGCGAAAGTTTAGCGGTCTGTTACAGGCAGAGCACGGTCATCTGACGTGTGTTACGCGTTGGTATCACAGGAAATAGCCTGTGTTTAGCGGCTTACCACTGACAGGTGGATTTTTCCGTGTACATACACGTGGCTGGACGTGGTTAGCCGTGCTTAGGCAGCGTGCTTCAGCAGTGTAACAGCCGCCAACGGCCAAACCCCGTACAAAGTACGGCCAAACCAAAATTGACCAAAGGATTACCACTTACGACCACGTCCACCAGATTTTCGAAAATTTTTGTACGTGATTTAGACGTGGAGCGCTGTGTGACCGGGGCTTTAAGGCCATAAGACCCAGTCGTACGACCTGCCAACGCACACTGCATGACCCGACCTTACGAGAAAGCTTACGACTATTATGTCTTTAGTACATTTACCAATGAGTATCAGAGCACACGCAGTTCGCACTGCGTGCGCTTGCATTTTGCTGTATCTTGATTGGCTGAAAGCTCACGACCGGTCGTAGAAATTCAACATGTCAAATCTCTACGACTGGCGCTAAGACCCAGTCGTAACTGGAAAACTGGTAAGACTGTGACGTCACACTTCCAGTCTTAAGGTCGTATGACCGGTCGGATCGTAAAGTGTGCGGCGGGCTTTAGACTCAGTCGAACGACAGGAAACTGGCTTGGTTGGTGACGTCACACTTCCGGTCTTATAACCATTTCAGTAACTCCCCTGGCTAGGGCCAGGCCCGAGCTAAGTCGTAAAATTTTGAGTTTATGAATGGGTCGGGCCAAAGTGGCCCGTGCCAGGAGCGGACTATTTTGGCGCTGCTGAAGCTAGCACCAGGCACTGGCCAGACTCGGCCCTGGTGCCAATCGAAGAGTTTATGAATGATAGCAGCACCAGGCTCAGGGCAAAATTTCTTGCACGGTCAAAGGTCACAATTACCTGGCCATGCCCTCCGCCGGAGCGCGCGATCAGTTGCCATGGTAGTTATCCCTTACGTGGCCGAGTTCGTGAATGGGTCATCGTAAAAGTAGCAAGGCTCTGCTGTAGTTACTGAACGCAATTTTTACTGCTTGGCACGGGCCAAATTAGCTCGGGCCAGGAGCTGGCCAGAAATGCATGAGTTACTGAAAGGGGTATTAAGGTCGTAGGACTGGTCGGATTGTGTAGTGTGCGGCGGGCTTTAGGTGATTGCAGCAAGACCTGGTAGGCTATATACACTTGGCACCTGATAGTGTACCAGTAGTTTCCTTAGGACCGATAGTAGACACTGTATGCGGTGCATGGGTACGACGTTCAACGTGGAAACACACTGCTTGTCAGGGTTGTTGTTCAGTGCCTGTGCAGAATGCGTGAAGCTGGGCCTGGATTTTAGCCTCTTCCTTGAATGATCATAATTGAAGAGAGGGTGGCGAAGATCATTTTCTTGCTTCAGCTTTTTCTTCTGGGATGTAACAGTCCTGCATGCGAATGCTTGATCCCACTGGTAGGTAGAGGTCTTCAGCATTTGTGGGCTTTAGGCAACCAGTAATAGCACGACATGAAGAATTTAGAACAGTATCAATCTTAGTGGCATGAGCTGATCTACTCCAGACAGGTGATGCATGATCGGCTACACAGTTGTATAAAGACAGTACACTGTCTTCGCATCAGCACCCCATATCGTATTAGTGAGCTTTCTGAGGATATCATTGCTTGATGCCACCTTTGCCTTGGTCTTAGTGATGTGATCCTTGAAAGTATTTCATTTCATTTCGTTTCATTTTATTCATTTTCATATTTCTCAATGAATAATAAAAAACTACATCAAATGTAACAAAATTGAATAATACATGATGTCCATCTAGGAGACATACATAGAATACTGTAAACATGTAACACATAGTGGTCGATAGATAAAAGTTGTAATATGGGAATGAATGCTAAAGAAATATGAAGGAACCTACTAAAAAGCAAGCTTGTGGAGATTAGGTCCCAATTAAATTCTAGCTACAGATTGAGATGAGAAGCACGGGGACAACTGATGACCGAAACCTAAAAAAAAACACCAAAAACCCACCCATGTACAGGGATATTGTAAATTTTTCTCTCATGTAGGTCTGGTGGTTGGATAAGTCACATGTTGTAAGCGGATGAGCCGTTATCATTTTGGCAGTAATAACAAATGTGGATACTTGAAAGTATTTTATTGTAGTTAAAGCTTTGTATAAATGTTTTGTATTAAAATGTAACGTAAGTGAGGGACTGCACTTTACAAGTTCACTTTTTAGCAGCCCCTCAATTTTCATTTCCATCAAGTCCTTAATAAAATTAGATGTATTTCTACTGATCATGTGACATTGTTGACTATGTTACAAGAATACAACAATTTTGAAGCTTGTATTACCCATGTATAATAGTTAGAAATAATAAAGATAAAGCATGAATGAATGAAAGTAAGGGGCCTGTAAAGTATCATCCCAAGGTAGGCTGGCTCAGGTACGTGTTGCACTCGTTTTCCATACCAAGTAATCAGTATAGTTGACGGTTGGCTTCCCTGTTTCAAGATGAAACACACTGATTTGCGTTTTGTCTGGGTTAGCTCTAAGATAGTTGGTGGCATAATAGGGGATGAGCATAGTCCAGTGCATTCGTAAGGGAGTCCTCTACTTCTTCGAAGGTGTTCTTTTGAGATGCATTGATTCATTGTTACTGCTTTTGTTTTCATGACATTCAAAACTGGTCCAGCAATTTGCCCAAAACGTTTAACTTCCCCGAGTGCTATATTAGCAGACTCTATCGAATTAACAAAAATAACAGTATCATCAGCCAGTTGTGAGATTTTAAATTCTTTTTGTTGAGCTGTGTTGCCGGAAATAACAGTGATACCCTGTATATGACTGTTCTGCTTAATTCTCAAGGCCATTACTTCGGCTACAAGTATAAATAATAAAGCGGAAAGTGGGCAGCCCTGCCTTATTCCCCGTTTTATTTCAAATTTCTCTGATACCCATCCACTATTTATAACGCTCCCTTTAACGTCAAAATATAATGCTTTAATCCAGCCAATGAAATATTCTTTAAAATTCATTTTATGCAATAAATGAAAAACAAATTCGTGACGAACACAATCAAAGGCCTTTTGAAAATCGATGAATAACAAAATACCAGGTAAATCACAGTAATCACAATATTCAATAACGTCTTGAACTAAACGTAAATTGTGCATAGCCGAACGCCGTTTGATGTAACCTGTCTGATCAAAGGAGATCAACTTTTCTATTACTTTCTTCAATCTTTTGCACAATACCTTTGCTATAATCTTATAATCTATGTTTAATAAGGATATTGGTCTCCAATTATCCAAACATTGTTTGTCCCCCTTCTTATACAATAATGTCAAAATAGCCAGCTTCTGAGATTCGGATAATTCTTGTTTCCGAAAACCTTCATTTACACTTTCGGTTAATAAGGACTTGACATCCTCCCAAAAACACATATAAAACTCAGCTGACAGTCCATCACTACCTGGTGACTTATTATTTTTCATAGTTAAAAGGGCTTCGTGACATTCTTTTTCAGTAATGAGCCCTTCACATAACATTGCCTCTTCATCATTAAGAGCTGGAATTTCAGTTGAGTTTAGATACTCATCACATTCATCGACATCAAATTCTGACTTCTGTGAGTACAGCTCTTTATAATAACAAGATATTTCCTTGAGTATACTTTCTTGATTTGTAACACACTTTCCGTCTCTTTTTATACAGTCTATTTGTTTTTTCTGAGCATTCCTTTTTTCAACTTGAAAGAAATATTTAGTGGATTTTTCACCATTTTCCATCCATTGCTGTCTTGACCTTATAAACGCGCCTTTACATTTTTGTGTTAAGACATTATCATATCTCTTCTGAATTTCTGTTAATTTCCTTATATTTTCCTCAGACGGATTTTCATCAGTCTTCACAAAAAACTCTTCATATTCATTTTGTAAATTTCTCCACATTTCCTCTTTTTCTCTACATTTTTGTTTCGCATACTTAATCGTGTATTCTTTAATTCGTGTTTTGCACATATCCCATCTAACTTGTGCATTCATTTGAATATTTTCCAATCTAAATTTAGCAATTACACGCTTTACATTTTCTTTATAATCATCGTCTTTCAACAAGGAGTTGTTCATCTTCCATACTCCACTTCCTCTCTGATTATGCGAAGTTGTTATTCGTAAGGTGATGGCACAATGATCACACTTTACAACTGGCTTTATTTCTGTTACCTGAACAAAAGGTAAAAGAAAGTTTGATGTTAGCCAATAATCCAATCGCGAAAAAACATTCAGCGTTAATTGACGCCAAGTGTATTGCTTTCTGATTGGAAAAAAATGTCTCCATACATCTATCAGCTGAAATCGCTTAAGTAATTTCTGAAACCAATTCACTTGTTTATATGCATAGGATACGCCACGAGTATCAAGCGAAGGGTTTTGCACGCAATTCCAGTCCCCTCCTAGTATCATTAGGTCACTATTACGTTTCACCTTCTTTAACCATTTGAACAATTTTCTGTAAAACTGTTCTTTTTCGTTACGTTTGGTAGGTGCATAAACATTCACAATAAGATAAAAGAATTCACCACTGTACAGTCGTAATGCTACAACTCTTCCATCAAAATTAGTGTGGCATTCAAGTGGCTTGACAAATTCATTTTTACGAATAAAGATGGCTACACCTTTTGAGTGGTTTGAACCATGATTGAAATAGCAATGGTAACGGCCTTCTACTCTGATAACTGCTTCCAATTCCGGTGTTAGGAATGTTTCTTGTAGCATAACAACATCTGATTTTTGATGATTTATCCACGAAAATATTTTCTTTCTTTTGCACTTATCTCTGATTCCCCGTACATTGAGAGATAAAAGAGATATGCTTTGAGTTTTTGAGCACGTTATATTATGTACTTCTTTCAACTTTCTTTTCGATTCATCATCACCACCGTGGGTTTCATTATCATCATTCATTTGTTTACTTGTTTGTTTTGTATGTTTTTCTATTTTCGTTGACTCCCTCTTTTCCCTCCGGATTTCTTGTCTTTTTTCACTTTTTTCTTTGACTTTGGAGATGTAGGTGTGGCAATTGGTTGATCGTCTTCAGTGCAGGTGTCATCGGAGGAGATGTTATTCGAGTCGTCGCTTGCTTGCTCTCTAGCGCTTTCTCGAGTGGCATCCGTACACTGAGGTGACGCTGTGTGTTTGGGACGCAAGAAGTAGGATATATCCTGCTGGTGTGGGGTCTTCGGGCGTACGCTGGAATCATCGCTTCGCTTGGCATTCAGCGTTGGGCCCGTCTGAACTTGTGAGTTGCTTTTGTTACCACATTCCTGGTTGTTTGTTTGTCTGGAAGAGGAGTCGCGAGCTGTCATCAGGGCATCGTTAATGACATCATTCCATTGTTGCGAAGCATGTGTGTCATTCGCGTCGGTTGCTGCCGCGGTTTGGTCATGTGACTTCGATGGATTCCTCACACTGTCACGTGAGCTGCGATCAGCTGGGAGGCTACGCGACGATGTACTGGGCGTGGCAGTGTTTGTGTTTTCCATGCAGCTTGTGCTTTTGTGGCCAGTTTTGTTGCAGATTTTGCATTTGATACTGTTCGAGCACTGTGACGAATGGTGACCCCTCTCTAAACATCTTGAACATGTTGTCACATGCTCAGGTTGACCATTATGAAACACACGAGCACGAAACAAATTTGCCACCATTAGGGACCGAGGGAGGGGCTGAGATGGCGGATCTATGTAGCACACTCTGTCCCCATTCAAACAGTCAATCAGTACACCATTCACTCTGAGTTTTTGCCGAATGATTTCACCTCTCACTTGACATTTCATTTTTTCTAGAGTAGATTTGATCAGTTCATCACCCACAGACAGAGGGACATCTTTGATCAACACACGTGTTAAGTGTTCATTTTCTGCTTTCGTGTACGGATTTGTGTCATAGACGGGAATTGTAGTACTTCTCAGTAGTAGGCCATTGGTAACAAGGCCTGCTCTAGCTTCATGACTGTTTACATAGACTCTCCATAGAGAACCGATGCGTTGTACACCGGTGACATACTGGCGGTCTACCGAACGAATCAACGCAAGGTACAATTCCTCACCTGTAAGGGTGTTGGTGGCGTCTCGCCGTGGGACATCTCTTGCCTGTATGAAGACTGGCTTCGGTCCCTTGGGTACATACGCTTCGGACGAAGGAGTAGCCATGTCAGAGTACATCTCAAAATATGACAAAATATCCACTGGTATTCATTCAAACAGATGACTACTGTCCACATGTATCACACACGTTGAAACACTTCAATATTTAAAGTTCCGCTAAGAAAACGAATACAACTTTACTTGAATTATCTGGAGCTGCCCGGGTAAACGTCGTAACGCTTTCACGGACATGCGCAAAAAGGCCTGTTTCAAGATGAAACACACTGATTTGCGTTTTGTCTGGGTTAGCTCTAAGATAGTTGGTGGCATAATAGGGGATGAGCATAGTCCAGTGCATTCGTAAGGGAGTCCTCTACTTCTTCGAAGGTGTTCTTTTGAGATGCAATGCACAGGTCATCAGCATAGAGGAAACGTCTAGTGTCTGGTTGAATAGGTTGGTCATTTGTGTAGATATTAAACAAGAGAGGGACTATAGCACACCCCCTGAGAAAGTCCCTTCTCCATCTACTCCTCCTACACCGATATCTGCGAAGAATCTGAGGTATGATAGCATGTTGCAGATCAGCTCTGTGAGTCTAACATCCGAGGTCATCTCATACAGTTTCTTGGCAAAATCCCATACAGTTTCTTGGCAAGGATACGGTGGTTAACTGCGTCGTATGCACCAGTGCACCAGTGATTTTCTGTACTCAAAACCATCCTCGATGAACTGTGTATTAGGTTCAGTAGTTGTCGTGTGCATGATTTTCCCGGTCTGAAATCCGCCTCAATCATCAACGAACGACGTTACGCGGTTTACGAGGAGACGTTCAAACAGCCTGTACATGTGGCAGAGTAGAGATATTGACTCACATCTCTTAGAAATGGCAGGGTCTTTGCCAGGTTTCAGTATAGCAATGACTTTTGCTTTCCTCCACATCTCTGGGATCTTGTTGGACCTTACACATTTGTTGACCATATCAAGAAGCCGTTTGCGTGCACCTGGTCCGAAGTGTTTAATCTGTCCCGTAAGAACATCATCAAGACCCGCAGCCTTGTTGTTTTTCAGTTTTCATTGCAAATTCAAATTCACTCATTGTGAACGGTCTTGTGAAATCTGTGGCGTCTTGTAGGGATGCATTATAGCAGCTCTAGGAAGCCTAGCCCTCTGAAGACGGTGATTTGGATTCCCCCGACTATTCAAAATGAGTTGGTGGGCAACCTGATCAGCGGTGACTTGCGATTTTGGCTGTGGCTCCATGTTGTCATTTCCTAGGATGCGGATGGTCTTCCAGGCTTTTCTACTACTATGAGTCATATTTTTACTTTCAATGCGCTGTTGTCACCTATTCCGCCTTTCTAATAAGCTACGGTTTCACCGAGCTCAGTGGTGTCATTACTAAAAGGGTCATCCTCAAAACGCAAGATGTAATAATCATAATGGCTTAGAGTCACCGGTCCAGCCCTATGGGTTTACCTTGTGCGGCAGCCACAGGGAACATTATGGCACGACGATGATTTAACTGATTTTTCAAAAGCATCATAGTTGTCAGGAGTAGCGGGAAGATCCAGAATAGCAGAATCTAGTGTTGTGTTGGGATCGGTTAATATTTTGAGAGGTACACAGTAAGAATGAATTGCGACACAGTTCAATTAATTTCCAAGAGCACTTTATTGGAGAGGCGTTTTGGAGTGATCCTCTCTCTTAGAGCTTCCGAATCCAAGTTCTGTTCTCTGCATGTTATACACCTTGTAATTCGCTTCATACATTCAATCATGAGGATTACACATTGGTTACTGGTTCAATACACAGTTGTATGGGTGAATGGGGGTGGAGTCTTCATGTTTAAGAGGGGTTTTAATTGGGCAAAACTTTGGTTGTTACAGGAACAAAGGCGGGACTAATTTTATAAAGGAGGTGGTATTCTTGGTTTTGGGTTCGTACAACAATTCTAAGTAATCAATAGGGGAAGGGCAGGATTTTTGGGTTAGATGGTCGTAAATTAGATGGGGCTAGATGTACTCAAGGGATGATGAAGGTCGGTGACTCACTGGATGAGGTGGAGAGTGTTGGTTGGGGTCATTGACTGGTGGAGGTGAACTGGTATATGGAAAGGGGTAGTGATAACTTTGTGTATCATTACACAACACTAGGTCACCAGCAAAGCCCTTCCAGTCGGCTTTCTTGATATTGAAACGTAGCTTGAAGTGAACAGCATGAGGAGAGATGACTGCAATAATCGTGGGACCCATAAGTCAATGTTGTGTGTGGGGAATTGGATCCAGGACAATCTTCTCGCATTGATTGGCAACATTATGGGATGTGAAAATCAGGTCTGGGTTGTACCCCCGCCTCAATCGTGAGCTGTTGAAAGAAGGAGGGAGCTTAGCATCATGAATGAGAGACAGTTGGTTGGAGTCTGCCCAGCTCTCGACTTGCTCACCATCTTCATTAGTTTCAGCATAACCCCAATTGAAATGGTGGCTGTTAAAGTCTCCGATGACAACATTGATGCGACTGCTGGTGACATCAGGGGGAATGACAAATATGATGGAAGGAGGTTTATACACCAAAGTGGCAGAAAGTCCCTTGGTGTTGACGGTAATGGCTTCAATGTCATCCTTATCAGAAATAGATATCTTGTCGGCAGACAGCCCATTGGGAAAGAAGACGGCACTTCCATACTGGTCATGCGGCCTCTCGGTAATAAGGGTCATACCTGAGATGCGAGGAAGTACAGAGGATATCACACTTATGCTTGGTGCACAGATCCACCAGAAGATCTTGCTTGACGTCAGTCAGTCCTTCGAAGTTCGATGATTTCATACTCAAGGTCGGCCCTGACAAGGGCCCGTGCTTGCGACCTCGGCAGTTCTAAGATCTTATTGAGTCAAGATAATGATGCCGGATAACGTTGATAGCGTTGAGTGGTTGAACTAATCGCAAGTGAAAACACCTGAAAGGGACCGCGACGTAATTCCCCTATTAAATACTAATGATCATTTTAATTAACCCGTTGAGGACGGTTTGATTTGGGCTACAACACGCATCTACTCGTAATGATAACGATTATATCAATAACATCATTAATCTTAAATCATCATCATTGTCATTGATGTACAACGTATTATCAATAGTGTTTTGCTATGTTTGGCAAAAAACAAAGATATATGGGGTGCAGAGGGGCAACTTATCCCGACTGCTGAAAAGTGTACTCGGCGGTCTTTTGTCTGTCTCGTTCGGGAACAGAGCAGACAATGAAAAGAAAGAGTAGCTTGTTTTGTTTGTTCTTTTTTTTTTGCAAGCGTTCAAATGGACAGAAAAAAATCCCGCCATTTTTTTTTTTGGCGTGTCACAGTACGCACGATGTTGTTGTTGATATAAACTTTCAGGATTAGTTATGTTCAGACGACAAGCCATAACCTCGAATTTAGGAAACCTCGAGGTTGAGCTCTTGCCCCCTAACTTCGACGTGCGTCCACACGACGAATCTTAACCTCGAGGTTAAATTCCTGCCCCTTTGAGTGCGTTGATTTTTGTGTCCACACGGTGCTTAACTACGAGTGGGGACCCCCGCGGCTCGTGGTTAGAGCGCTTACCATAAGATTTCTCGTGGCTCTTAACATGGAGCTAACCTCGAGGTTAGCTAACTACGAGTGCGTCTTCACGGTCCCTAACTACAAGCTTAACCTCGAGGTTTCCTAACCTCGAAGTTAAGGCTTTTCGTCTGAACCTAACTACTATTTGGTCCACATATTGAAAACTTTCGGTCATCTGCGAAGCCGCGCTTCCGCGCGAACGCTACAACACGTAAAACGGGTAAAAAGTCGACGCATTTTCCCACAAAATCTGCCATAACTTTTAAGATATTAAAGAAGCAAACTTGGGGCGCCCGGATTCTGAAAGTGGACACTTTAGGGATTATTTATGTGTATATATCTTTACTGTAACATTTGTAGCAGTGACGCAAATTTGATCAGAAAAGTACCTTATGAGTAGAATTGTCTATGGCGAACAGTCGAAATTTGACGAATTTGAGCATATTTTGCCGTCTTGCAATTCTTCCAGACGGGATATCTCGAGAACGGAAGGTCGCACAAACTTGGGGCGCACGGTTTCAGAAAGTAGAGATTCTGCCTATTTTTGTGATATAAGAATCTTGTCCATTGGCTGAGCAGTCCTGACGCAAATTTGCAGTAAAACTAGACTACCCATTCACAATTGCTGTCATAGGGAACGTGTACAATCCATACAGAACTATCACGTGACGAGACTACCAACGAAAATTTGAGCCGTTGACCTTCACTGTCTGCCGTCGTCAGCAGTGTGAATTCCTGTGATTTCAAGCTTTTGTTTCTCGCCAAATATCATTTTCAACGCAATATCCAGATACAGTTGTATGTGAGACATTATCTAGATACGTAGCGGCCTTATTAACAACATAACTGTTAAGTTTGGGAGCAAAAACAACCAAATACATTCCACATTCCGTCTCATTTTTCGATGACGGCTCTAGTCGGACTGGTGCATTTCCTTCGGAGGTGGTAATGATGTAAGTAGTTGCAACGGTCGCTTGCCACCTGCTGTCTGCAATCGGGCGCTTATATACACGTGTTGTACGCAGGTAATCAACTGAAATAATGTTGTAAAGGAATGACAAGGTCATAGATTATATCATATCAACTGTAGATTTAACCCGATTTCTGTCGCCAACACACGTACGCGTGAAATTATGTGAACTTGATGTCCCTCCACGCACGGTGCTGCAGGCCACCCCCATTATAGTGTCGACTAGCCATGCGCCCCACACGCACTCACTTTCGCCAGCGTCTGCTACCTCGGATTTTCTGCGTGAATTAGGGTGAAAGTTTTCAATATGCAAATCACACAGTATCAGCTGGGAGAATTATCGGGAAAATTCAGAAATAAGCACAAGGTTGCTTGGGATTTGCATCGCGATGCTGATTGCGACTATTGGTGGGATTTTGTGTTCACACGGGCAAACAATTTCAAGATTTGTAATCCGCTAATGGTTGTAACTAGTGCCAACATGTAAATCCCACTAAAGAGCATGGAACAACAAACACGTAATCAAAAACAAGAAAAGCAACAACAACCGAAAGAAGGAACAAAATGCTAAATAAAGTACCCATTACACCTTATTGAGTGTTATGCAAAGGCCAAATCATTTGAATTGCCATTTCGACGCGATTTCTGTGGAATCTACTACGAATAATCGCAAAAATAATAGAAAGCCCTATTCCCTATTTCAGAGGGACTCTTTCGCATTTGTCTCGCCTTTCAGCTTTTTGTTGTTGTTTGCCGAGTTTTTTGTTCGTGTTCTAAGACAACGCATTAATTGGTAAAATGACGAAAGAGTAATAGTACAGAGATTAACACGCACGATTGAGCAAACCCTTATCAAATAATGACCTGCTCTGAATATATTATCTTACCTTTTATTTTAGCAGCATTCCATTTGAGCCACGTGACGTCATCAGCTCGAGAGAAAATAACTTTTAATCCGACTGACTCAAACATTTTCAAAAAATCGTCTGCGCAAATCCAGTCGGTGTGTTCATGTTCATAGTCCTAGAGAAAGACAGAATTCAGTGAGAAAATGGAAATGTATGTTCGAGATTAAAAAATCACATAGCGAATACGTTTATTCAAATTCAGTTCAAGACCCTTTGAACTTCTTGTCAAACGTATATTGAGTAGTTTTGACGGATGTTGTACATACTGAATATATGTTTTTTGTACCTAATTTGTCTAACCCGTTCCTTTCCCGTCCTAACCCGTTCGGAGTACTCTTGATATCATGTGAGAGGTTTTGAATAATTCACACAAAGAACACACATTTTAATTAGAATAGTGGTGTACTATTGGCTACATCGAATGAAATCTAAAATGCCTGTCCTAACAATGATTGTTGAGACTGTTTTGCTTATGCTGAGAAATATGTGGTAGAAGCTGGCCGTTCCCCTACGGAACAGTCATAGTGTTGCCACATTAGTAAAACACACTGTGATTTACAGTGTAAAACACAGTGTGATATGTCACACTCTGGTTACCTATGACTGTATGAAATTGGGACATGTGGTCATGCTGTGTTATTATCACACTGGGGAACACGGTGGATACCGTGGTAGGTAACAGAGTATGTCAACCTAAGGCATCCCATATTGTGTTATCTACCACAGTCTTCACTCTGTGATACATGTATAAACCACAATCGGAAAAAAAAAAATGGACGATCAATAGCCATATACATGCATACCAGAATTTACCTAATAGGCGAGCGATGAATTCCAGGACAAACATGTCCCTACTCTAACCAGTCCTTCTCCTAATGAATAATCTCAAACAACTAATACGGTGTACTACCATCCTAGTCCTAAATTGATCCATGATAGTCATCCTTTTCCTAGTTAGTCATCGGATGTATCCGTACACACACATACTATTATATCTATCTCTCTCTCTCTCTCTCTATATATATATATACATATCAATATATGTATATATATATAATTATATATATAATTATATATATAATTATATATATATATATATATATATATTAATATACAGTGTATATCGATAGGCCATATATTCGTAATAAATTAAGGCATGAAATTAATAGACAATACTCTATTATCAAGAAATGAAACTACACTTTCATGACAAAATTTATGACACTTGGAATATCATAACATAATTACACAATCTTTAATAAAGTTCGAAGTAAGTCTCATCATAAATACTCTAATTTGGAATTCTTTCCTGTATTTTCTAAATTTTTTACTGCTTTCTATGAATATTCATCAGCTATGTAAGAATCTGTGCCACAGGGTTACCACAGGGTTACCACAGGAGTACTACAAGAATACCACAGAAATACTACATGAAGTATAACATACTGTACCTCAGCACTCCCACTTTATAGGTAATACTGTAGGAGTTTAGGCCAGGTTAAATACTGCTTAAATCAATTTTTATAATTCACATCATAGCTCATCGATCAATTACATTTTGGAATATGTTTGTTCGTTTTTTTATTATTCCAGTAATACTGCTGCGTGATACTCCTGTGAGGTCTGCTGTGTGGTACATTGTATGTCTAGCGATAGTCGTATAGTATATAAAGAAAAAACAAACAACCACAAGAACACCCAAGATACCAAGACAATATTTTTCGGTGATACTTCCTTCCGTATTTTGTGCGGTTTTGCCTTATTGTGTTATTGCTGTGTGGTATTAAGTAATTGCTATGAGCTACTGCCTCGTGATATACTGTACTATGTGGTTTGGCTTCTTTTTCTTTTTCTTCTTCTTCTTCTGATGATGATGAAGTCTGCCTCTTTTAATAGGCTGAAGATTCTTGCAGACTGTGCTATTTACATTATAATACAGTTTATTTCAGATATTTACAAGCACGTAACAAACAGTGTATGCATATGTTTTTTTTTTCATGTCTTTATAAGATAATATTCGGTTGAATTTTGAAAACATACCGTGAGATACGGCCCCCATTTCGGGTGAGCTCGCAACCACGTATCGCCCGTCTCTCCGTATTTACAACTCTTGCTGGTTATTTGGCTCTGGAGGTTAAACCAGAGGAGGAACCGCCCTCCTGGTTTCAGGCAGCGGAAAACATTCTCCAGAACTCTTTGCTGATCTTTGCACCAGTGCAGCACGCAAATGGAGATGATCTTGTCGAATTTCTCCTCCCATCCCTGACCGAAGGAATGTGCGTCAGCGACGACAAAGTCGACATTTGGGGCTGCGTGTTTCTGGTTGGCCACAGAAATCATACCTGGAGATAGGTCGATTCCTTCGGGATGAGGAAGATACAAAGGAACATAGATAATGCGTCAACCACACAGCCGGCGCCACGTTTTCAAAAGTGTATGTATGTGTGTGTCAACGGCGTAAATCCGTACTGAGGAGTGGGGGGGGGGGGGGATGATCGGATAGTCACCATCACCACGATTACAAGCCCATAAGCGGACCGACGCAGCCTTTGGGGGGGGGGGGGGGGGGGCTTAGTGAAGCTTGGTGTCCCCCCCCCCACATACACACACACACACACACACACACTTTTTTTTTCTTTGTGCTCGTCAGCCGACTTTCGGCGGAAAATCAGACCTTAAAGTACGAAGACTTTTTGTTTTTTGAAATACCTGTGCGAGGGAGCGGTGCATGTTCTTGCGCGTTTTGTCGACTGGAAGATTATTATTAAACAATTTAGCTATAAAATGGTATCATAAATAAACTTCTTGTATTAATTCTTACACTGAATATCATCAGGAGAATGGCATAACGATTAAATGCGAACGAGTGGAGCAAGCGAGCTTGAAAATTTTGACATTTTACAGTCCCAAAACTGCCGTTTGTAGGTACATTTTTTCGCTTTGGAAATTAAGGGGGGGGGGGCGCATCGGGCGCAACTGCTGACAATTACTGGCAGCAACATCGGGAGAATGGCATAATGATTAAAATCAAATGCGAGCGAGCAAAGCCAGCGAGCTTGAAAATTTTGACATTTTACAGTCCATAAACTGCCGTTTGTATACAGCTATATGTTTTCGCTTTGGAAATTAAGAGGGGGGGGGGGTGCACCTGGCGCAACTGCTGGCAATTACTGGCAGCAACATCAGGATAATGGCATAACGATTAAATGCGAGCGAGCGGAGCGAGAGAGGTTGAAAATTTGGACATTTTACAGTCCCAAAACTGCCGTTTGTAGCTATATTTTTTCGCTTTGGAAATTAAGGGGGAGGGGGGCGCACCGGGCGCAACTGCTGACAATTACTGGCAGCAACATCAGAAGAATGGCATAACGGTTAAATGCGAGCGAGCGAAGAGAGCGAGCTAGAAAATTTTGACATTTTACAGTCCATAAACTGCCGTTTATATACAGCTATATGATTTCGCTTTGGAAAGGGGGCGCACCTGGCGCAACTGCTGACAATTACTGGCAGCAACATCAGGAGAATGGCATAACGATTAAATGCGAGGGAGCGGAGCGAGAGAGCTTGAAAAATTTGACATTATTACAGTCCGAAAACTGCCGTTTGTAGCTATTTTTTTTTTTTTTTTGGTATATTTTTTCGCTTTGGAAATTAAGGGGGGGGGGCGCACCGGGCGCAATTACTGACAATTACTTTCAGCAACATCAGGAGAATGGCATAACGATTAAATGCGAGTGAGCGGAGCGAGAGAGCATGGAAAATTTGACATTATTACAGTCCAAAAACTGCCGTTTGTAGCTATATGTTTTCGCTTTGGAAATTAAGGGGGGGGGGGGTGCACCGGGCGCAACTGCTGACAATTACTTTCAGCAACATCAGGAGAATGGCATAACGATTAAAATCAAATGCGAGCGAGCGAAGCGAGCGAGCTTGACAATTTTGACATTTTACAGTCCATAAACTGCCGTTTGTATATAGCTATATGTTTTCGCTATGGAAATTAAAAGGGGGGGGGGCGCACCTGGCGCAACTGCTGTCAATTACTGGCAGCAACATCGGGAGAATGGCATAACGATTAAATGCGAGCGAGCGGAGCGAGAGAGGTTGAAAATTTGGACATTTTACAGTCCCCAAACTGCCGTTTGTAGCTATATTTTTTCGCTTTGGAAATTAAGGGGGGCGCACCGGTCGCAACTGCTGACAATTACTGGCAGCAACAGCGGGAGAATGGCATAACGATTAAAATCAAATGCAAGCGAGCGAAGCGAGCGAGCTTGAAAATTTTGACATATTACAGTCCATAAACTGCCGTTTGTATAGCTATATGTTTTCGCTTTAGAAATTGAGAGGGGGGGGGGCGCCTGGCGCAACTGCTGTCAATTACTGGCAGCAACATCAGGAGAATGGCATAAGGATATTTAATGCGAGCGAGCGGACCGAGCGAGCTTGAAAATTTGGACATTTTACAGTCCCAAAACTGCCGTTTGTAGCTATATTTTTTCGCTTGGAAATTAAGAGGGGGGGGGGGGGGCGCCCGGTGCGCCCCCCTGGAACCGCCACTGGTAGTCAAGGGTGTCGGTTCATGTTCATGATTGGGGGAGGTATGACCAGCGAGGGGGCGTCGAAGTGACCAAGCGGCGAAGCTGGGGAAGGATGTCCAAAATCTGCACTTTAGAGCATCCCCTATTGTTTGTGTTTGTTTGTGTGTGTGTTTTATATACATGAAAAAGTTAGGAAAGAACCCAGGTCAAGTCTAATTATTGGAAATGCAAGGCATTTAAATATGGACTAGTATATATGTAACGCAACACTGCAAAATCAATGATCTAGCTTTGATATAATGAAGCGTAAAGTACAAATGTATACATTCTACATCACTTTGCGCAACATTGCAGCGACTCTTTGCCGTTCGGATGTTCTGAGTACACTGCGCACATCCTGCTTATATTCAGAATGCCAACCAGGAATCACGCTGAATCACAATCTTTTGTCGGCTCCGGGCTCTTCGAACAATGTTTCACACTATATACCTCTTTATGGTTAAAAGAAATCTTAGAAAAATATCTTATTTCTTGATCACCCTTTCATGTCGATTTCGAAAGCAGTTTACTAACCCTTGAATTACCATTTTCTTTTTACCGGCGGATCTGGGGGGGGGGGGGGGGGGGGTCACGTGCTCCCCGTGCGCCCCCCCCCCCATCCTCCCCATCCTCCCCCCGTAGTTACCCCACTGGATGAAATATTAGGAAAATCGTTGAGTCTCAAAAGTGTACAAAGTCTATGGAAAGGGATCCAGTAGCGGAGCTTTTGCATGTTTATGATTGCAATTCAACGATTTGGTGCATAGTTCTGGCGGTACTTGTCCAATTTTCCATAGAGACATTTCGAGATTTGTCTTCATCTCGGGAATTGCTTGTAGGACAAATGCTTTGTCTGCCCTAACACTACCGTAGGGGCGGGGCAAATGCCCCTTTGCACCTCCCCCCATAGATTCCATCCCTGGGTATGCCCATAGATGTATCCTGACTGATTCATCAGAGCCATCATTGTTTCAGGAATGATTCAGAAAATGGAGGGGGTTCAAATGGCGATACAGTTTTTGTTATTGTTTATTGTTTGTTTTCGTACATAACTTGCAGATGGTCCCGAGTTGCTCACGCCATAGCATGTTACATGTAGGCCTACACTATTTAACGTTGTCAACGTCTGGACCATATACCTTATGTAGATATTACTTTCTTCGCGAGCGAGCTAAGCGAGCGAGCGCTTGAGAAAGTATACATTATCCTACAAGATAGAATACTGTTCAGCTCTGTTACCTGTCTGAAGGCGGGCGTACTACGGACGTCATGCAATATGCCAAAATTGATACAATCAAATTTCTGCTTCATCCATTTTTTCCTCAAATTTCAGGGGGGGGGGGATGATTGTACAGGCCATCCCCCCTCCTCCATTTGGGGGGGGGGGGAATTCATCCCCCCATCCCCCCGGGATTTTAATTACGCCAATGGTACGTGTGTGTGTGTGTGTGTCGGGGGGGGGGGGGGTGTGCAGTTTATAATTCTAGTGCCACATCCGGGTATCATCAGCTAACAAGCCAAAACAAACAAACAAACAGACAAACAGAACAAAACAAAACAAAACAAAAAACAATGTATTTATACATTGTTATTGTACGTCCCATGCTAATAGGAAAAGGCTTTAGGTAACCTCTCACAAAGAAAGAAAAATCAAACAAACAAAAACGAAAAACAAACTGCACACAGATTCGTGTACAGTGAGATGAAGTGAATATTCCGATTTGTTGTGAGCAGTGGGGGCAAGGGTAACGTAGAGGGTAGATTAAATTTCAATAATTTAAAGTGGCAAATCACAGAGGAACACTGTAAAACGCTAAAATACGGTGATAATAATCCATGCAACTTTATTTGGGTGCACGTCACGAGACCGACACCCACGAGTCATACAGCCCACAAGTCACACAGCTCACAAGTCATACAGCGCACAAGTCATACAGCCCACCAGTTATACAGCCCACGAGTTCGACACTGAGTAAATTAAGCCCATGAGTTCGACATCAAGTAAAATAAGCCCACGAGTTATACAGCCCATGAGTTCGACATTACGCACAAAAGGCTCACCAGACCGACACTATAAGCAAAGAAAGCCCACGAGACCGACACTACACAATTAAGGCTCACGAGACCGACACTAGGCAAAAGAGGTTCACGAGACCGACACGAGGCAAAGAAGGCCCACGAGACCGACAGGATGAACAGCGCCACCTATAGGCCAATAAACTGTATAGGGTGTCCAGATAATGGCATAAAGAAGGTATAAGAGATAGAAAAGGAGAGTTGCTATGGTATTACCCCGTCAATTGCCCTCCCTCACCCCCTGAACGGTTGTGTTTGAGTATGTGAGTGTTTGTGAAAAATATAAACAAAATTCAGTCAAGTGCATGAGATGTTTCAACATTACTTTCGAAAATGCCAAAACACCCTCGTTTCCCTATCTGCAAGGCCCATACCGGTATACCTACTTAGAAAAAAAAAATAATAAAATGATGTGGACATTCAGATCAACCAACTAGAAAAAATACCCAGGTATGAAATGAAGTTTACCACAAGAAAATTATTCACAAAATGGTCAATGTTGTAGTGCACACGTGCTTTATATGATATGGGGGGGGGGGCGGGGGGGGGGGGGGGGCTAGTCATCTGCAAAGGTGTTGAAATAATAAAAAATCACACAAAATCATGTAATTGTCAATTAAGCCAGCGTTAAGAATTCGGAAAAAGAAGATGGGATCCATTAAAGTGACTTCCCTATTTCATGAAAAACGTACTGCTTTGAGAAGAATAATGTTACGAACACAAGCTGCTGAAATCGAGGCGAATCGCTGCGATAAAGAAAAAAAAAATCCGTTGAATTTCATACATTAAAGTTAAAGAGAAAATTACAAATCTATATTATTGAACTCTAAGCAGGCGGGTAAAAACAGGCAGAAAGGATATTTAATAAGGCCTACTTGTGAAGTTGTGAAGCGAGAAAGAAAAGGGTGACAAAACTTAGATCCTGTCTACCATCTAAGTAGCAATTAGGAAAGCCTATTAAATATAGCATGATGGCATCTAACAATAAATCATTCATTGTTCTTGTCCTCTATCTCTTTTTCATTCTTCTTTTTTTTTTGGGGGGGGGGGTCCTATGAAGAGGACAATTCTACATAAAAAAGAAAAAATGGTAACAATGTCGCCCCCCGTAGCGTGACAAAACTGTCCCCTAAAAGCTACACGTGTAGAAATACATAATCAATGCCGTTGATATGTAGATGGTGCTGTTATATAGTAACAATCTTTCGTTGGACAGCGTAACGAATTTGCACCCGCAAGTATGTAATTTTCCCCTTAATGAAACACCCTGTACAGGTACATATTTGTAATTGACATGTAGATGGCGCTGTTCATCCTGTCGGTCTCGTGAGCCTTCTTTGCCTAGTGTCGGTCTCGTGGGCTTTCTTTGCCTAGTGTCGGTCTCGTGAACCTTCTTTGCCTAGTGTCGGTCTGATGGGCTTTCTTTGCCTAGTGTCGGTCTCGTGAGCCTCTTTTGCATACTGTCGGTCTCGTGAGCCTTAATTGTGTAGTGTCGGTCTCGTGGGCTCTATTCGGTCTCGTGAGCCTTTTTGTGTCTAGCGTCGAACTCATGGGCTGTAAGACTCGTGAGCAGTATAACTCATGGGCTGTATGACTCATGGACCTATTTTTGATGTCGGTCTCGTGGACCGCATGACTCGTGGGTGTCGGTCTCATGGGATGACCCCCTTTATTTATTCATTATTCATTTTTCCATTTATTTTTCTAAACCTTATAGACCAGGAGCTGGCTGCTGGTCAATTTACCCCACCAAGCCCAAAAGGTTTGACCCCTCAGAGTTGCTGGGACCACCCCCCTCATTGAAAAAATGGGCGTCAGCCTGGTCCCTGAGGGCGGGTTCGGCCCCCAGGGACCCCCCGAAAAGGCCCTCCGGCGGGTGTAATTTACCCCATGGAGCCCATGGACCAAACTTGGCCTAAATGAATGTCCTATGGGTGTACATAATCAAAATATAAAAACTGACAAAATATCTGGTTGGGAAAGGGGTTGCCAGACCGCTTGTTTGCAGGTACAAAACCTCGTTTTTGGTCACGGAGTCTGCGCCAAGACTACACTGTCCCATAGGCCCTGTACTGTAGCGACTCCCAACAGTCCGAGGGACAGTGCCAGTTAGTGCATGTAGTAGTCTTGGCGCAGACTCCTTAACGCTCAACAAGGGTTTGTGCCTGCAAACTACCCGTTAAACCCTGGGACCCAGGGTAGTTTGCATCCAGAAATTCACCACACACACACACACACACACACACGCACATGTCATACGCACACACACACACACATACGTTCACACATGACTCCATGTGTACTATACCGTAACACAAAACATCTTCACTGGTTTCTCCATACAGCCATAATACCTTTATGTCTGACCTATAAAGATGTTCATACCTTTTGAATTTTTTTTTATGGATACTCTCAATACACCTTTAAGCAGGAGCAGTGAAGAGATTTTGAAATTTGAGTGCAATTGTATGGTGTTTCACTGGCCACACAACCTGCTTACCCTTTATAATGTATCCACCTTATGTGACAAAAAATAAACATAATATTATGATACATATACATTTTTGGAAAATGCTGAAATAGGCCCTTTGTTGTGAGTAGACATCAGTTATATAATAGATCAAATCATGCATCATACTGGCTGATAGACCAATATGTTTGATATTTGTATGAAACTAATTCATTCCAAATACTGGTCAGTTCAGGAATCATAGATTGTGACTGAAACATGTGCAATGCTATTTGGCCTACAGTATACTTATCAATAATGTAGGCTTTAGTCTACCATAGAGTGTGATGCATGACTTCATGTGTAATTGCCATGGTTTTGAAAGACAACTAAATCATAAACATTAACTACATTGTTCTGTATATGGTATGTGACACCCTGAAAGTGCAATATCTTTCCTGAGGAGTTGACAAAAATTCTGATATAAAAGAGAACACAAGAACACAACATGTAAATGCTCTCAATGTGCATGCTATTGTTAAAGAAAGAAATTAAGCTAGCATAACTTTCAGCTGGTAATTTCATGTTTCAATGCTGTGTGTATATGTCCAGGGTTAATGACAATCACACTATGATGTGCTGTTTGCAGTATATGTGACACCATAGGTTGAATTTTGTTTGTGTTGGGCTGGGGAACTGCAGATGAAGTATCTCCAGAAATAAGGAGTTGACAAAAGTATATAAAAAGAGAGCTATTTCAGTAAGCTGATGATTTCATGTTTTAACTTGGTTTGTAGGCCTACTGGCCACTGTCAATGGCAGTGTTTGCAGTATGTGCACCATTTGTGTGGGTATGGGAACTATCACAAATAAAAAAGTATACAATATATCTCCAGAAATAAGAAGTTGACCACAAAAAAAGTGCTGAAGAAATAGGGAGAACACAAGATCAAAGTAAATGCTCTTAGCCTGGTTATTTTCATTACAGAAAGTTAGCATTCTATTATGAAGCTTGTTATTTGATGTTTCAAGGAAGTTCAGCAATACACATGTATATAATCTATATAGAACCAAGGAGGTACTAGGCAACTAGTACCTCCTTGATAGAACACCATAATCATGTTTATTACTCTTATTGATATGCAGATATTTGTCCAAAACTATGAGGTCACATGCACTACTGAGTATGAAATTCGATAGATATCATTTCCAAAACCATTAAGCTCCATTTCTTAATGTAATGTTGCAGTTATTCTGATTTGGAATTCATTAGAGTCAAATAAAGGAAATGTTGCCATGGATGCTGTAATCTTTGCCTATTTCATGCATTGTAGGGTGGTTTATATCAGCCAAATACACACAAATATACACAACAAGTTTTTAGTTTGAGGTTTTCAAAAGAATCTTATATTATGAGGATTGAGACTTGTTATTTGTATTCAAAAGAGGATATCAAGCAGGAGAAAAGAAAGTAATCCAAGCTAAATCCGACTTCCTCTTGTTGACATAAATTTTATTAAAGGTATGTTTAATGCACTGTTGATGAAAAATCAATGTTTACTTAAATCTGGCAACTGATTGACAAATTGCCCTATAGGACATCGACGTGAATAAGCACTGAATTGATCAGTGTTTTAGTAGTAACCATGATAAAAAATCATGGGTGTACATACTCGAGCAGGATTCGAACCCACGACCTCCTAATCACCGGACAGGCGTCATCTCCACTAGACCACCGAGCTTTCGCCCGACTTCGAATCCTGCTCGAGTATGTACGCCCATGATTTTTTTATCATGGTTACTACTAAAACACTGATCAATTCAGTGCTTATTCACGTCGATGTAGGGCAATTTGTCAATCAGTTGCCATGAAAACATCTCAACGGAAAAATAAATAAATTTGAATAACAAAAGCAGTACCCGCTGCATGCTATAAGGATTAGAACCAACACTTGCTGTCGGGCGAAAGCTCGGTGGTCTAGTGGAGATGACGCCTGTCCGGTGATCAGGAGGTCGTGGGTTCGAATCCTGCTCGAGTATGTACGCCCATGATTTTTTATCATGGTTACTACTAAAACACTGATCAATTCAGTGCTTATTCACGTCGATGTAGGGCAATTTGTCAATCAGTTGCCATGAAAACATCTCGACGGAAAAATAATAAATTTGAATTACTTAAATCTGTTATACAAATGGCCTTTAGTGCTGTTGTGGTTGGTCTGAAACTGAAGTCTACTCGCAACAAAGGTTTTATTTCAGCACTTTCTGAAAAGCTCTATTTGTGTCTCATAAGGTGAATACATCATACAGAATAAGTAGGCTGGGTGGCCAGTAAACATACTACAACTTCACACAAATTTCAAAATTCTTCAGCGTTCCTTATAGGTGTATTGATAGTATCCATGTAAAACATTCAAAAGGTATGAACATCTTATAGGCCTGACATTTATTATGTGCAAGATATAATGTCTGTGTTAATAGTATTGAGAAAGCTAAGTAACATGTTTGGTATTATGGTATATACATAGAGTCATGTGTGTGTGTGTGTGTATGTGTGTGTGCGTGTGTGTGTGTGTGCGTGTGTGTGTGTGTGTGGTGAATTTCTGGATGCAAACTTCCCTGGGCCCCAGGGTTTAACGGGTAGTTTGCAGGCACAAACCCTTGTTGAGCGTTAAGGAGTCTGCGCCAAGACTACTACATGCACTAACTGGCACTGTCCCTCGAACTGTTGGGAGAGGCTACAGTACAGGGCCTATGGGACAGTGTAGTCTTGGCGCAGACTCTGTGACCAAAAACGAGGTTTTGTACCTGCAAACAAAGCGGTCTGGCAACCCCTTTCCCAACCAGATATTTTGTCAGTTTTTATATTTTGATTATGTACACCCATAGGACATTCATTTAGGCCAAGTTTGGTCCATGGGCTCCATGGGGTAAATTACACCCGCCGGAGCGCCTTTTCGGGGGGTCCCTGGGGGCCGAACCCGCCCTCAGTGACCAGGCTGACGCCCATTTTTTCAATGAGGGGGGTGGTCCCAGCAACTCTAAGGGGTCAAACCTTTTGGGCTTGGTGGGGTAAATTGACCAGCAGCCAGCTCCTGGTCTATTAGAAACCAAAGAGTGCAATCGATGCCCGAGACAGAGTACAATATAGAGTCAAAATGTTTAGCACGTAATACGACGTGCACATACCTGTGACGGATTTGACACGTGTTGCGATCTCCCCGCACGCCGTCCCCGTTCCGCAGCCGACGTCGAGCACCTCGTCGCTGGGGCTGAAGTCGAAATCTTTGAACACGTGCTTCCTCATATCACTCTGAATACCGCCATTCTCGCTGGCTTCCAGGTACGTGTGGGCACCGGCGGCATCCCAAGAATTCATTGCGACTTGTGAAGAGTGGACCACCTTCTCTTTCGAACGAAGTTACTTCAAATTTAGTAACACGGACACCCACGTAAGTTGGCTCCTTATTCAGCTCCTTTTCAGCTACTTATTCACCTACTTTCTATTTCTTTATTGTTATTTATGCAGATCGTGATGCGCCGTCCTCAAACCGACTGTCGTAAATGTCGAAAAATATATCAGATTTCAATCAACTTCCGAGGGAACTATCCTGATTAATCCGGAGTGCAGTGAACGGGATGGATGGTGAGGCGATGATGACTGAAGTGGTGGCAGCGCACGCGGCTGATATACTTATAATTACCACGCTGTGTGTTCAAGAGATAAAAGCTCACTGCGCATCGTGACCCTTTCATGTCATGGAATAATGATAATAATATAATGTTCTTATATAGCGCGATTCAACACAAAGGTTCTCAAACTGCTTTACGTGCATACATACATACATATAGACCGGGGGCCCAGAGCATTTATTCAGCTGAAAAGGGTCACACTTTTTGATGGTCTCATCATGTAAGGATGTGGCCAAGGGTCAATAAAATGAATTGCTGGCAAGTCACATCCTGTACCGTAAGCCTAGGGACCACAAAAAGGGACCCCGAAAAATGGATTTATTCAGCCGAAGGGGGTCACGGACAAAAGTTGGTGGATATTGTTCCTTTGGGTGTACTTATCATGAAAACAGCAATGCCAGCTATTTTATCCTGTACGGGGCCCCAGACAGTAGCCCCAAAGGGCCCCAGAAATATGGTGTTATTCAGCTGAAAAGGGTCACGGCTAATTTCTTTTGCAATGGAAGTAGTTCCCATCAGAGATATCCAAAACACCAATGCCAGCTATTTTATCCTGTACGGGGCCCTAGACAGTAGCCCCAAAGGGCCCCACCCCCCATAGGCCTACGTACAAACACACACAAACATTGATTTTATTCAATTAAAAAGAGTCACGGCTATTTTCTTTTGAAATGGAAGGAGTACCAATCAGAGATATCCAAAACACCAACTTCCAGCTATTTCATCCTGCACGGGGCCCCAGACAGTAGCCCCAAAGTGCCCCACCCCCTATAAGCCCTACGTACAAACACACACACACACACACACACATTGACTTTATTCAGCTGATAAGAGTAACGGCTAATTTCATTTGCAATGGAAGTAGTACCCATCAGAGACATACAAAACACCAAAGCCAGTTATTTTGTCCTGTGCGGGGCCCCCAGACAGTAGCCCCAAAGTGCCCCCCCCCCCCCAACACACATACTCACACAATAGTTTCATTCAGCTGAAAAGGGGTCACGGCTAATTTCTTTTGCAATGGAATTAGTACCCATCAGAGAAATACCAAATCCAGTTATTTTATCCTGCATGGGGCCCCACACAGTAGCTTCAGACAGTAGCCCCAAATTGCCCCCTTACCCCCTCCCCCTCCCCCCCCCCCCACACACACACATTGATTTTATTCAGCTGAAAAGGGTCACGGCTACTTGCTTTTGCAATCGGAAGTAGTACTCATCAGAGATATCCAAAGCACTAAAGCCAGTTATTTCATCCTGTACGGGGCCCCAGACAGCAGCCCCAAAGTGCCCCCTACACACACACACACACACACATTGGTTTCATTCAGCCGAAAAGGGTCACGGCTAATTTCTTTTGCAATGGAAGTAGTATCCATCGGATATCAAAATACCAAAGTCAGATATCTTATCCTGCACGGGGTCCCGTACAGTAGCTCCAAAGTGTTTTGCTTTATTCTCTTTATTGTTTGCATCTCTTCTTCTTAAATATGCGCTCCTTCGTCTTCATTTTCGCGACAACGACAACGCGTCCTCCTCATCATCATCAGTTTTGCTGTTCTGGCAAACATTTTCCAGCGTGTCGGCTGCGTTCGATTTTAGAGCGGCGAGAGCGGAAGACGTGCATAATTGAGTCTGGGAAAGCGTAGGAACAGCGTAGCTAAAGCGGCCAACAGCGTTATCGAAGCAGGAGTGAAGCGTCGTAGGAACAGGCCTTGATTTTATACGAGAGTAGAGAACTTAGTGAGAGCGTCGTTAAAGCGGGAAGGTCGTGCTTTGATCAAGAAAGCGGCGCAGCAGCGGGACCATGTCGTCGGTGTCTAGTTTAGACTATATTTCCCGTTCTTGTGCCGCTGTTACTACGGTCAGAAAAACCTGGAATTGTTACGCTCATCCCGCGGTATTTACACTGTCACTGCTCTCTCCCCGTTTGAGCTACGATTCAAAATATGTCAATCTTGATGGGGAGATGAGGAAGAAATTTTGAACCAGTTCAAAATTTCTTCCCGATCTGTAAAATTGCCAGATCCAACCCCATCACCCAAACGTTGCTGCTACGATGCTCCCGGTCCCCGTACACTTTTGCCGCTCTCTCCCGATCTGACAGATTGAATAGATCGGGATGCAGATCTTGATAGTGGAATTACAAGTGGGGACACTTTAGGAACACTCCGTGGGGCCCCGTACAGCTATATAACTGGTTTCGGTGTTTTTGATACCTCCTTGAGTACTACTTCCATTGCAAAAGAAATTATAGCAATGATTCTTTTCACTTAGAATAAAATAATACGGGAGCACTTTCCAGCTACTGGCTGGGGGCCCCTTAACTGGATGGGTTTGTGTTTTACGTATCTCAGCTGTTAATTCCACTGCCAAGGAAAATAGGCATACATGACTGTTTTCACCTAAAAACAATTAATTCATATGGGGTGGGAATACTTTGGGGCTACACCTGTCAAGGGCCCTGCATCCGGGCCAATATCGCACCTCTTTTAATCGAATTCTTTAATGTTGAATTAAATTTAGCAAAAATTTCGCCTAGATGACATGGTAGTTCAATGTCATACCAATCTCTTCATTCAAATTTATTTTGAAACATTCACATTACCTCTAACCTTATTCTAAATAACACTTTTTCAACTGAAATCCATACATAAGACAAGTACCATTCCACTATCCGTTCATTCATAAATTCATAATGATATAGTCACGTGATTACATGCTGCGCTCGTTCACTCAAATTGATTTCTGGCCATCTAATTTAACATGTTCTGCAGTCAATTAAACATATATGTTCATGCTTGGCCTCTTTCCTTATTTTCTTTCGTCGTAGTTATTGTTTTGTAAGCATCATAGCATTTCATGTTTTCGTATTCGTTTAAGAGACTTTGACACCATTTTTTTAACGTGCTTTTTGAATCCAAAGAAGTAAGAAGCCACAAATTATCTGGCCGTTACGAGCGCTTTATTACGAGCGGTCGGCCAGTTACAAGAAGTCAATGTTATGATCCTCAAAAGTTTTTTTTTTTTTTAATAATTCTTTCTATGTCTTCTAGAGATATACGTCTGTATATATTGTGCTGTCATGACTATAAAAAATGAAGTTAAGCTGCATTACTGGTACACGTATAGGCCTATAATGACATGTATATGAAAGAGAAGGAGCGTTAGCAGTCTGGTTACAGAACAACCAAATCCAGTTATACTAGATGAGAAATATGATACTTTTACTGCTTTATAACAGTAATTTATAGATGAAACGAAAACACACATAGAAAGACATGTTAAAAAGATCTGAAACAAAGAAATAGCATGATTTGAATTTGAATGAACACGTTTGGAATTTGACTGTCTTTCTCGAAATTTAATGACTGAAATACCCTTTTCGGCAAGTCAAGGCGAATTTGAATGAACGTAGGGTACCAGCCAATTTGAATACCCATTTTACGAATTCGAACCTTCTATCAAAATTAATGAACCAACAAAAGTGCGAAATTGGCTGGGAAAACCTAACTGGCTTTGATGTTTTGGGTATCTATGATGTAAACTAAGGCCTACTTCGATTGTAAAAGAAAAACAACTATGACTCTTTTCAGTTAAATGATGTCATAATAATTATGTGGGGGAGGGGCACTTTATGGCTTCTGTAACCTGGGCCCAGTACAAGAAATGACTGGTTTTCTTTATATGGTCATCTTGGTTGTGCACTATACAGAAGTATGCTTCCTTTGCAAATTTCTTGAGTGTTTTGCTACTGTAACCTATGTAACCTTGTATTGTGTTTTTATGTTTTGAAGTTTGATATGGGCTGTGGTGTTAAGGGGAGGGCATCGGGGGTTGAGGGATGATTTTTTAATGATTGTTAAATGTTTCTTAGGGGCAACATGTGTGGGTTCACATGCCTATGGGCAATAGTAAATATATTTACTTTTGTGTGCCCTGACCCTCATGTAGTCTCCATTCATTTCATTTTCATTTTGTGTAACGTGAACAGTACAGTGTATCCGTTGTAATGTTCATTCTGGTTTTTGTTTCATGTTTGTAATGTTTATGATATGTATCCTATATTCTTTACCTGGTCGAATGAATAATAATAATAATAATGATAATATTTGCATAATATTGGAATTCTTAGTTTTCAGATTGATAATAATTATGATAAACTGATGATATTACAGGCATAACTTGGGTGAAGGAATCAAAATACCACAAAATACAAGGGCAATCTTTTTGAAATACTGTTGATTTCAATTATCTCTATTATATCTATTGTTTTATGTCTTTGTCACATAAAAACAAAGAAAATAATGAGAAAAATATTCAAGAACCATAATTACTTCACATTTTGCTTCTTCAGCAAATTTCAGCTAAGAAACACCTTTTCATACATTTTTCATACAGACTTTAGGAAAAGTCACCAAATTCGGTTGAAATTGTATTAAGGGCGAAGGAGTGGCAAATGAAAATCTGGTGGGGGCACAATGTGCCACCCTTGGGCTTTAAAGGGTTAAAGGATATATATCAAGGACACATACTAAGGTCCTCTGGTGTCTAGTCTTATACATTATTTACTTATTCATTATTTTTATCGTTTGAGAGTCTCAAAGAGAAGGAAATTAAATGTTAAGTCACATCTTACATAATTATTCATGAAAAGATACTGTAAAATATTTTCTTTAGTCAAAATCATCTTTAAATGGTACTTGCAGCTCCCTACGGTGTTGCGACATAAATTGTCGCCCCCTGAAACAGGCGACAATTTTTGACTGAGTTGGCGGCTTAAATTGTCGCCCCGTCACAATTGTCGTCTGGCAACTATTTATGATGAGGGATGACGGCAAAAATTGCAATAAATCATGCAAACAAGCATTAAAGTTATATTGATTATTTATCAGCAGCTTTGAGTTTGATGAGTTTGTTTGACAGATTTGGTGCTTCAACGGCGTAAATCCGTACCGAGGAGTGTGGGGAGGGGGGGATGGTCACCATCACCACGATTACAAGCCCATAACCGGACCGGCGCAGCCTTTGGGGGGGGGGGGGGGGGAGAGCTTGGTGCCCCCCCCCCACACACACACACTTTACAGGGATCGGATGTCCCACTCTTTTGCATGAAATAATTATAAAGTGGGAGGAAAGTGGCAGCAAAAATATGAAGACTTTTTGTTCTTGTTGCTTTTTTTTTTTTTTTTGCTTGTCAGATGACTTTTGGGGGAAAATCAGACCTTAAAAGTATGAAAACATTTTTTTTTTTTGGTTTTTGAAATATCTGTGAGAGGGAGCGGAACGTCCGAACGGGGGGAGGGTGTGTATGGGGGGGGGGGGGTATCCCTCTCCCACACGAGGAAGATTTTGCATTTTCAGACCTGAAACTCAGCGATCTGGTGCACACTTTTGGTGAATTGGTGAATTTTTTGTTTTCTTTTCTTTAAAAAAAAATAAGAAAACGAAATATTCACAATATATTATTGAATGACTAAATCGTGGTATTTCAGCTCTTGCTCCGCCTGTGCGACATCACTGTGAAGACCTACTAAATAATGGGGCTTATCACCGGCGTAGACAGGATTTGATCTTAGGCAGTGTTTATAGGGGGAGCGGTTATGTGAGGAAGCTAAGCAAGCGAGGGGGGTTTCCCCCTCCCACGGTGAAATCTTTTTGCATTGAAAATTTTGACATTTTACAGTCTAAAAACTGCCGTTTGTAGCTATACTTTTTCGCTTTGGAAATTAAGGGGGGCCGCACCGGGCGCAACTGCTGTCAATCACTGGCAGCAACATCAGGAGAATGGCATAGCGGTTAAATGCGAGCGAGCGGAGCGAGCAAGCTTGACAATTTTGACATTTTACAGTCTAAAAACTGCCGTTTGTAGCTATATTTTTTCGCTTTGGAAATTAAGGGGGGCACACCGGGCGCAACTGCCAGCAATTACAGGCAGCAACATCAGGAGAATGGCATAACGATTAAATGCGAGTGAGCTTGAAAATTGTGATATTATACAGTCCCAAAAACTGTCCTTTGTGGCTGTATTTTTTCGCTTTGGAAATTAAGGGGGGGGGGGGCGCACCGGGCAAAAACTGCCGGCAATTACTGGCAGCAAGATCAGGAGAATGGCATAATTATCAAATGCGAGCGAGCGAAGCGAGCGAGCTTCAAAAATTTTTACATTCTACAGTCCAAAAACTGCCGTTACTTTGTAGCTTTATTTTTCGCTTGAGAAATTAAGGGGGCGCACCGGGCGAAAACTGCTGGCAATTACTGGCAGCAACATCAGGAGAATGGCATAATGATCAAATGCGAGCGAGCGAAGCGAGCGGGCTTCAAAAATTTTTACATTAGACATCAGTCCCCAAACTGCCGTTTGTAGCTATTTTTTTCGCTTTGGAAATTAAGGGGGCGCACCGGGCGAAAACTGCAGGCAATTAATGGCAGCAACATCAGGAGAATGGCATAATGATTAAATGCGAGCGAGCGAAGCGAGCGAGCTCCAAATTTTTTTTACATTTTACAGTCCAAAAACTGCCGTTTGTAGCTATTTTTTTCGCTTTGGAAATTAAGGGGGCGCACCGGGCGAAAACTGCAGGCAATTACTGGCAGCAACATCAGGAGAATGGCATAATGATTAAATGCGAGCGAGCGAAGCGAGCGAGCTTCAAAATTTTTTACATTTTACAGTCCAAAAACTGCCGTTTGTAGCTTTATTTTTCGCTTGAGAAAGTAAGGGGGCGCACCGGGCGAAAACTGCTGTCAATCACGGGCAGCAACATCAGGAGAATGGCATAATGATTAAATGCGAGCGAGCGAAGCGAGCGAGCTTCAAAAGTTTTTTACATTTTACAGTCCCAAAACTGCCGTTTGTAGCTATTTTTTTCGCTTTGGAAATTAAGGGGGCGCACCGGGCGAAAACTGCTATCAATCACTGGCAGCAACATCCGGAGAATGGCATATCGGTTAAATGCGAGCGAGCGGAGCGAGCGAGCTTTAAAATTTTGACATTTTACACTCCAAACACTGCCGTTTGTAGCTATATTTTTCCTTTTATTTGTCCCACTTTTATGGGGGAACCCCTCCCTATCGACGCCTCTGCATAGGGTGCTTTTGTTAAGTGAAAGATCTGCTGCACACTCTTTGATAAATTAGGGAAATATACGTCAGTGTCAAAAGTGTACAAAGTTTATCGAAAGGGATCCTGTATAGCGGAGCTTTTGCATGTTTATGATTGCAATACAACGATCTGATGCATAGTTCTGGCGATATTTGGACAATTTTCCATTAAGAAAGTTCGAGATTTGTCCTCATCTCGGGAATTGCTTGGGGATAAATGATTTGTCTGCCTAAACACTTCCGTAGGGGCGGGGCAAATGCCCCTCCCCCCCATAGATTCGACGCCCCTGATCTTCCCTGGGTATGCCCATACCTAGACTGAGTGACCATACCTGACTGATCATCAGTCACTGTCGTTTCTCAGGAATGATTCAGGAAATGGAGGGGGTTCAATTATATGGCGATATAGTTTTTGTTATTGTTTGTTTGTTTGTTTTCGTACATATTTTGCAGATGGTCCCCAGTTATTCGCGTCATAGCATGTTTCCATGTAGGCCTATATATACTATTTGACGTTGTCAACGTCTGAGCCATACCTTACAGTGTATGTCGATGTTACTTTCTTCGCGAGCGAGTGAAGCGAGCGAGCGCTTGAGAAAATTATGTATACATTTTCCTACAAGATAGAATACTCAGTACTGGTCAGCTCTGTTACCTGTCTGAAGGCCGGCGTACAAACGTCATGCAATATGCCAAAATTGATACAATCACATTTCTGCTTCCTCCATGATTGTACAGGCCATCCCCCCCTCCTCCATTTCAGGGGGGGGGGGGGATATATCCCCCCCATCCCCCCGGGATTTACGCCCATGTGGTGTTTGCGTGCGGGCGGATGCTGCTTTTATGCATACGGTCCATTATGTATTACGTATCAACAATGGGAAGTCGTTTCATCAGGAAGGAAGGGAGTATCGGTTCGGGTGTGTGTGTGTGTGTGTATGTGTGTGTGTTTGTGTGTGTATGTGCGTTGGTGAATGTGGGTGTTGGATGATTTAGGTTTTGGTTAATAGGGGGTTGGTGGGATGGGGATTTGATTTGAAGAAGGATAGTTATAAATGGTACGACAGATAGGATTTAATATTTATGATAGAATGATGTAGATTTGTTTCGGTTGGGAGGGGAAGGGTTGGTCAGGTTTTTTTAATGAATGATTTCATTCTAGATTTGTATGAATTATTTATTTTTTATGTATATGCCCTTGTAAATGAGGAGTTACATGATACAATATATTCAAGGGATATAGGTTTGGTACCTATCAAAACTTTCTCGTGAAGAAATTGTTGGCAGGATTGATTCATAATCGAGTTATCTATTAGTAAAGGCTACTATGTAATCCCGTGAGATTTTTGTGCCAATTTTTTTTTTTTGCCCACATTGTCAATTTGGGGGTGCTGAATCAAAAAAAAAAACTTTGGTTCCATTTTTCCCCGACTACATCTTCAGCCGCCATTTTGAATTTCAAAATGGCCGCCATAGCAAGCTGTATTTTTATCCATATCACATTAAGTGAGCATTGTAGAAGCTTCAAATTTGGTGCAAAATACATGGTTGTGATGTCAGACACTCTGGTATATCTTTTTCTGATGTTGTGGATTATTTTGATACAATCTGTGGGCTGCCATCTTCAATTTCAAGATGGCCACCATAGCAAACAATATTTTCAACCATATCTCATATAGTGAGCATTGTAGAAGCTTCAAATTTGGTGCAAAAGACATGGTTGTGATGTCAGACACTCTGGTATATCTTTTTCTGATGTTGTGGATTATTTGGATACAATCTGTAGGCTGCCATCTTCAATTTCAAGAAGTTTACAGTCCCAAAACTGCCGTTTGTAGCTATATTTTTCGCTTTGGAAATTAAGGGGGCGCACCGGGCGAAAACTGCTGTCAATCACTGGCAGCAACATCCGGAGAATGGCATATCGGTTAAATGCGAGCGAGCGGAGCGAGCGAGCTTTAAAATTTTGACATTTTACACTCCAAACACTGCCGTTTGTAGCTATATTTTTCCTTTTATTTGTCCCACTTTTATGGGGGAACCCCTCCCTATCGACGCCTCTGCATAGGGTGCTTTTGTTAAGTGAAAGATCTGCTGCACACTCTTTGATAAATTAGGGAAATATACGTCAGTGTCAAAAGTGTACAAAGTTTATCGAAAGGGATCCTGTATAGCGGAGCTTTTGCATGTTTATGATTGCAATACAACGATCTGATGCATAGTTCTGGCGATATTTGGACAATTTTCCATTAAGAAAGTTCGAGATTTGTCCTCATCTCGGGAATTGCTTGGGGATAAATGATTTGTCTGCCTAAACACTTCCGTAGGGGCGGGGCAAATGCCCCTCCCCCCCATAGATTCGACGCCCCTGATCTTCCCTGGGTATGCCCATACCTAGACTGAGTGACCATACCTGACTGATCATCAGTCACTGTCGTTTCTCAGGAATGATTCAGGAAATGGAGGGGTTTCAATTATATGGCGATATAGTTTTTGTTATTGTTTGTTTGTTTGTTTTCGTACATATTTTGCAGATGGTCCCCAGTTACTCGCGTCATAGCATGTTTCCATGTAGGCCTATACTATTTGACGTTGTCAACGTCTGAGCCATACCTTACAGTGTATGTCGATGTTACTTTCTTCGCGAGCGAGTGAAGCGAGCGAGCGCTTGAGAAAATTATGTATACATTTTCCTACAAGATAGAATACTCAGTACTGGTCAGCTCTGTTACCTGTCTGAAGGCCGGCGTACAAACGTCATGCAATATGCCAAAATTGATACAATCACATTCCTGCTTCCTCCATGATTGTACAGGCCATCCCCCCCCCCCCTCCTCCATTTCGGGGGGGGGGGGATATATCCCCCCCCCAATCCCCCCGGGATTTACGCCCATGTGGTGCTTGCGTGCGGGCGGATGCTGCTTTTATGCATACGGTCCATTATGTATTACGTATCAACAATGGGAAGTCGTTTCATCAGGAAGGAAGGGAGTATCGGTTCGGGTGTGTGTGTGTATGTGTGTGTGTTTGTGTGTGTATGTGCGTTGGTGAATGTGGGTGTTGGATGATTTAGGTTTTGGTTAATAGGGGGTTGGTGGGATGGGGATTTGATTTGAAGAAGGATAGTTATAAATGGTACGACAGATAGGATTTAATATTTATGATAGATGTAGATTTGTTTCGGTTGGGAGGGGAAGGGTTGGTCAGGTTTTTTTAATGAATGATTTCATTCTAGATTTGTATGAATTATTTATTTTTTATGTATATGCCCTTGTAAATGAGGAGTTACATGATACAATATATTCAAGGGATATAGGTTTGGTACCTATCAAAACTTTCTCGTGAAGAAATTGTTGGCAGGATTGATTCATAATCGAGTTATCTATTAGTAAAGGCTACTATGTAATCCCGTGAGATTTTTGTGCCAATTTTTTTTTTTTTTTTTTGCCCACATTGTCAATTTGGGGGTGCTGAATCAAAAAAAAAAAAACTTTGGTTCCATTTTTCCCCGACTACATCTTCAGCCGCCATTTTGAATTTCAAAATGGTCGCCATAGCAAGCTGTATTTTTATCCATATCTCATTAAGTGAGCATTGTTGAAGCTTCAAATTTGGTGCAAAATACATGGTTGTGATGTCAGACACTCTGGTATATCTTTTTCTGATGTTGTGGATTATTTTGATACAATCTGTGGGCTGCCATCTTCAATTTCAAGATGGCCACCATAGCAAACAATATTTTCAACCATATCTCATATAGTGAGCATTGTAGAAGCTTCAAATTTGGTGCAAAAGACATGGTTGTGATGTCAGACACTCTGGTATATCTTTTTCTGATGTTGTGGATTATTTGGATACAATCTGTAGGCTGCCATCTTCAATTTCAAGATGACCACCATAGCAAAGAATATTTTCAACCATATCTCATATAGTGAGCATTGTAGAAGCTTCAAATTTGGTGCAAAAGACATGGTTGTGATGTCAGACACTCTGGTATATCTTTTTCTGATGTTGTGGATTGTTTTGATACAATCTGTGGGCTGCCATCTTCAATTTCAAGATGGCCACCATAGCAAACAATATTTTCAACCATATCTCATATAGTGAGCATTGTAGAAGCTTCACATTTGGTGCAAAATGGATGGCTGTGATGTCAGACACTCTGATATATAATTTTCTGATAGTGTGGATTGTTTTGATACAATTTATAGGCTGCCATCTTGAAATTCAAAATGGCCGGCATAGCGTTTTGGCCCATATCTCATATTGCAATTGTAGGAGCATCAAATTTTCAGTAATGCACATGCTTGTGGTGTCCAACGTTCCAGTACAGCTATTTCCTATTGTGGATCATTAGATAGGCCACCATCTTGAAATTCAAGATGGTGGCCAGAGAAAAAAACCCCCATATAATACTGTGGTAAGCGGCTTAGATGAATTTGCCACAATACTGTCCGAGTTAGACCGAAAACATTTTCAGGTCACGCAGAACAACAGCCATCTCTTAATTCAAAATGGCCGCCATAAATTCAGACTGTTAGGACGAGGTTCAAATGACGTCATCAAACCATTAGGGGCAAAAAGTGCGTGTGTGTGTGTGGGGGGGGGGGGGGTCCCATACCACTGCCCAGAGTGTGACAAGCTTTTAATCGTTACATCCCACGTCCCATAATAGCCAAGTGGTTTCCTATATGTGGTTCGCGTACATGTGATTTGTTTTTGCCTCTCAGGCAAAGCATTATTTGGTGTCATGGAACCTCGTTGATAGTTATATTTGATCCCAGTTATTAAATATTTGTACAAAAGCAAGCATTGATTTATTTTCGCCATGGCTGTTTCACTAGTAGCCGTAGGTGATATGTACTGTTGGCATCTGGGACAATAGAACAGATCAGTATCAAACTGGAATCACCCTGAGCATTGTGATCTATGAATTTATTATTTTTCTCTCTATCTTTCGCTCTCTCTCTCTCTCTCTCTCTCTCTCTCGCAGTTCTGTTTTGATATCTGTCCAAATATAATGAAGTTAAAATGAAATGTTGTAAGGGAATATACTTTACATGGAAATTTCAAATTCATACATTGTTCATTAACTGTATGCATTTTCACACGCAGTATAGGTTTTGATGTCGGTAGTCATTTAAGAGCTGACATACATATATGCAATGTATAATTTTTTTTTTCTTAGTAGTATTTTATTTAGAAAATGACCTCTGATATCTGAATGGAATAAGAAAGATTGGTAGGTTCACATATCTCAAATTGACACTTACAAAGAAACAGTTGTTTTGTTTTGGTTTTTTATGTATGCCTGTTAATGAAATTTGTATTTTTTATATTGTAAACTGACTGTTTTGAGTGCACCAGGTGGGTTGGGGAGGATGGCCTGAGGGCCTAAGTCATTTAGTTGGCTCTTTCCAGACCCGGGCTACCCAACCTGGTGCCCCCTTACCACTCCAATGTACAATTTTCTGATTTCGAAAAATGTATTTGTGATTGAAAGCCAAATAAAATAATAATAATAATAATAAGCGTTCAATTTGATGCATTTAGTTTCTTCTTTAAAGTCAATCACTACTGATCAAATTACACAATATAATATGGTACGTTCCACTGGTAGTTTAGGAAAGGGGAAGTTAATGCACGATGCAATCACATATGCATGAGTGAGTGCTACCATTGACAATTGATTGATTTCAGAGCCGTCATTGTGGTGTGGTAATGGTGGTGGTAAAGGAATCATTGCTTTTAAATTAATGAGACAATTATTTGCATTAAGACCGTATTCCCGTCTAGCAATGCAATGCATGTTCATGCGGGCATGTTTGTTATCCTGACGTGGACATTTTCTTTTTCTTTTCTTTTATTCAAGAATGTTATATTTAAAGTTGTTTCTTTCCCCTAACATTTTTTTTGTGTGTGTGGATGTTCCGTGGCCGAGTAGTAGAGCAGCGATCTAAGTTACGATGTTAATGCATCTTGTTTTAAATAGCTTCTTCTCTGACATTAAGTTAATGGTTTTTAAATATGACATTGTCTGTCTATTTGTCTGTTTATGCTTAAAAAACACTGCTATAACATAATTCTAATACATTTGCTTCACTTGTCACACGCAAGGTTATAAATTGCAGTTGTGCAGTTTTCCATTTGCCATCTCTCGTTTTCTCTTCGCTTTTCGCTACGTTTGTTTTTGCTATACTGTAGGTGGGAATGTGTGCATTTACATAACACCAACTTGAGTAGAAATGAGAACTGAATTAATTAACTCTAGGTCAGGTGTATAGCGTCTCGCTCATCTCTTTGATATTTCAGGTTGTTATTGTTTGACCCAATAACGGAGTTGTAGACAGGCTTTGTGTTGCTATAGAGGTACACTGTTGTATCTCACGCCACATGAGTAGAAGGCATCACTGTTTAGTATTAGTAATGAGCTTTTTCATGTCCATCCCTGCCAATTATAGTATGCTTGAAGGGGTTGTGTGTCGTTCTGCCAAAGAAAAGGCAAAAGTTTTATTTTCGTCATGGCTGTTTCTCTATGCGTAGCCGTAGGTGATGCGTATTGTTGGCATCTGGGCAGTGAAGAACAGAGTCCAGGCTATAATCCCACTCAGTTATACGTGTTAAGCGTTCAATTTGATATATATTTCTTCTTTTCTTCTTTATGAAGTCAATCACATGGAATCACAGAATTATGTTATTACACGTATCACTGAAATGGATGAGCGTTCGTTTTATCACAATCAATGGAAATTACCTTTACTTGATAAGACTTTCGCCTGCTGGCTCTGCAGGCTTCTTCAGATCGAGCGTTGTGGGAAGGACTTCCCACGAGCCTACGTAGCTGGCGCACGCCGATCTGAGAGAATGGGATCGTTTATTGAGGAAAGTGAGTATTGCCCCAGGTCTCGGTTGAAGATTTCCGTTATTGCTTCCGAATGTGAATTGCTTCCCTTATCCATCGTGAGGTTTTCCCAGAGTCTCTGGCTAGGATGGAACATTTCTTCCAGTTGATGTGGTGGTTTTCACTGGCCACATGGTCGCTGATGACCGACTTGTGCATGTGGGAGGTGGTTTCCTTTCTTTTTCCTCTTGTGTAGTAAGATGCACTAACTGTCTACCTCTTGTTTGTGTTCATTTTTTCTGGTACCGAATTTTCTCGCTGTTTCTCCAATGTAGCTTCTTTCACTTTCACTTTCCTCAATATCCGATCCCATTCTCTCAGATCGGCGTGCGCCAGCTACGTCGGCTCGTGGGAAGTCCTTCCCACAACGCTCGATCTGAAGAAGCCTGCAGAGCCAGCAGGAAAAAGTCTTATCAAGTAAAGGTAATTTCCATTGATTGTGATAAAACGAACGCTCATCCAGTTGATTTTCCAATCAGATGAACCTTTTCAGCGCGCATCACTGAAAGTTTATAAAGCAAAGTTTATGCACTATGTTAACAATGGTGCATGAGTAATATTTCAGAAGCGAAATTATGGTATGCCAATATGTAAAGGTGCTATGGATTTGGAATTGCTTAGACAATAAATATATACTTACTACTCCTTCCACTTCCAAATGTCCCCTTTGAATATGTGTTGGTTACGGGTGATCGTCATGATTTATCTTTCACGTATAAGCTTACGTTCCACATTCTTGGTTCGAGGAGACCTATAGTTAAGTGGTTAAAGGCGATGTCTCTTTCGAGGGAGCCGTACGTTGGGCCCGTGAAGTTTCGAACCTCATAGGATGCAAAGCGAAAATTGTTTCTCCTTTATGTTTTTTTTCTTCTTAAATTGAGGTAATGCCACTTGGTCCAGGTATAAATCACATTGTCATGTACACACACACTCGCTTTAAATATTTCCGTTTGTTTTGTATTGGAGGCTTTATTGCTTTTACTGCTGGAAAATGTTACAGGCGTGTAGCTGTAAGAGATCCCCGGACTGATATTCTATAACTGACAAGATTAGATATAGCAATTTTGATTATGCAAATAAGGGTCAAAGTTCATATTTGAAAAGACCGATGTTAAAGTCAAGATGATCTTCGAAACACTTTATTGTCATGTTTCAATTTATTCGTGTCAAGGACGACATGGTACAGATACACTGAACTCGCACACGCAGATACACGCACGGGATCTCCATATGCTTTGCATGGTAGAAACAATTTGATCTGAATTATGGAGGTACAAAAAATTCGACATCACGAACATATTATCGCATCAGCGCATGATTGAAAAACTTTAAAGCTAATACATAGTATCCGACAGGATTTTAACATTCATCTTGCATCATTTGGAACACTGCTCGCTATATGTCGGAAAGATGAACCAAGGAATATATCTGGCTGGGGGATTTGCCAGGATATCGATTGTTTTGGGGTTTTTTAGTATTTAGAGATCAAAAACTGAAATAATTTCCCGAATATTTTGAAACGCTCTCCCCCATTCGGTAGTGGGTGTGTAGAACGCTGGGAGTACGTGATGATCCAATCGTGTCCTAGCAGTACTCAACGGTATATGGCAGCTCTGAAATTCAAAGTAGCAGGGCCTAACTTCTAGTAAACCTTTTTTGGTTAATATTTTGGTTTTTTTTTTCATCTTGACCAAACTCTAATCCT